>NC_065582.1:171194430-171513180 GCF_024542745.1 Macaca thibetana thibetana
CACACACACACCCCTCACCTCTAGAACACACACACACCCCTCACCTCTAGAACAAACACGTACCCCCTCACCTCTAGAACACACACACACCCCTCACCTCTAGAATACACACACACACCCCTCACCTCTAGAACAAATACACATCTCACCTCTAAAACACCTCTCACCTCTAGAACACACACACCCCCCCAACTCTAGAACATACACCCCTCACCTCTAGAACACACACACACACATCTCACCTCTAGAACACACACCCCTCACCTCTAGAACACACACACACCCCTCACCTCTAGAACAAACACGTACCCCCCTCACCTCTAGAACACACACACAGCCCTCACCTCTAGAACACACACACCCCCCCCTCACCTCTAGAACACACACCCCCTCACCTCTAGAACACACACACACTCCTCACCTCTAGAACACACACACACCCCTCACCTCTAGAATACACACACACACCTCCCTCACCTCTAGAACACACACCCCTTACCTCTAGAACACACACACACATCCCTCACCTCTAGAACACACACACACATCTCACCTCTAGAACACACACCCCTCACCTCTGGAATACACACACACACCCCTCACCTCTAGAACACACACACCTCTCACCTCTAGAACACACACACACACACCTCACCTCTAGAACACACACACACCCCTCACCTCTAGAACACACACACCCCCTTCACCTCTAGAACACACACACATCTCACCTCTAGAACACACACCCCTCACCTCTAGAACACACACACCTCCCTCACCTCTAGAACGCACACAGTCTCCTTACCTCTAGAATACACACACACCCCTCACCTCTAGAACACACACACACACACACACACACACACACACTGATATGGTTAGACTTTGTGTCCCCAACAAAATCTCATCTTGAATTGTAATCTCGATAATCCCTAGGTGTCTAGGGAGAGACCAGATGGTAGGTAATTGAATCATGATTGTGGTTTCCCCCATGCTGTTCTCTTGATAGTGAGTGAGTCTCACAAGATATGATGGTTTTATAAGTGTCTGGCATTTGCCCCTACTTGCACTCGCTCTATCCTCCCGTCCTGTGAAGAAGGCGCCTGCTTCTCCTTTGCCTTGACTTTCGCCATGGTTGTAAGTTTCCTGAGGCCTCCCCAGCAATAAGGAACTGTGAGTCAATTAAACCTCTTTCCTGTATAAATTACCCAGTCTGTGGTATTTCTTCATAGCAGTGTGAAAACAGACTAATACACAGACACACCCCTCACTGCTAGAACACATGCACACCCCCCTCACCTCTAGAATACACACACACCCCCCCTCATCTCTAGAACACATGCACACATACCCCTCACCTCTAGAACACACACACACACCTCACCTCTAGAACACACGCACACACACCCCTCACCTCTAGAACAAACACACACCCCTCACCTCTAGAACATACACACACACCCCCTTCACTTCTAGAACACACACACACACCTCACCTCTAGAACACACACACATCCCTAACCTCTAGAACACACACACACATCCCTCACCTCTAGAACACACACACACACACCCTTCACCTCTAGAACACACACACACACACACCCTTCACCTCTAGAACACACGCACACACATCCCTCACCTCTAGAACACACACACATCCCTCACCTCTAGAACACACACACACCCCTCACCTCTAGAACACACATACCCCTCACCTCTAGAACACACACACATCTCACCTCTAGAACACACACCCCTCACCTCTAGAACACACACACACACACCCCTCACCTCTATAGTGCACACATACACCCCTCACCTCTAGAACGCACGTGCACACACCCCTCACCTCTAGAACACACACATGCATACTTCACTTCTAGAACACACACACACACACCTCACCTCCAGAACACACACACGCACACACCCCTCACCTCTAGAACACACACACCTCTAGAGTGCACGTGCACACACACACCCCTCACCTCTAGAACACACACACCTCACCTCTAGAACACATGCACACACCCTTCACCTCTAGAACACAAACATACACCTCTCACCTCTAGAACACACATGCACACCCCTCACCTCTAAAGCACACACACGCACTCCTTACTTCTAGAACACAGACAAACCCCTCACCTCTAGAGCACACACATACCCCTCACTTCTAGAACACACACACACACTTCACCTCTAGAACACATGCACGCACCCCTCACCTCTAGAAAACACACACACCCCTCACCACTAGAGTGCACACACACACCCCTCACTAGTAGAGCACATACACACACCCCTCACTTCTAGAACACACACACACACTTCACCTCTAGAACACACGCACGCACCCCTCACCTCTAGAACACACACACACACCCCTCACCTCTAAAGCACACACACACATCCCTCACTTCTAGAACACACACACACCCCTCACTTCCAGAACACACGTGCACACACACACCCCTCACCTCTAGAGCACACACACACAAGCCCTCACCTCTAGAGCACACACACACACAGCCCTCACCCCTAGAACACACACACATCCCTCACTTCTAGAGCACACACACACACACACCCCTCACCTCTAGAACACACAAACACCCCCTCACTTCTAGAACACACGCACACACACACCCGTCACCTCTAGAGCACACACACACAAACCCTCACCTCTAGAGCAGACACACACACACACCCCTCACCTCTAGAACACACACACACACACACTCCTCATCTCTAGACCCCGCACAGCGCACCCCTCACCTGCAGACACACTTCACAGTCCCCTCCTCACTTGCCCGCATCCTTCAGGACCATCACTGTCTCCACACTCACCTCTCCCCTCAAGGCCTCTCTCATTGTCCCCTCACCCCGACCTTTAGCTCCAGTATTCCCCTCCCCAGGCCCTCTTCACTGTCGCCTCTTCCCGCCCCCCGCTTCCCTTCCCACCCGGCCCGCGGCCTCACCGCTGCTCCGAGCTCAGCAGTGCGCGGTACTCGGCGCAGCGGCCCAGGAAGATGTCCCGCAGCTGTGGGCTGGTGCCTTCCCCGTGCCACGGCGAGGGCGCCCCGCCCTCAGCCAGCAGCGGCAGCAGCAGCAGCAGAAGCTGGAGCAGCCGCGAGACCGCGCACCCCCGGGCCGCCATTGGGGAACTTCGGTCCCTCCAGTCCCGTGCCTCCTCGACTCCCCTTCTCTGCTTCTACTAAAGCGGCTCCGCAAACTGATGCAGGGCGGGACTCTCGCTCGTAGGAGCGACTCTCGCTGGTCGGAGGAAAACCTTGCTGTTTTCCGTTTCCCGTTCCAGTCTATTTCAAGACTGAGCTTGGGGCTGGGCGCGGTGGCTCATGCCTGTAATCCCAGCACTTTGGGAGCCCGAGGCGGGCGGATCGCTTGAGTCTAGGAGATCGAGACAAACCTGAGTAACATATAGGTAACAAACCTCCTCTGTACAAAAAATATAAAAATTAGCCGGTCTTGGTGGTGCGCACCTGTAGTCTCAGCTACCTGCGAGGTTGAGATGGGAGGAGGCTTGACCCCAGGGAATCGAGGCTGCAGCGAGCAGTGATGGCACCACTGCACTCCAGCCCTGGGCGACAGAGTGACACCCTGTTTAAAAAAGTAATAATAAATAAATAATAAAAATTAAAAAATAAAAAAAGTGAGCTTGGAACATCACCCAGAACAGGACCGGTGCACTGTGGCCCAGGCTAATCTTGACCGGTGTCCTCCGGGAGGGAGCCCCAAAGAAGCTGCGAGGTTGGAGGAGAGGTGAGGAGAGGTGAGTCATCATAGAAGAAAGACTTTTCTGGCTCCAAAGGACAACAACTTTGACAGATGCCCTCTTTCACACCAACCAATAAGTGGTTTCTGTTTGTTTTCAGGAAATAATAACCACAATAACGTGCCAAGCACTTTGCAAGTATAATATTCATTGCTTTCCGCAACACCCTTCCTAGCTAAGTTTATAATTATTCTCGCTTTAGCAATGTTTAAACTTAGGGAAGTTAAGCATGTTCGGCCCTCCAGATTTGCGGATTCATCATCCAAATTCAACTAACCACGGATGAGAAACATTTGAGGAAAAAAAGAATGCTTGCCTCTGTACTGAACATGTACGGACTTTTTTTCCTTGTCATAATTCCCTAAATAATACAATGTAACAACTACTTATGTAACAATTACATGGTACTTGATATTATAAGGAATCTGAAGATGATGTGAATTATAGGAGAGGATGTGCAAATACCGTACTACACCATTTAATATAAGGGCCTTGAGCATCTGTGGATTTTGCTGTCCAGGTCCTGGAACCAGTTCTCCATGGATACCTACTGCCCACTGTAACTTGTTAGAGGTCACAATCTCCCTTCCTGATAGATGCAAAATCCTGGAGACAGTCAGTTTAAGAGAGCCAGTATTAATAGAATACCACGTGGAGGCCCAAGTCCTCAATTCTTAAAGTAATGACAGCAGTGAACTTTGAGTGCCTGGCAAGCACTTGATAAACACAAGGGAGGACAGAACAGGTGTTCTGTACTGTTTTATTTGAATCTCTTTCTTTCTATAACCAAAATCTGCTTTCTCCTGTTCAGTTCCTCCTTAAGTTAAATCCACTTTCCAGAGGTAAGCATTTTTAATCCTTTCAAGTTTTGTTCCTGGTGTTTACTTCCATATTTCTAAATAACATGTGTGAACACCCAAAATTTGAGACAGGTCTCAGTTAATTTAGAAAGTTTATTTTACCAAGATTGAGGATGCTTGTCCATGACACAGCCTCAGGAGGTCCTGACAACATGTGCCCAAGGTGCTCAGGGCACAGCTTGGTTTTACACATTTTAGGGAGACATGAGACATCAATCAATGTATGTTAAGAAGTACATTGGTTCCATCCAGAAAGGCAGGGACAACTTGAAGCAGGGAGGGGGCTTCCAGGTCTCAGGTAGGTAAGAGACAAATGGTTGCCTTCTTTTGAGTTTCTGATAAACCTTTCCAAAGGAGGCCATCAGACTATGCATATATCTCAGTGAGCAGCTGAATGACTTTGAATAGAATGTGAGGCAGGTTTGCCCTGAGCAGTTCCCAGCCTGACTTTTCCCTTTAGTTTAGTAATTTTGGAAACCCAAGATTTTCCTTTCATGCATCCCTGGTATGGCTTGTCCCACCAAATCTCATGTTAAATTGTAATCCCCACTGTTGGAGGTAAGGCCTGGTGGGAGGTGATTTGATCATGGGGATGGGTTTCTCATGAATAGTCTAGCACCATCCCCTTGGTGCTGTTCTCATGATAGTGAGTGAGATCTGGTTGCTTTAAACTGTGTAGCACTGGCAGGGCACCTTGGCTCACGCCTGTAATCCCAGCACTTTTGGAGTCCGGTGCCAGGGGGGTGGGTGGGAATCATGAGGTCAAGGGATTGAGACCATCCTGGCCAACATGGTGAAACCCATCTCTACTAAAAATACAAAAATTATCTGGGTGTGGTGGCATGTGCCTGTAATCCCAGCTATTCCGGAGGCTGAGACAGGAGAATCGCTTGAACCTGGGAGGTGGAGGGTACAGTGAGCTGAGATATCACCACTGCACTCCAGCCTGGTGACAGAGTGAGACTCCGTCTCAAAAAAAAAGGGGGGGGGGTAGCACCTCCTCCCTCTCTCTCTTGCTCCCTTTGGCCACCATGTAAGACCCCTCACTCCCTCTTTGCCTTCCACCACATTTGGAAACTTCCTGAAGCCTCTCCAGATGTAGAAGCCACTGTGCTTCCTGTACAGCCTGCAGAACTGTGAGCCAATTAAACCTCTTTTTCTTATAAATTACCAGTTTCAGGTATCTATAGCAATGCAAGAACAGACTAATACAATGCCTATATGCTATTTTTTGATGTTTCTGTTTGGGACATTATTCTGTTTGGGACGTTATTACATTTTATTTGTTGTAAACCTCTTGTTTACCCTGGAGGTAATCATTATCTAGAAAGTAACTAGCTTGCTTTCAATATTACAGGCTCATAGGCAGAAGGGACTTGTGTTGTCTCAGATGGAACTTTGAACTGTGGACTTTTGGGCTAATGTTGAAATGAGTTAAGAATTTGAGGGACTGTTGAGAAGGCATGATTGGTTTGGAAATGTGAGGACATGAGATTTGGAGGGGCCAGGGGTGGAGTGATATGGTTTGGCTGTGTCCCCACCCAAATCTCATATTGAACTGTAGCTCCCAGAATTCCCACGAGTTGTGGGAGAGAGCTGGGTGGGGGTAATTGATTCATGGGGGCTGGTCTTTCCCGTGCTATTCTTGTGATAGTGAATAAGTCTCACAAGATCTGATGGGTTTATCAGGGGTTTCCACTTTTGCTTCTTTCTCATTTTCCTCTTGCTGCTGCCATGCAAGAAGTGCCTTTCACCTCATGCCATGATTCTGAGGCCTCCCCACCCATGCAGAACTGTAAGTCAAATTAACCCTCTTTTTTTTTTTTTTTTTTTTTGAGACTGAGTTGCTCTGTGGCCCAGGTGGTGCGATCTCAGCTCACAGCAAGCTCTGCCTCCCAGGTTCACACCATTATCCTGCCTCAGCCTCCTGAGTAGCTGGGACTACAGGCACCCGTCACCATGCCCAGCTAATTTTTTCTATTTTTAGTAGAGATGGGTTTTCACCATGTTAGCCAGGATGGTCTCGATCTCCTGACCTAGTGATCTGCCCGCCTCGGCCTCCCAAAGTGCTGGGATTACAGGCATGAGCCACCGCACCCAGCCCAATTAACCTTCTTTTTGTTCCCAGTTTCAGGTATGTCTTTATGAGCATCATGAAAACAAACTAATACAACTAGATCTCACATCCTCCTCTTTCTTGTTTTATGGAGCACATCTTCCAATAGCTTCTTGAGAAGATACATAGGGACTAAACTTTCTGATATTTTTGCATAAAAATTCGAAATATCATTATTCTACCTTCATACTTAATTGAGAATTTGGTTGGGTTTCTGAGATTTTTGCATAAGAATTCAAAGTATCATTATTCTAACCTCACATTTGATTGAGAATTTGGTTGGGAAGATTTTTGCATTGGAAAGCATTTCCCTTCAAAAATTTGAAGACTGTGTTCCATTGTTTTCTGTGTTGCTGTTGAGAAATCTGAACCCATTTTCCTATTCCTGTTTATTTGACCTTTTTTTTTGGTTGTTTGCTTTTTTTGTTCTTTGGGCTGTTTTTTTCCATCTGAAAGTTTTCAGAATTTCCTTCTATTCTTAGGAGTATGAAATTTCAGAGATGAACTTGGGCAAAGGTAGTTGTTTTTCATTGTACTGGATAATCCATGAGCCCTTTTAACCTGCAAACTCATGTCTTTAAACACTGAGATATTTTGTCAATTTTTTTGGTAATTTTCCCTCCTCCAAATTTGTTTTCTTTTTCTGAAATTCCTATTACTCATATAGGAATGATTTCCTTGTTAGATTTCCTAGTCCCTAATTTTCTATATTTTCCCCTTCTATTTTTTATTTACTTTGTCTTCTTATGCTTTCTTGAATATAAATTTATCATTATCTTCCAACTTCTCTACTGTTTTTTTATTTATACTATATCTATATATCTATATATACATATATACAGTTGTGTTCTACCTGTTCAGGTCTTTTTGCTTTTTATAATCTTCTCTTGCTGTTTTGTGAATATTTCTGAAGCTTTTATTACAGATGTAGGTTTTTCATTTTTCTTTTAAATTTTCTTCTGCCAACGTCTGTTTCCTTTGAATGCCATATTTCCATTTTGGTGACTGACTTTAATGTGAGAAGTTTCCCTCAAATAAACTGATGACTTTTGGCTGATTATTTTTACAAACACAGAAAAATATAAGGAACTGTATCAGTTCATTGTCACACTGCTGATAAAGACATACCCAAGACTGGGTAATTTATAAAGAAAAAGAGGTTTAATGGACTCACAGTTCCACATAGCTAGGGAGGCCTCATGATCATGGCAGAAGGCAAAAGGCACGTCTTACCTGGCAGCAGGCAAGAGAGAGCTTGCGCAGGGGAACTCCTCTTTATAAAACCATCAGATCTTGTGAAACTTATTCACTATTATGAAAATGGGAAATACCCACCCCCATGATTCAATTACCTCCCACCGAGTCCCTCACATGACATGAGGGAATTGTGGGAACTACAATTCAAGATGAGATTTGGGTGGGGAAAGAGCCATACCATATCAGGCACTAATCAGAAGCAGGCTCAAGGCACATGGTTAGAATTTATCAAAGGGTGGGCTGCCCTGTAGGATTAACATACTGCACTTTATCACTAAGAGATTCCTGTCATTTTCTCTTTGACAGTCCATTTTTCCAGAGAGTAATATTCCTATTTTTTTTTTTTTTTTGAGACGGAGTCTCGTTCTGTTGTCCAGGCTGGCGTGGAGTGGTGTGATCTCGGCTCACTGCAAACTCCACCTCCTGGGTTCACACCATTCTCCTGCCTCAGCCTCCTGAGTAGCTGGGACTACAAGTGCCCACCAACACACCTGGCTAAATTTTTGTATTTTTTGTAGAGACAGGGATTCACTGTGTTAGCCAGGATGGTCTCGATCTCCTGACCTCGTGATCCACCTGCCTCGGTCTCCCAAAGTGCTGGGATTACAGGCATGAGCCACTGTGCCCAGCCTAATATTCCTATTTTCTACCTGGAAGGATATAAGCCTGGATGCTAGCAATGTGGAGCTGAGTGGGAGAAGGTGGACGGAGGAATCTCACTATTCAGTATAAAGATTTTCACTTATCCCTCCTCTCTCACCACATTTTTAGTAGAAGCTCTGGCCTCAGCAATGCCTGGTACCCCACAACCTAGAATCTTTGGTTCATTCTTCAGGAAATATATTGCTGCATAGGATTAGGGAGGGCATTCTTGGACTTACAACTACTTTTTTGACTTCCAGCCCTACATTCACTCCCACTTCCATCTTAGTGACAGACTGTTCTTCCAATTCCTCTTTCTTTTGAGGGTTCATGGTATCAAACAACTTTCTTCACAGCTTACATTCTCTTTCCCCACTAGCCAGCTGAGGTTTCATCCTTCACTGGCCAACTAAATTGTTACCCCTTCTTCATTTTCTTTCCATCATCCCAAATTCTGTTCCTGACAACTCCTCTTCTTTTCTCTTTTCCCTCATGGTTTACTCCTTTTTCATTTTGTTCATATTCATGTTGTTTATTGTAATGGGGGATGAGTTTTTTTTGAGGGAAGAAGTCTTTCATACCTCACAAACCCTCAAAACATGACTTTATCTTGATGTGTGAGGCAACAGGAAACATACAGCACTACTTTTGAAGTATCCATGCATCTGTCTGTCTATCTATCTGTCTAATCTGAATCTAGCAAACCTTCAGATTTAACTACAGTTTTCAGGAAATATAGGGGATAGAGGGATATGTTAAATGATACTACAGGCAGCCATGCACTGAAACTGGCTGACAATATTTGACAGATACATTTTCAAAAATCTGTAAGCCATTTGTTAAACACAGTCATAATTAAAAATTAAATTATATAAACCTATAACAAAATAAATTATATTAAAAGCAGGCTGGGTGCGGTGGCTCACGCCTGTAATCCCAGCACTTTGGGAGGCTGAGGCAGGTGGATCACAAGGTCAGGATATTGAGACCATCCTGGCTAACATGGTGAAACCCCATCTCCACAAAAAATACAAAAAATTAGCTGGGTGTGGTGGCTGGCAACTGTAGTCCCAGCTACTTGAGAGGCTGAGGCAGGAGAATGGTGTGAACCTGGGAGGCAGAGCTTGCAGTAAGCTGAGACCATGCCACTGCACTCCAGCCTGGACTACAAAGCGAGACTCTGTCTCAATAAATAAATAAATAAAAGCAAAAGTAATAAACATCCAAAATACATAACTTCTTAATTATTTTACTACATGTTGCTGCTATTTATGCTCTTGGGGATATTTATATCTATTTCATTTTTACAGTAGAAATATTACGTAAAGTTGTGCTACTACACATCTTTTCCCAATTCTGCATTCAGTGGCATCATGTTGGCAGCTTGAAATCACTATGGTGGTAGTATTTACATCAAGAAAACCAGAAAATACTACAAAGCAGAGCCCATTCACCCTATCTCAACCCTACCCAGAAATATTATTATATAATTACTAGCACAGCACTGACTGCAGGTATTGTAATTAGCAAAATCCAGAATGTAGAAAATCTTTCAGAACAAATGATTCACTTTCTTCAATAATTAAATGTAAAGAAAAAGGAGGGAAACCTAAAGGTTTAAAATATGTATGTAAAATATGTAAAATAATTTTACAGATTAAAATTATCTTTTAATCTGTAATTAAAAGATAATTACAAGACTAAATAAATGCATTTTGTGAAGTTTGTTTAAATACTAACTTAAACAAACTGTAAAAAAAAATTATGACACAACCAATGAATTTGAATTTTAGACAGTCTAAATATTCAGTAACCAATGTTAAGTTTTTCTAGTTATAATAATGATATTATGGTATTGTGGTTTTAAAATAGTGCTTATCTTTTAGAAATACATACTGAAACATTTACAGATGGAATTAGGTCTGGGATTAGCTTCAAAATAATCTAGGAAAGGGGAGAATGGTAAGGAATTGTGATATAGATAAATCAAGATTGGCCTTGCATTGATGTTTATCATTATTGGTTGAAAGGTATATGAGAGTTGATTATAAAATTCTTTCTACTATTATATATGTTTGAGATTCTCCCTAATAGAAGGTTTTTGGACTTTTAAGGTAGGTATTTCATATCCTTTAATTCAACCATTTTATTGAAATAAAACAAACATACTGAAAAGTACACAAATCTTAAATGGGTCAATGAATGTTCACAAAAAGAATAACCAGCACCCAGATCAAGAATGACATTCAATACACATACACTGCAAATTACAAAACACTGCTCAGAGAATTGAGAGAACACTTTGGGAGCCTGAGGCGGGCAGATTACTTGAGGTGAGGAGTTCAAGACTAGCCTGGCCAACATGGTGAAACCCCATCTCTACTAAAAATACAAAAATTAGCTGGGTGTGGTGGCACACACCTATAGTCCCAGCTACTTGGGAGGCTGAGGCAGGAGAATCGCTTGAACCCATGAGACCAAGGTTGCAGTGAGCTGAGATCACACCACTGCAGTCTAGCCTGGGTGACACAGTGAGACCCTGTCTCTAAAAAAAAAAAAAAAAGAAAGAGAGAGAGAGAGAAAGAATTGAGGGAAGACTTGACTACTTTGAGAGATATATCACTTTCATGGATTGGGAGACTCAATACTGTTACAATGTAAAGTTTCTCCATATTGATCTTTAGATTCAGTGCAATTCCAATCAAAATCCCAAATATTTTTTTAAAAAATAGAAATTGAAAAGCACATTTAAAAAATTACATGGGGGGGCATGCCCAAGATGGCCGAATAGGAACAGCTCCAGCCTCCAGCTGCCAGCATGAACAACACAGAAGACAGGTGATTTCTGCATTTTCAACTGAGGTACCGGGTTCATCTCACTGGGGCGTGTCGGACAGTTGACGCTGGTCCACAGGTGCAGCCCAATCAGCAAGAGCTGAAGCAGGGTGAGGCATCGCCTCACATGGGAAGCACAAGGGGGAAGGGAATTCCTTTTCCTAGCCAAAGGAAATTGAGACACACAACACCTGGAAAATCCGGTAACTCCCACCCTAATACTGCGCTTTACCAAGGGTCTTGGCAAACGGCACACCAGGAGATTATATCCCACACCTGACCCAGAGGGTCCCACGCCCTTGGAACCTCCCTCATTGCTAGCACAGCAGTCTGAGATCTAACTGCAAGGCTGCAGTGATGCTGGGGGAGGGATGCCCGCCATTGCTGAGGCTTAAGTAGGTAAACAAACCCACCAGGAAGCTTGAATTGGGTGGAGCCCACCACAGCTCAAGGAGGCCGGCCTGCCTCTGTAGACTCCTCCACTGGGGACAGGTCATAGCTAAACAAAAAGCAGCAGAAACCTCGGCAGAGGTAAATGCCCCTGTCTGACAGCTTTGAAGAGAGCAGTGGATCTCCCAGCATGGAGGCTGAGATCTGAGAACAGACAGACTGCCTGCTCAAGTGGGTCCCTGACCCCTGAGTAGCCTAACTGGGAGACATCCCCGACTAGGTGCAGACTGACACCTCACACCTCACATGGCAGGGTACACCCCTGAGACCAAGCTTCCAGAGCAAGAATCAGACAGCAACACTTGCTGTTCAGCAATATTATATCTTCTGCAGCCTCCGCTGCTGATACTCAGGCAAACAGGGTCTGGAGTGGATCTCAAGCAAACTCCAACAGACCTACAGCTGAGGGTCCTGATTGTTAGAAGGAAAACTAGCAAACAGAAAGGACACCCACACCAAAACCCCATCAGTACATCACCATCATCAAAGACCAAAGGCAGATAAAACCACAAAGATGGGGGAAAAGCAATGCAGAAAAGCTGGAAATTCAAAAAATCAGAGCGCATCTCCCCCTCCAAAGGAACTCAGCTCATTGCCAGCAACGGAACAAAGCTGGACGGAGAATGACTTTGACGAGTTGAGAGAAGAAGGCTTCAGTCGATCAAACTTCTCAGAGCTAAAGGAGGAACTACGTAACCAGTGCAAAGAAACTAAAAACCTTGAAAAAACATTTGATGAATGGCTAACTAGAATAACCAATGTAGAGAATTCCTTAAAAGAACTGATAGAGATGAAAACCATAACACTAGAACTATGTGACAAATGCACAAGCTTCAGTAACCGACTCGATCATCTGGAAGAAAGAGTATCAGCGATTGAAGATCAAATGAATGAAATGAAGTGAGAAAAGAAGTGTAGAGAAGAAAGACTAAAAAGAAATGAACAAAGCCTCGAAGAAATATGGGATTATGTGAAAAGACCAAATATACGTCTGATTGGTGTGCCTGAAAGTGACGGGGAAAATGGAACCAAGTTGGAAAACACTCTGCAGGATATCATCCAGGAGAACTTCCCCAACCTAGTAAGGCAGGCCAATATTCAAATTCAGGAAATACAGAGAATGCCACAAAGGTACTCCTCGAGAAGAGCAGCTCCAAGACACATAATTGTCAGATTCACCAAAGTTGAAATGAAGGAAAAAATGTTAAGGGCAGCCAGAGAGAAAGGTCGGGTTACCCACAACGGGAAGCCCATCAGACTAACAGCAGATCTCTCGGCAGAAACTCTACAAGCCAGAAGAGAGTGGGGGCCAATATTCAATATTCTTAAAGAAAAGAATTTTCAACTCAGAATTTCATATCCAGCTAAACTAAGTTTCATAAGTGAAGGAGAAATAAAATCCTTTACAGACAAGCAAATGCTTAGAGATTTTGTCACCACCAGGCCTGCCCTACAAGAGACCCTGAAGGAAGCACTAAACATGGAAAGTAACAACGGTACCAGCCATTGCAAAAACATGTCAAAATGTAAAGTCCATCGATGCTAGAAAGAAACCGCATCAACTAGCAAGCAAAATAACTAGCTAATATCATAATGACAGGATCAAGTTCACACATAACAATATTAACCTTAAATGTACACGGACTAAATGGTTCAATTAAAAGACATAGGCTGGCAAACTGGATAGTCAAGACCCATCAGTTTGCTGTATTCAGGAGACCCATCTCACATGCAGAGACACACATAGGCTCAAAATAAAGGGATGGAGGAAGATCTACCACGCAAATGGAAAACAAAAAAAAAAGCAGGGGTTGCAATCCTAGTCTCTGATAAAACAGACTTTAAACCATCAAAGATCAAAAGAGACAAAGAAGGCCATTACATTATGGTAAAGGGATGAATTCATTAGGAAGAGCTAACTATCCTAAATATATATGCACCCAATACAGGAGCACCCAGATTCATAAAGCAAGCCCTTAGAGACATACAAAGAGACTTAGACTCCTATACAATAATAGTGGGAGACTTTAACACCTCACTGTCAACATTAGACAGATCAACCAGACAGAAAGTCAACAAGGATATCCAGGAATTGAACTCAACTCTGCACCAAGCAGACCTAATAGACATCTACAGAACTCTCCACCCCGAATCAAGAGACTATACATTCTTCTCAGCACCACATCACACTTATTCCAAAATTGACCACATAGTTGGAAGTAAAGCACTCCTCAGCAAATGTAAAAGAACAGAAATTATAACAAACGGTCTCTCAGACCACAGTGCAATCAAACTAGAACTCAGGACTAAGAAACTCAATCAAAACCGCTCAATTACATGGAAACTGAACAACCTGCTCCTGAATGACTACTGCGTACATAACAAAATGAAGGCAGAAATAAAGATGTTCTTTGAAACCAATGAGAACAAAGATACAACATACCAGAATCTCTGGGACACATTTCAAGTAGTGTGTAGAGGGAAATTTATAGCACTAAATGCCCACAAAAGAAAGCAGGAAAGATCTAAAATTGACACCCTAGCATCACAATTAAAAGAACTAGAGAAGCAAGAGCAAACACATTAAAAAGCTAGCAGAAGGCAAGAAATAACTAAGATCAGGGCAGAACTGAAGGAGATAGAGACACAAAAAACCCTCCAAAAAAATCAATGAATCCAGGAGCTGGTTTTTTGAAAAGATCAACAAAATTGATAGACCGCTAGCAAGACTAATGAAGAAGAAAAGAGAGAAGAATCAAATAGACGCAATAAAAAAGGATAAAGGGGAATCACCACCGACCCCATAGAAATACAAACTACCATCAGAGAATACTATAAACACCTCTATGCAAATAAACTAGAAAACCTAGAAGAAATGGATAATTTCCTGGACTCTCCCAAAGACTTATACTCTCCCAAGACTAAACCAGGAAGAAGTTGAATCCCTGAATAGACCAATAGCAGGCTCTGAAATTGAGGCAATAATTAATAGTCTACCAACCAAAAAAAGTCCAGGACCAGATAGATTCACAGCCGAATTCTACCAGAGGTACAAGGAGGAGTTGGTACCATTCCTTCTGAAATTATTCCAATCAATAGAAAAAGAGGGAATCCTCCCTAACTCATTTTATGAGGCCAACATCATCCTGATACCAAAGCCTGATAGAGATACAACAAAAAAAGAGAATTTTAGACCAATATCCCTGATGAACATCGATGCAAAAATCCTCAATAAAATACTGCCAAACCGAATCCAGCAGCACATCAAAAAGCTTATTCACCATGATCAAGTGCGCTTCATCCCTGGGTTGCAAGGCTGGTTCAACATACGCAAATCAATAAATGTAATCCAGCATATAAAGAGAACCAAAGACAAAAACCACATGATTATCTCAATAGATGCAGAAAAGGCCTTTGACAAAATTCAATAGCCCTTCATGCTAAAAACTCTCAATAAATTCGGTATTGATGGAACGTATCTCAAAATAATAAGAGCTATTTATGACAAAACCACAGCCAATATCATACTGAATGGGCAAAACTGGAAGCATTCCCTTTGAAAACTGGCACAAGACAGGGATGCCCTCTCTCACCACTGCTATTCAACATAGTGTTGGAAGTTCTGGCTAGGGCAATCAGGCAAGAGAAAGAAATAAAAGGTATTCAGTTAGGAAAAGAAGAAGTCAAATTGTCCCTGTTTGCAGATGACATGATTGTATATTTAGAAAACCACATTGTCTCAGCCCAGAATCTCCTTAAGCTGATAAGCAACTTCAGCAAAGTCTCAGGATACAAAATCAATGTGCAAAAATCACAAGCATTCTTATACACCAGTAACAAACAGAGAGCCAAATCATGAACGAACTCCCATTCACAATAGCTTCAAAGAGAATAAAATACCTAGGAATCCAACTTACAAGGGATGTAAAAGACCTCTTCAAAGAGAACTATAAACCACTGCTCAGTGAAATAAAAGAGGACACAAACAAATGGAAGAACATACCATGCTCATGGATAGGAAGAATCAATATTGTGAAAATGGCCATACTGCCCAAGGTAATTTATAGATTCAATGCCATCCCCATTAAGCTACCGATGACTTTCTTCACAGAATTGGAAAAAACTGCTTTAAAGTTCATAATGGAACCAAAAAAGACCCCACATTGCCAAGACAATCCTAAGCCAAAAGAACAAAGCTGGAGGCATCATGCTACCTGACTTCAAACTATACTACAAGGCTATAGTAACCAAAACAGCATGGTACTGGTACCAAAACAGAGATATAGGCCAATGGAACAGAACAGAGCCCTCAGAAATAATACCACACATCTACAGCCATCTGATCTTTGACAAACCTGAGAAAAACAAGAAATAGGGAAAAGATTCCCTATTTAATAAATGGTGCTGGGAAAATTGGCTAGCCATAAGTAGAAAGCTGAAACTGGATCTTTTTCTTACTCCTTATACGAAAATTAATTCAAGATGGATTAGAGACTTAAATGTTAGACCTAAAACCATAAAAACCCTAGAAGAAAACCTAGGTAATACCATTCAGGACATAGGTATGGGCAAGGACTTCATGTCTAAAACACCAAAAGCAATGGCAACAAAAGCCAAAATTGACAAATGGGATCTAATTAAACTAAAGAGCTTCTGCACAGCAAAAGAAACTACCATCAGAGCGAACAGGTAACCTACCGAATGGGAGAAAATTTTTGCAATCTACTCATCTGACAAAGGGCTAATATCCAGAACCTATAAACAACTCAATCAAATATACAAGAAAAAAATAAACAACCCCATCAAAAAGTGGGCAAAGGATATGAACAGGCACTTCTCAAAAGAAGATATTCATACAGCCAACAGACAATGAAAAAATGCTCATTATCACTCGCCATCAGAGAAATGCAAATCAAAACCACAATGAGATACCATCTCACACCAGTTAGAATTGCCAGTTAGAATGGCAATCATTAAAAAATCAGGAAACAACAGGTGCTGGAGAGGATGTGGAGAAATAGGAACACTTCTACACTGTTGGTGGGACTGTAAACTATTTCAACCATTGTGGAAAACAGTGTGGCAATTCCTCAACGATCTAGAACTAGAAATACCATTCGACCCAGCCATCCCATTACTGGGTATATACCCAAAGGATTATAAATCATGCTGCTATAAAGACACATGCACACGTATGTTTATTGCAGCACTATTCACAATAGCAAAGACTTGGAATCAACCCAAATGTCCATCAGTGACAGACTGGATTAAGAAAATGTGGCACATATACACCATGGAATTCTATGCAGCCATAAAAAAGGATGAGTTTGTGTCCTTTGTAGGAACATGGATGCAGCTGGAAACCATCATTCTCAGCAAACTATCGCAAGAACAGAAAACCAAATACCGTATGTTCTCACTCATAGTCATAGATGGGAATTGAACAATGAGATCACTTGGACACAGGAAGGGGAACATCACACACCGGGTCCTATTTGGGGAGGGGGGAGGGGGGTGGGATAGTATTAGGAGATATACCTAATGTAAATGACGAGTTAATGGGTGCAGCACACCAGCATGGCTCATGTATATATATGTAACAAACCTGCACGTTGTGCACATGTACCCTAGAACTTAAAGTATAATAATAAAAAAAAAATTACATGGAAATGTAAAAGATCTAGTATAGCCAAAACAATTTTAAGAAATCAGAACACAGTTGGAGGATCTATACTACTGTCTAATTTCAAGACTTACTATAAAGCTACAAAAACAAAGACATCATGGTATTAGTGTAAAGATAGATGTATAGGTAAATACAGCAAGAAAAAGTTCTACAAATAGACCCACATAAATATGGTCAATTGCTTTTCAATAAAGACATCAAGGTAATTCAGTGGAGTTATAGGTAGTTTATTTATTTATTTATTTATGAGACAGTGTCTCACTCTGCTGGCCAGGCTGGAGTGCAATGGCATGATCACAGCTCACTATAACCTGACCTCCTGGGCTTAGGTGATCCTCCCACCTCAGCCGCTATCCCCACCCCAGTAGCTGGGACTACAGATGTGTGCCACCACACCCAGCTACTTTTTCTAGTTTTTGTAGAGATGGGGTTTTTTCATGTTGCCCGGGCTGTCCTCCAATTCCTGGACTCAAGCAGTCCACCTGCCTCGGCCTTCCAAAGTGCTGAGATTATAGGTGTGAGCCACAGTACCTGACCAAGATGGTCTTTTTAAACATATGGTACTGAATATCTGCATAAAAAAAGAAAAAGAACCTCACACCATACATAAAAATTAACCAAAAAATATGTTATAGGCGTAACATAAAATCTGAAAATATAAAAACTTATAAGCAAAAATGTCTTAGTTATAACACCTATGAACCTAAGATATCTAAGACAGGTCTCAGTCAATTTAGAAAGTTTATTTTGCCAAGGTTAAGGACAACACCAGTGACACCTGTCACACAGCCTCAGGAGGTACTGATGACATGTGTTCAAGGTGGCTGATGACATGTGTTCAAGGTGGCTAAGATATCTAAGACAGGTCTCAGTCAATTTAGAAAGTTTATTTTGCCAAGGTTAAGGACAACACCAGTGACACCTGTCACACAGCCTCAGGAGGTACTGATGACATGTGTTCAAGGTTGCTTTTGTACTAGGGAGACATAATACATCAGTCAATACATGTAAGATTTACATTGGTTCGATGTGGAAGGGCAGGACAATTCAAAGCTGGGGAGGAGAATTTCCAGGTCATAGGTAGGTTTAAAAATTTTCTGCTTGGCAATTGGTTGAAAGAGTTACTATCAGTCGAAAGGAATGTCTAGGTTACAATAAGAAGTTGTGGAGAGGTTTTATTATGCAGATGAAGCCTCCAGTGTTAGCAGGCTTTAGAGAGAATAGACTGTAAATGTGTCTTATCAGACTTAAGGTCTGTGTTGATGTTAATGCTGGAGGGGTATAATGTCCAAGCCCCAGATTTTCTAACTCTGCATCATGGCCTGAAAACCAGATTCCTCCCATCAGAGTAACTCTGGAATGCCCTTCGGGCTAGAGCTCGAAGGTATCCTTGTATTCCTTGATGGTTGAAGGCCTTAAAATTTAATTTTTGTTCTACATACTAAAAGCCAAAACACAAATTTATGTATTGACATTCATCAAAGCTAAAAAATTCTGCTCTTCAAAAAGCACCACTAAGAAAATGAGCAATCCACAAATTGGGAGGTACTTGCAATACATGTATCTGACAAAGGTATGTATCCAAAAAACAGGGTTGTCCAATCTTGTGGCTTCCCTTGGCCACACTGGAATAAGCCACACATAAAAAACACTAACACTAATATAACACTAACTTCAGCCACACATTAAAAAACACTAACACTAGCTGATGAGCTTAAAAAAGAAAAAAAAGAAAAAGTTCTGTGTGTTACATGTAATTAGGCATGAGTGGGGCAGGAGAGGGTTCTTCCCCTGCCCACTAGGAATGTTGGGTGATGGTCTGGCGGTTATTACATTTATTACATTGCCTCTTTAAAAGTGATAAATTGGCAGCTGACACCAGGGAGAGGCCATTTCCTGATGGTCCACACCTGCGGCACTAAACTGTTAATTGAATGCAGAGACCAGGGAGAAGCAACTTCCAGGTCATGTACATTAAGAGACAAAATGGTGGAGTATGACCTTCCAGGGGCACTCTCCTGGAAAATGGAAGAAAGCCTCAGATGGCATGCATACAGCTTCCTAAACACATTGCGCATGCTCACCTCCCAAGCACATTAAATAAAAGCAGTTGTTACGCTTGTGTGCACGGCTAGCTGGAGGGCCAGAGAGTCCCCTTTCCACTTGCCCCCCAGTTGACCAGGAATGGGCTGCATGGTAGCTCTCTTCCAGGATTCTATGGCTTGGGGCAACAAATCATGCCAAGCTCTCTCTCTGCTATATCCCGAAGTCCAACACCCTGCAGATCAGCCCCCGAGGACCATTCAGCTTCCTTTTCCCAATGTCAGTTTCACCTTGTGTCTGTCACGACAGGGGGATAATGTTGCATTCCTTGGAAGCTTAACAGGATGCCATGAGCTTAAGAGTTTCCAAGAGCTTGCCCATCAGTCTGCCCTTAGTCATCCTCAAACAGATGTATGGTGGTATTGTGGTGGACACTTACTGGACACTCTGCCAGGTAATTGGAGAGTAGTACTTATGCTCTTATCCAATTGGCTATCCCTTTAACCCTGGCATTTCACCAACCAGAAAAAGAAAAACCAGAACACACACAAAAAATAGACTCTCAAGTTAACATAGTCATCGGAGTTCCACAAGAAGTGCCTAACAGATTCAAAGCCCATGACCAAATAGCTGCAGGATTTAAATCCATATTTCCACAGGTAACTATTAATAAAAATGTAGCTTGGATAAATTACATCTATTATAATCAGCAGCAGTTTATTAATTATACCAAGGATGCTATCAAAGGAACAGCCAAACAATTAAGGCCTACTAGCCAAATGGCTTGGGAAAACAGAATACTCTAGATATGTTATTAGCCAAAAAAAGGTGGGGTTTGTGTTATAATTAAAACCCAACATTGTACCTTCATCCCAAACAACACTGCTCCCAATGGAAGTATAACAAAGGCCTTGCAGGGATTTACTGCTTTATCCAATCAATTAGCTAAAAATTCTGAAGCCGATGACCCTATTTCAGAATGGCTAGGAAAGTGGTTTCGTAAATAGAAAGGAATCATAGCCTCAATTCTTATTTCTCTTGCAATCATAATAGGTGTACTCATTAGGTGATGTGTCATACCATGCATCCACGGGCAAATACAAAAAATTGTACAAACAGCACTTACTAAAGCCTCCCTTAGTTCTCCTCCACCTTATTCAAGTAAGCGTTTCCTGTTAGAAGATCAAAACAAACTGCAAAGCCAAGACATGTTAAAAAGTTTGAAGAGAAAAATCATAAGAAAATTTAAAAAGGAGGAATTGTAAGATACAATGAATTTCTCTGAGTTTCTCTTCAAAAATTTAGCCTGCTAACTTCCTTGTCTTTTGTTCTCAAATTCAACTTTCCTGTTCCTCCTTGCCCCTAGTTACTGTAAAACAGCCTACCCCTTTTCCGTCATCCCTAATCAATAACTCACATCTGTTCCCTTGGTTACCTGCACCCATTGTGTCCCCGAAACTGCACGTCTCACATGTTCTACCTCTGCACCTCACGTCCCCCTCCCCTTTTATATTTAGAAAAATACGTACAAGTAGCCAGTCGGGTCAGTTCAGATTGTGCAGTCGGACCCTAGCCCATGGGGGAGGGACACAGAGGTAGGAATTGCGTTAAGGATATAAAAATCCCCTAGTCTCCTTTGTTCTCTGTGCTCTTGCGATCTTAATTGGCACAGGTGGCACCCTTCTGCAGAAGTCAATTGCCTTGCTGAGAGGATTAAACTTTTGCCCGAGTGCTGGTTTTACTTCGTGGCACCGGGCATTTATTTCTGGAGCATTTTATATCCAACAAACACAAAAATAAGAAAAACAACCACATCTTAAAATTGGAAAAATAGTTGAGCAAATACTTCACCCAAGAAGATATTCCACTCCTATGTATTTACCAAAGGAAATATGAAAATACATCTATGCAAAGATTTGTGCCTATGTTTGTAGAAACTTAATTCATAACTCAAAACAGTAAATAATGCAAATGTCCAACGAGAATAGATTAATAACTTGCAACATCATCATACAATAGAATATTATTTAGCAATACAAAATAATGACAAATCTTTTAAAAATATGCTAAATGAAAGAAACTAGATGTAAAAGAACACAAACTTTATTACTTCACTTATATAAATATCTAGAAGAAGAAATAGTAGTATGCTGATATATACAGTTGGAGGAAAAGAGATTTCAGATGGAATGAATTGCCTGAGCAAAGGCAGAAAAGGAAAAACTATGGAACTTCTGAAAACAGTTGAAAGTTTAGTTCGATTGGTAAACAGGATGCAGATGGAGATTGGACAGGAAAATTACTGTTATAACTTAAAGCAATTGAGCACAATGCTAAGGTATTTTCACTTTGTTCTTTTGATCATTATGAATTATCAGTAATTTCTGAGCTTCCTTATTGAAAACTGTGTTTCTTTTCTTGGCCAGAATTCTTGACTGCCAGAGAATGAAGAGAGATTACGCATTTAAAGGCCTTAGAATAATGTGTTCCATAGGGTGCTCTCAATGATGGTTTTGAATGCTTATCTTATATGTTCTGTATGTTTATTGTCTGTTGTGGAAGGTTGAAAAATAACCCAGCAAAGATGTCCATGTCCTAAACCCTGGAGCCTACGAATATGTTACTTTACATAGTAAGAAGGCCTTTGCAGATGTGATTAAATTAAGGATCTTAAGATGGGGAGAATAGACTGGATTATCTGGATGAGTCCAATGTAATCTTAAGAGTCCTTACAGGAGGAAGTCAGGTAAATCAGAGACACAGAGAAAATAATGAGATGGCAAAAGCAGAGAGATGCTTGAAGATATTATGCTGCTGGCTCTGAAGATGCAGGAAGGAGCCATAGGACAGGGGATGTAGGCAGACTTCAGAAGTTTGGAAGGGTAAGGAAACGTTCTTCCCTGAATAATCCAGATGTAATGAATACTGCTGACACCTTGACTTTCACCCAGTATACATTTGACTCCAAAGAAGAATAAATTTATGTTGCTTTAAGTCACTATGTGGCAATTTGCTAAAGCAGCAATAGGAAACAAATACAGATTTGGGTACCTGAAACCGTCACTCTTTCTGCCCCCTTTTCTCTTCATTTGTAAGGTTGAACTTGGCAGTCACCAGGAGTAGGACTATTATTCTTGTTTAATCCTGACCGGAGTCCATGAGGAAGGCACCCCAAAGAAAAAGCAAGATTGGAGAATAGGTGAGTTCAGTCAAGAGAAAGATTTTTCTGGCCCCAAAATTATGACAACTTTGCTGTAACAAACACTGAAGTTATAGAAATAATTTGGGTTTGGATAATCTGTAGAAAGACTGGAAAAATTCTTAGGAATGTGATAGAAGAGGCCTAAATATGCTTGAATAGGCTGTTAGTAAAAATATGGGTGTTATGAGGGCTTGGAAGTAAGTGAAAAGCATGGTAGAGAAAACCTGTATCATATCAGAAAAAATCTTCACACACCACAAACTGTAGAAATATAGATGTTAAAAGCGCTGCTGGTGAGAGCTCACAAGAAAATGAGAAACATATTTTTGGAAACTAAAGGAAAGAGGGTTCTTATTATACAGTGGTAGAAAGCTTAGATGAATTGTGTCCTATAATTGTAAGAAAACAGAACTTTTAAGCAATGAACTTGTATAGTTGCAGTTTCCAAGCAGTGATGAAGGTCTGACTTGGATTTTTCTTGTTGCTTTTAGAAAAATGAGAAAAGGGATAAATTGAGAGAACTGTTAGAAAATGAAACCATGATTTAATGATTTGAGAAATTCTCAGCCCATCCAGATTGCAAAAGATGCCAAAGCTAAGAGATCCACTGTAAGGAAAACATGCTCTGGTGAGAAAGCCAACAATGTGGCTGCATATCCTTCTTTAAAAAGTTTTTGATTTTTAAATTGTAGTAAAATATATACAATATGAAATTTATTATCTTAACTATTTGTAAGTGTGGGTAGTCTTTTGCTGCTGCTTAGGAAGCACAAAAGATTACAGTATTCTGATACACAGAGGGCTCTTTGAAGAGGCATGTGACTCACAAACCACCTCAACCAATCTCAGCAGAAGCCCCAAGTAGAGCTAGGATTATTCAGGAAACATCTGTTGAGGAGCCTCTCTCTCAATGGAGTGAATCCCTATGACTCACAATGTTTTGTTTACCAATAGAAACACTGTGAAATTCGACTAAAAGAGACAGAGTGGTTGAAATGAAAGAAGGCAATCGAGCTCCCTAAATCCTACCAGCAGGAAATGGGCTGATAAAACTATTCAGTAGCAGACATGTGGTACTCCTCATCAAAAAGGATGGCTCTGAGGGTTGGAGCCCCAGCAGAGGGCAGGGTAGGAGCCACAGCTATTCTCAGGCTTAGTAACCTAGTGGAGTTTGCCCATGGGACTTTAAAAGGGATTGGTGTTTTCTTTTTGGCTTTCATTTTCTCCCTTTTTGAATGGGAACGTCTATGACTGTCACCGTATTTCTGTCCCACTACTGTTTTACAGCACAGAACTTGCTTTCTAGTTTCACAGGTCCTTAGATATAAAACTTTGCCCCAGAATAGATTTACACTCAGAACTGCACCCATATCTAATTTAGATACAAGATTTGGGACTCTTTAGTTGAAACTTAGATGAGATTTGCACTTGAGCTGATGCTATAATGGGTTAAGATTTATGGGGACCTTAGGATGGGTGAATGTATTTTTCACATGGGATGGATGAGTCTTTGGGGACCAGAGGGTGGACTACAGTAGGCTTAACAATGGCCTCCCCAAAGATGTCTACACCCTACTCCCCGAAACCCATGAATATTACCTTACATGGTAAAAGAGATTTTACAAAGGAGACACAGAAACACACAAACCTCTGGATCAGAGACACAGTTTCTTATTTACAATAAAAACAGCAGCCAGAGGCCGGGCACGGTGGCTCACGACTGTAAACCCAGCACTTTGGGAGGCCGAGGTAGCTGGATCATGAGGTCAGGAGATCGAGACCATCCTTGCTAACACGGTGAAACCCTGTCTCTACTAAAAATACAAAAAAAAACTAGCTGGGCGTGGTGGCAGGCACCCGTAGTACCAGCCGCTCCAGAGGCTGAGGCAGGAGAATGGCGTGAACCCAGGAGGTGGAGCTTGCAGTGAGCCGAGATCGCGCCACTGCACCCCAGCCTAGGAGACAAAGCCAGACTCCGTCTCAAAAAAAAAAAACAAAACAACAAACAAACAAAACACAACAGCAGCCAGAGTAGCATTGTGTGTGTTCCCCATGCTCCAATTCCTGTACTCTGCATGGAGTGGGTTGCACTACAGAACAGGAGCCCCAAATTTTAAGTTTCTAGGCTTTTATAGGGTTGCTGACATGTCTGCCCATCTTCTCCAGAGACATTACTCATTATTTCTGGAATGTAGGCAAATTCACCTCCTGGTGTGAGAAAAGAGAAGGCTTTATCTTTACTTCCCTGGGATGTGTTTACGGGAGGTGCTATCTCTAGCTTCACTATCCTGGAATGTTTCCTTTATACATTCTTAATTTGGATGCGAACATGGTCAAACACGGGATTCAGACTGTGCAGAAATACGAGCTATTCACAGAGAATTGTTTTTTTTTTTTTTTTGAGACAAGAGTCTGGCTCTGTCACCCAGGCTGGAGTGCAGTGGCCGGATCTCAGCTCACTACAAGCTCTGCCTCCCAGGTTTACACCATTCTCCTGCCTCAGCCTCCCAAATAGCTGGGACTACAGGCGCCCGCCACCTCGCCCGGCTAGTTTTTTGTATTTTTAGTAGAGACGGGGTTTCACCGTGTTAGCCAGGCTGGTCTCGATCTCCTGACCTCGTGATCCGCCCGTCTCGGCCTCCCAAAGTGCTGGGATTACAGGCTTGAGCCACCGTGCCCGGCCGAGAATTGTTTTTCAACACTTTATTTCAAGCATCAAAAAAAAAAAATCAATTACCTTCAATAGAATAGAAAATCTGAAAAATTAAATAAGGCTAGGCACGGTAGCAGATGGAAAGGTACTGCTACGCTGTATGATTTTAATGAGAATGACCATGCCAAATGATATCACCCAGTGGGATAACGGAGTACACAGAGAAGCAGAGATTGAAATTAGTTTGAAGACTATGTTGTATATTACACAATATACATTGCTTAAGCATCAGCAACAATGTGAAGAAGTAACATCAATGTCATTTCTGGATGGTTACAGAAGTTATGTCAAAGTTAGATTTTTGAAAGTAAAAAAGGCAAAGAAAATTGCCACATATTTAATAATTACTCTTGGGAATGACTGCAAATTAGAGATGTTAGGTATTATTGATTCATGTATTCTTTAGCAAATGTATATTGAATACACACTATGTATCAGGCAAATGGACATCATCTCCCCCACTATGGAAGAATAGTAATCAAATAATTACAAATTATATACTCCAAGGTGGCAGAATGACAATTAGCAATCAAAATTATTACATATTATACACTACAAGGAAAACAAATAAATAAAAGTAATAATGGAGGATTTACCCTAGGGTGGTTAGAAAAGGTTTTTTTTAGGGAAGTAACATTTAATTTTTTTGAGACAGGGTTTCACTCTCTTGCTCAGGCTGGACTGTCGTGGTGCAGTCACAGATGACTGCAACTTCAAACTCCTGAGCTCAAGCGACCCTCCTGCCTCAGCCTCCCGAGTAGCTGGGACTACAGGTGTGCACCACCACACCTGGTTTATTTTTTTAAAAATTTTAGTAGAAACAAGGTCTCACTATGTCGCCCAGGATGGTCTTGAACTCCTGGGCTCAACTGATCCTTCTGCCATGGCCTGCCAAAGTGCTGAGATTACAGGTCTGAGCCACCATGCCCAGTGAGGGGAAAGTAACATTTAATTCAGACTTATCCTAAGCATTTAAAATAGTGACCAGAGTGTTTATTAAAACCTAGCTCAGATCATTTCTCTCCTTTGCTTAAACCCTTCAATGTTCTCTAGTCCACTGACAAAAGCCAGAGGCCCAATAATGGTCTTCAGAACCCTTCATGGTTTGGTTCCCCAATACTTCCCTGATCTTCCTTTTTACTACTCTTTCTGTAGCACTTAATAGCTTCTAGATATTATAAAGCTTATTTATTAGGTTTATTTTCAATTTCTCCTTGCCAGGATATAAACTCTACTAGGGAATTATCTGTTTTGCTCACTTTTGTAACCCAAATGTCTCTGGAATAATTCCTGGCCTCTAACAGAAATTCATTAAATTTTTGTTCAATGAACATAATTTTATTAAATACAACAAAAATTAAAACATAACAAAAGTATCACAATGTTATAGTAGCATTTAAATATAACAGAAAAATACTACAAAATAAGAAACGCAAAAACAAAAACTAGGTAAGATTTTATTTACTATGATGGGTGTGCTTGCCTGTTCATGAGTTCATTCCAGTCTGGAACACAGGAAGATAATGCTACCCGCATAGCTGCTGCACCATTCAGCCCATTTCTTTCCTTTGTTTTGAACTGGGTTAAGATGGAAAACCCTAGTTCACACAAACTAGTTGTTGTGAATGGTAGTAATAGCAGGACACTCTTTCTACTTAACAATGGAAAGTCTTCCTTTACCTTAATCCAAAATGCTGATAAACTTAAGGTCTCATAATCATTCTTCAACGTATATGAAGAACTAAGCTGCAATAATTCATTCTCTTCTTCAGGCACCAAGTTTAGCTCAATTATTGATTCAGGGTTTCGAAAAGCAAATGGATCTTTTACCCAACTGTTTTCCCTTAATGTTTCAAATTTTTCTTCTGGAAAGAAATGGTTAAAAGTTTGAGATAGAGAAGTGAGATGCAACAATATCTCTAACTTTATTTCTTTCAAAATGTTTTCATTAATAATATTCTCTTCAATATGTTGCAAAAATCTTGGAAACATGTAGTAGCTAGGACGATTACTTTTAAGTCTTACTTGCCATAACAATAACGTCTTTCGAAATCCCTGAATACGTTCAACATGTTGGAATACATCACTGTTTTTCCCCTGTAGTTTTAAACTCAGTTCATTAAGAATGCTAAAAATATCAGTTAAATATGCCAATTTTGTTACCCAAGTATCATCTTCAAAAATATTTGCCAAATGAGATTTTTTTTCAATGAGAAAAAAGTGAATCTCATTCCTGAGCTCATAAACCCTGCTTAGTATTTTCCCTTGAGACAACCAGCGAACTTTGGTATGATAAAGTAAGTGGGTATGGTTAGTTCCAATCTCTGAACAAAATGTTTCAAGAAGCCGGCTATTCAATGAGCTTCCTTTAATAAAATTAACAACTTTCACTGCATTTTTCAATACTTCCATGAGAGACTGTGGAATTTCTCTGGATGCTAAACCTTCACGATGTATAAAACAATGATTCCACACAGCACCATTATTAGTAACTTCTAGTAATTTTTTAATTACTCTGCTATGTTTTCCAGTTATGGTTGCTGTGCCATCACTTGTAATTCCTTTACAGTTTTTCCAGTTTAATTTATATTGGCCAACTATGTGTCTTTCTAATTCTGTAAAAATATCTAATCCACTTAGGTGTGAGGTTAAATTTAAAAAACACAAAAAATCCTCCATAAAATCATCTTGCCACGCATATCTGACATAAACTAAAAGTGTTGTGCAGCTTCCAATATCAGTGCTTTCATCAAGCTGGATTGCAAAATCTATACCAGACTGTAACCGAGTAATAAGCATTGTTTCTAAATGTTCTGCAATAGTACAAATTCGAAGAGATACTGTGTTATCATTAGGTATAGTTTTTAATTTATCAGCGGATTTATCATCAAATATTGTACGCACCATATCCAAACACGCTGGAAGAATAATTTTTTCAGCAGCTGTGTTAGCTATTTTTTCTTTTGCCACACGATATGCAACTAAATATGACGATAATAAGGCTTTCTCACTAACAGTAGTAGAACTACTAAGAAATTGTGTTGATAACTTTACATCTTTTTTCTTTCTTTGAAAATATTCAAGAGGCTTATCAATAAGTTCAGCATGCTGAGTTTCTAAGTGCCTTTTTAATTTTGAAGGTTTTAAGCTTTCATTTGCAAGAATATTATTACAAATAACACACTGAGGTCTGTCATTTTCAAAGGGTTTTTCACATTTGATAAAGCCGTATTTTAAGTAATCTTCATTATAACGTCTTGCACTTACTTTTTTCTTTTTGAAATGCGGCTCAAATGAACTTGAAGTTTGCAGACTGGAGTCAGTATTTTTCTCAATATTGTCACTATTCACAATTCCAGATTCAACAGATGAACTTGAACATGCTTCTGTATATTTCACTTCACTATTCCTCTTTCTTTTAATAAAGAAATGATCCATTTTAATAGCAATTTGTTCCAGTTTGATTAAAATGTTATAATTGGCATTAACTCAAAAAAGAAAAAAATATATATAGTCTAAATAACATATTTTCAAAAACTACACTCAAAGTTTGCAATTGAATCTCAACTGAGTATCTCAGACTTCACAACTAGTTGCAAGTAATTGTAATATAAAATGTGACTGTACAACATTAACCTTGCTATTATAAAAATCAAGCAAGACACCCCTGAATAAATGACTGAAAACCATTTCTTAGCCAATATACATTCTATTCATCATATCCCCTCCATCAAATAACCCTCTCACATATTGAAATTGAACTCAGCATTCCTTGTAATGTGCACAATTCAGGCAAAGGATTCAACACTTTGGTATTTTACATTTTATTTTGTTTTTTTTTTTTAAAAAAAAGTTCATTGTGACTCACAGAATTGATTTCATGCCTCACTAATGGGTCTCACATATACTGTGAAAAACACTGATATAGAGACATTTTGTGCCTTTGCTGTGTTGGTACCTTGAGTATGTCTGCTTGATGATGAAAGAGACTAGCTGATCTGCTAGACTGTTGACTTGTATAAGAACATCTTGAAGTGGTGGGAATTTATCTTAGATTTTCATTCCTGAATCATTTTTATGGTCTGATCTAGTGAGGAGCCAATGAGGTTTTCCATGGCTAGGTCAAATATCGGGTTGGAGCTGATGGTATATTTTTATGGAACTTTCCTGGAATGCATCCTTGACCTGGGAATAAGACCAGAGATAAGACATTAAAGAATCACTGTACAAAGTAATATTACTGCCAGCTATGGGGGCCTTTATGACATCCGAGATCATGGACGGTGAGGCAAAAAGTCTATAGCTCTCTTTATCACTATCTTATATTGGCTTAGGCCTATTTCTGTAAGGCAAACCACTTCGAGATTAGTAAATAGAAAAACAGTAACAGTAAAACCCAGAAGTTGGCATCAGGAGTTGGAAAGTATATTAGCAACACAGAATACCGCAAGCCATGAAGGACTATAGCTTACTCGCCATACATACTTCCTTTTTGCTTGGCTGCACCTATCTTGGTCATGCCTGCCTTGGTAGTGATGCACTGCTCTCTTGGATCATAGTATATTTCAGTCTTATGACCATAACAGTAGTTTCAACTTTTCCTTATATAGTTTTCCATCAAAATGCCTCAAATTTTTTGGGAGGGGTGCAGTCTTACATTTACTGTAGTGTTTATTTATTAAAAATTCAACATGTCTTAACTGTGTTAATACTGTATGTTTATTATGACTGTTTACATTAATTGTATTTTCTTATCTTTGTATTGTTAATGATCTGGTATCTAGGTGGTTCCTTGATGACTGCAGAGGTACTACCTCTCCCAGGGTTAGCTAATTCCTATGCAAACTAACCAGTCCAGAATCCCCCCACCCCCAACACAAGACATCTTGGGTTCTTACACTCCTGGCCAATATTGCCCTGTCCTAATCACTCCAGGACGAGCTACCAGGCAACTAGGGATATCCCCTATGTCCCAAGTCAGCCAAAATTATTTAAACTAGCCAATTTTAAACCTGTTCAAGCCTGCTTATCCAGTTTTGCCCACTCCTTCCTAAGAAAACCGAATAAAGGCTTTCCTGCAGATTCCTTGTACTTTCTCTCCCCAGTGACCCTGCTGCTTCTAGGTATGGCACCCTTGCATGGTGTAAGGTGCTATATGCTTCCCGCTTCTAGGGATCCAGGAGTATAAAAATTTCTTCTTTCATGATAATCATTTTCACATCTGCATATCTTACCATATCTGATTAAAATAAATCCTGGGTACATTTAAAAACACTGTTATTTTGTGTTATTGGTCTAGTTACAAAGTTGTACAGTTTGGCCCTAAACCTCTTTTTCCTGATCAGGTTTTTTACCTTTTAACACAATTATTTTGCGGACCATGAGTTTTTCTAGGAAATCAAAGTCCTAAATGCTTTATTGATGGTTAAATAGCTAGAGATTTATTACATATGGTACCTGATTGTACCTTAAAAGGTGTGCATCTGGGAGAGAATTCAGGACCTGGTAGATGCCTTTGACTTAATCTTGGTTAGATGCTTCCTTGAAAGATGACATGTTACAAATTCCTAACCTTGGCTGGAAAGGGAAAAAGATTTTCTTATTAGGTTTTATGTCCTCTGCCAAGGACAATAGCAGGACTAAAGAGTTTATGGTACATATGTCTTGGATGTCCCAGCACAGTGGGTGGTCATCAATATCAGAACTACACTGCTGAAGGCAAATGCATGTAGATCTCTTTTTAATGCATAAGAAAAGTTGAAGGGCAATATACAGCCTTGAGGCAGTCTAAACCAGATAAACACCTGCCTGAAAGGGAATACTGACTCTTCCTTCCATAGTTAAAAGTTCATGTACGGATGCTAACATGTTTTAATGCTTCAACTTTCCCCCAAGAAACCTCAAACTACTACAATTTTGTCCTTCTGCCACCTCTCCCTAGATATTTATCATATATAGCTCAAGAAAAACAGTGCTAAACAAAACATGCTAAACAAAACGTGCTACAAAGTCTTTTGTTTGACTTTCTTTACTTACATCTCTGAAAGCAGCTTTAATGAGAAGCCAGAGGAATTTTAGGAGAGAAGTTCAAACCTGAGGTTCTGGCCCAACCATAAGTTCTGGAACTTTAATTTAAATAGACATTCTCAATTAGTACTCAATGTAAATCAGAGCATGTTCATACCTGAACACGATCAAGTACACCAGTGTGATTCCATAACCCAGGTAGGTTCTGCTGGTCAAAAACACCAAAGACCTATAAATGTGTACACTGATGCTTAAGATGTGTGCACTGAAATTGGCTCCTGTGGCTACATGGCAATATTTCCAAGTAATAACTTTATTCAGCTATCCATCTATTTAGCCTCCCTTAAGAATTACAATTAAGGTAATCAAATATTTGTAGCTGAAAGTTTCCCATACACCAAGGTGCATTAACATGGTCATATGATTGGTTTCAGGTTAGTGATTTTCCACTAATAAATCTTATCTACTTGTTCCTAGAATAGTGCTTGCTGTATGGTAGTTACTCAATGTATTTGAAAGAATGAGAAAATTAATGACACCTGTAGTAAACTGTACAATGTACATTCTATTTTTATCACAGTCAGTAACAAATAAGTTATCCAACTATATTTGGACAATTTGGAAATATGTAAGACAAAGGCTAATACAACATATTATTTAAAATAGGATTGTCGAAGATTCTATTTCATAATAAACTGCTTATGTTAAGAAATAGTAGAAACAAAGATCCTATAAAAACATACATGTAAATTTAGATTTAGCTTTTAAAGCTTAGAACCTAAATCTACCTGAAAAAAAGAAACATACATTAAAAGAGTATCTTATTTTTACATTACTCCATATATGGATCATTATTCTCTTAGAAGCAATTGTCTTTTAACCATTCTATTCTTTCATATTCTTACTTTTCATGTTTCAATGCCCCCTTGAAAGTTTATAACACTAGTTCAGTTACTATTGTATTAAAAAGTTATTTTTAAAGGGTTTACTCTCCCTCCTAAATCAGACAGTTCACCTACAGTAATAGCAGTGGCAGTATATTAGGGAACGGATCTCGTAGATGTGGTGATGAAAGCATGGGGAAGTTCTTTTTTAACTGAATAGGATGAGAGGTATCATCTAAGCAAAAGGCCCAAGTAGAAAATGTTGCAAGTTTGTCAGAAGAAAATATGAAATATTAATAATTGTTTACGAATGTGATAATATGATGGACTAGGAGAATGTTTTAGGATTTTTAGTCTGGCTGGCTGTCTTACTTGCTTAATGCAATGATTGTTGTTATAATGCTTGATAGTCTAAAATTCCCTATCTCTAATCTTTTATATCCTAAGATATATCTCTAGTGTGCTGTGAGTATCATCTTCTGAAAATACAGCTCTAATCAGCTTCTTCATAACTGGAAAAGCACTTAATGGCACCGAGCTTGTGTAAGCTCTTCAGGATAATATCCTCTAAGGTTAAGCCTCATCTTTCCAGGTTTCTCGTTCATCACATGATCTCCATACATTCCACATTTCAGTACTAAAAGTATGGACATTCTTGAAATAGTTCATGCACTTTCATGTCTCTGCTTTTGGCTACTATTCCCTTTGCCTGGAATACTCTTGTTGGGTCACATGAAGTCCTATTTATTCTTTTTTACTTAGTTCAAATGCTACAGCAGTCATACATTCAACTAACATTTAGCTACCTACAGTCCTAAAGTATGTCAGGCACTGGAGATACTTAACAGTGACATATTAAAATAATAGAATATCCGTTCAGCTATTAAGATGAATGAGGTGGAGTTATACAACACTGACAAATCTCAAAAACATTATGTAAAACAAGCTAGCTGCAAAAAGATGTACACATTACTGATTGCATAAAGGTGGTTGGGAGAGTGGTTTCCTTGGGCAAAAGGGAAGAGAATGAGATGGGGTAGAGCTGACAAAGGACTTCAATCACTTAATATAATCATTTATTTCTCCAATTCAGTGGTGAGTACACATGTATTACAGTTTCGTTTCTACTTTTGTCTGTCTGAAATCGTCTATTTTAAAAAAGGATTTATAAGGCTGGATACCTTCCTGAAGGCACTGCGAAACTGTCATACAGCCACTAACTTAAAATTACCTTCCATCTCTTGCATTTCCCTTTGTTTCCTGTTTTGATATTACGCACACATTAGTTAGTACACTAGGCCTTAAGAGTGGAAACTGCCAGGTACCAGCTTTAGCTAGATTAAAATATGACCCTCTTCCCAGGAGACTCCTGACCGGTTTTCTCGTCCTCCAGGTACCCAACTAGGATTTCAAAGAACTTTGGCCTGAACCCCTCGGCCGACCCCAGCATAATCGCCCTTCAGGCCCGGATTGCTGCTGCTCTCACCTTCCCTCAATTCATACGGGGGGCAAAACCAGACTGTATTTCCCCGCAACGAACCCTGGAATGTTTCGCTTTAGCGGACTCCGGTCCACTCCCATCAGAGGTTGTCCTTCTTTCGCCTCACCTCCAGCCCCGACGCAGCAACCCGGCCGGGCCCAGCGCCGCAAACCTCAGGTCTCTGCAGCGGAGGTACACCTCAACTCTCCCCACAATTCCCTGCGCAACACCACTTCCGGCTTACCTCACAAATTTCACATTCCAGCCGGAAAGACCTGGATAGGCCCTCTGCGCATGCGTGAGACCGGGGCGGTGTCCGGGAGTCCAGAGAGTCGGCGGTGCACCCTCCACATTTCCACTTCCCTAGTCAATGCCGGCAGTCTCGCGGGATTTCCTCCTGTCGCGGGAGTTATTTGAATGCCTGCGCGGTAACGACTCCTTAGGGGCCTGGGGCCCTCTGACAAGAAGCCTGAGGAGACGCCGCGGAGAGCTCTGCTTCTGGATTGGTGGGCAGGTTGGCTGTAGCTGAACGCCGAGAGGGCTTGTCCGGACAGAGTCCCAGAGCCATGGGAGCGTAAAGAGACTGCTGCGGATTAAGGAGGCCTTTCGGCTGGCGCAGCAGCCGCACCACAACCAGGCGAAGCTGGTGGTTGCGCTGAATCGCTCCGGCGGCGGGGTAAGCGCTCCCGGCCCGCGCCCGCCCCAGCCCGGAGCTGGCGGGGCCAGGACGCTGGTTCATACACTCCAAGGTGATTTTCACAGTCTTTGTGGAAGAGTTAGAGAATTTTGAACTCTGATATCATTTCACCTATTTACTTCTTTAGAGAATAGCATTGTGTTTAATAATCATAGTATTAGTGTGCGACTCTTTCAGTTAGCAGGTCATTGGTTTTTTAACATAAACCTGTATTTCATTACATAGATTTAAATATGTATGTATACTTCTGTCCTCTAATGATTGTAACAGAGCACATTTCTTGGTCATTAACAAGATAGGTTCGTGCAAATAAGTGCATCTTTGTCACAAACCAAGTATTTTTCTGGAGTTTATATATATGTGTGTGTGTGTATATATATATGAGACAAAAAAATATATAAAGGAGAATATATATATTCTTATATATTTATAATATATACTTTATTTTTTGGTTTGACATGTATATGTCATATATATGGTTTTTTTGGTATTTCTACCTTAAAGAAACAGGGAAACAAATGTTAGATACCGAAGCTTGAATTTCAACTCTGAAACTTAATGCGACTTTATCAGCATTTCTCTTCCTCAAGCTACTTACTTCTTGTAGGATTACACAGTCAAATTTTTAAAAAATTTTGATTCTCCCACTGGATTTTTTTTTTTTTTTTTGAGACGGAGTCTCACTCTCGCCCAGGCTGGAGTGTAGTGGCACAACCTCGGCTCACTGCAACCTCCGCCTCCCAGTTCAAGCGATGCTCCTGCCTCAGCCTCCCGAGTGGCTGGAATTACAGGTGCCCGCCACCACGCCCGGCTGATTTTCGTATTTTTAGTAGAGACGAGGTTTCACCATGTTGGCCAGGCTGGTCTCGAACTCCTGACCTCAGGTGATCCATCCGCCTGGGCCTCCCAAAGTGCTGGGATTACAGGGGTGAGCCACCACACCCAGCCTCTCCCACTGGATTTTTAAAGCTTTTAATCAAAAGATTAGCAAATATTTATTTTACATGGCTCAAACTACATGAAAAGAAATGCAGCGAGAAACACTTCCTAGTCTCTGTACAGTACCATTTCTAATAGTCTTCAACGGGTAATCATTTTAAATTAGTTTCTTATTTATCCTTCCGGTCTTCATGCAGAGATACAAGCAGATGAGAATATACAGTCTCATTTCGCTGGGTCTGTCCTTCAATATTTTCTGCACTGTTCATGTTTTTTTTTTTTTTTCCCCCCCGTTTTACTGTATATTCTGGATATTCCTCCTTATCAGTATTCAATTAAACTTATTTTTTCTGTCACATACTCCATTTTGTAGATATACTCCAGTTTATACAGTAAATCACACATAGGTGGACACTTGAAGTTGTTTCCAGTCTTTAGATATTAGAAACAATTGTTCAGTGAATACATGTCATTTCTACATTTGCAGGGGTAACTGTCAGATTCTGAAAAGAATTAAAGAGTTGCTGGATCCAAGAGGAAATGTGTTTGCAAATATGATAGATATTTACAATTGCCCTTCATGGAGTGATCCGTTCTACACTCCTATCGGCAGAGAAGAGCATGAGAGGTATTGCTTTTTTTTTGTGGGGGGTGGGGGTGTGGGATTGGAAAGAACAGGAATATAATTGGGATTTTTTGATAGATAAGTAAAATCCTGAAAAGTTTGGGAATATGAGTTAGAATGATAAAATGTTTAACAAAAACAAATCGTTGTGTGATAGCTTAATTTTAAAAAGCAGTGTTGAATTGGGACCATTGGGTGTTGGGTTTTTTCTTTTTTTGTTGTTGTTCCTGAACTGTACCTGTAGCACATTTCTCCAGATAGATTCAAGGATGTTTAGAAAAATCAAAATCTCTTGTGATCAAAATCTGTGCCACCTTGCTCCATGACAGAAGCAATTCGAAAACAAGAGACTTGGGTAAATATTACCCAGGTTTATTTTTCTCAGTTTTTTCTACTGGATGGATAATTAATAATTATTAAAGAGTAGAGATAAGAGATTTTAGCCCAGCACGGTAGCTCAGGCCTGTAATCCTAGCACTTTGAGAGGCTGAAGCGGGCAGATCATGAGATCAGGAGATCCTGACCAACATGGTGAAACCCTGTCTCTACTAAAAATACAAAAATTAGCTGGATGTGGTGCCAGCTACTCAGGAGGCTGAGGCAGGAGAATCGCTTGAACCCAGGAGGCAGAGGTTGCAGTGAGCCGAAATCACGCCACTGCACTCCAGCCTGGTGAGAGTGAAATTGTTAAGATTCTTGAGAGTTATGATAGTGTTAGGGACAGAGACTTTTATCAGTGTAATTTGTGAAGGGTTTGTTTTTTATTTCTGCTGGCCAGTAAAACAGTTTTTTAAGAGGCATTTGTTCATTGTATCAATTAAGCTATGATGATCTGCAAATACGAACCAACAGCAGAGTGAGAAACAGAATTTGCAGCAGTTTGTTATGTCATTTCACCAAACAGAAGGAAGATAAAGAGAAAAATGAAGACAGTGACATTTCAAACAAAAGGACCTTATACATATTTTTCTGTAGGCTAAAATAAGATTATAATTAAAAGCTGATTTGTTAGGTAATAGTAGCTTACATTTAAAATAAAATTATAAGAAACCAATTTTAGGTAAATAAATTAATGCCCTACCTAGGAAGGAATGCAAAAGATCATTTTTTTTGGTCAAAAAGTTGTTGCATTCTTATTATTTAGCAAATATTTCAGACAAGGACTATTTTGAGACTATATAAATGTGTATTTAGTATACCTATGCATGAAAGTAGCATTGTAGCTTTTCTTAGTTTGCATGAATTGTAGCCCCTTTTGAGTTATTAAAGTCTTCATTCTGAACTTGGGGAAAATCAAGCAGTTGTTATAATGCCACTTGGGAATAAGTTTTCGTTTGTTTTTGTTTCAGTACTGTGGTAAACAGCAATGAAGTTTTTGATGTGCCAAATTCTGAGTAAGTTATTGGGAAATAAGCCAGAAAATGCCCACATTGATAATGTTTTGTGTAAAAAATTAATGAAGCCATTCTTATTTGATTGAAAGATAAAATTGCAAATGAGAGAATCCAGGCAATCCTGCCTCTTTTGAGACTTAAGACCTATGAATAATGACTTGTCCCATAAGTTAAAAAGTATGTGCAACTCCATAGTTTTTTGTTTGATTTTTAAATTCACAGTAGTTGAATTATTCCTATTAAATATGTCATTTATGAGAAAAGAAAGTATGTATGAAACACACCCACCTACCCATTTAGTGATACATCATTCCAATAGCAATTCCCTGACACCAGCTGGATGTCCTGCAATGCAATTCAATTTTGATACTAATTGCCTGAAGTTAGCACAGATGCCACAGGTTAAGTGCTCAGTCCCACAAGACTGCCTCCATTTCACATGCCCGGCCACAAGTCTCAGGTATTCCCAACCTACTTGGACTTCTTCCAGGCTGACCCCATATTTGGGCATTCCCATGACCTACCCCCCAGGTTTGATAATTTGCTAGAATGACTCACAGAACTTAGGAAAGCGCTATTTTACTACTACAGTTTTTGTGTAAAGGATACAACTCGAGAACAGCCAAATGGAAGAGACACATCGGGGAAGGTATGGGGGACAGAGGATGCAAAACTTTCATGTCCTCTTTGTGTGTGCCACCCTCCCAGCACATTAATGTGTTTGGAAGCCCCTTAAGCCAGATGGTTTCAAAGTTTTTTTATGGGGTTTCATTGATCAGACATGATTCATTAATCATTAATCACTAGTCACTTATTTGAACTCAGTTTCCAGTTCTCTCCTTGTCAGAGATAGTGAGATGGGCTAAAAGTTTCAGTCCTATAAATACCTAGTTGGTTTTTCTGGTAACCAATCTCCATCCTGAAGATACCTAGGGTCCCTCTCTATCTCCCAACCCTTATGAGTCATCTCATTAACATAAACTCAGGTATAACTGAAAGGGATACATTATGAAGTATAAAAGACACCTCCTATCAGGAAATTGTAAGGGTTTTAGGAGCTTTCTTCCAGGAACCAAGGACAAAGAATAAATATATTTTTTTATTATACCACAGAAGAGTAATAAGATGAACATATATACCCAGCATCCAAATTAAGAAACATAAAGGTATCTTTTAAGCCTCTTGTGTTCCTTTGTGAATATATTTCCCCTCCTTCCCAGGGGAAACCATCATCTTGAATTTCATGTTATCTATTACCTTGCTTGTCTTCAGAGTTTATTATAGTTTTAAGGCTGTCTAGCGGTATATCCGAAATAAGCCTCTTTTTGACCTTAATATAAATGGAGTTGTATTGCATGTATGCTTTCCATGGTTTATTTTGTTAATAAATATAGAACATATCATTTGTTAGATAATTATATTGGGCTGTTAGTGACTACTTTTTTTGTCTTTTTGTTTTCTTAAGATTTTGTTCTTAGCTTCGAGAATTTCATTTCCTTAACATGGACTAGTGATATATTAGGTAATGTGTACTTAATAGAATTGAAAATCATACTTTAATATACACAAAGGTAAAGAATTGTATAATGAACCCAACAACCCAACACCTAGCTCCAACCATTATCAAGTCCCCCCCTTCCCCCTACCGTAATACTCATTCACATATACACGCACTCTACCCTTCTGTCAGCCAGAACTATTTTGAAGGAAATGTATGACGCTGTAACATTTTTATCTAATATCTAATATTGAGTGTTAGGATTTTTATAATTATTGCCAAAAAATGTTTTTAAACTTGTTTCTTTGAATTAGAAGCTAAACTATGTCCACATATTTCATTTTATTGATATATCTTTGTCTCTCTTAATATATAACAGAGTCCCCCTTTTTTGTGTTGACATTTATTTGTTGTAGAGGTTAGGTCATTTGTCTGATTGAATTTCCCATATTCAGGATCTGGCTGTTTGTATCCTCATACAATCATTCAACCTATTCTCTCATGTTTATTTTCTGTAAACTAATAGTAAAATTTAGATGCTTGATTAGGTTCAGGTTTGACTACTTGGGCGCAAGGGCAAAAATACTACTTATGTGGTAGTTTATAAACATCCTATTGCATCATACCAGGAGGTTAAAGGCTTCAATAATATTTTCGAAACAGTGTCCTAATATATATGGATTAAGGATTATAGAGCAATAATGCATAATTTCCATAAGCCGTGTTCTGCTATAGTCATATCTCCTCTAACCTCCTTTCTGGTTTTAGATGGAGAAACTAAGTATTTGCCAAAGGTCAGACAGCTAATTTAATAGTAAAAGTAGGGCTCTTTTTCACCTTTTGCCCCTTTTAAAATTTTGTCTCATAAACCTTTGATATCTGTGGATCAGAAATAATTCTGTTTGATGTAGTCAGAATAGCATTTCTGCCTATTCAACTAGAACAGGAGTTTTGGCCGGGTGTGGTGGCTCACGCCTGTAATCCCAGCACTTTGGGAGGCTGAGGCAGGCGGATCATCTGAGGTCAGAAGTTTGAGACTAGCTTGGTTAACATGGTGAAACCCCATTTCTACTAAAAATACAAAAAATTATCGGGGCGTGGTGGCGGGCGCCGGTAATCCCAGCTACTTGGTAGCCTGAGGCAGGAGAATTGCTCAAACCTGGGAGGAAGAGGTTGCAGTGAGCCGAGATGGCGCCATTGCACTCCAGCTTGGGCAGCAACAGCAAAACTCCGCCTCAAAAAGAAACAAACAAACAAACAAAAAACAGAATAGGAGTTTTGTGACTGAGAAGTTAAGACACAGTGAAGGTTCATCTCCTTGAGTGGTTCTGTTTTTGCACTGCCTGTGTGGTAGCTGAAACTTAAGTTTGAAAGCAATAGTTAGAGAGGTTAGATAGGATCTAAGCCTGAAGCCTGGTAAATCCAGGATAGGAACAATGCAAGAAAATCTTTATAGACTATAATAGTAGTTGGTCATTTAGTTCTAAATAATTTTTATTTGTGGTACTTATTCACCTCATTTTTATATACTAGTATGCTTTGCTTCCCGTGTTAATTTCTACTTGTCTTATAAATGTTAAGTGTAAATTAATCTTAATTTGAAGAAAATGAATTATGGAACAAAATATAGGAAGTGAAAACTAGAGGGAGGTAGCTTTCCTCTATAAGTTATGTGACTTAACATAAAAAATCAATGATGTGGAAAAGTCTTCTACAAGCCTGGTTACACATCACAGAAATACCTTATGGTTGCTTAATCTGTTTGATGCATAAAGTGTTTTGTAGTGGCAGACGCACTGCTTTTTTTTCTTGTGATTCCTAGTGAACTGATGGGAATTTATGCAAACAATGATTGTAGGTATATGACAAATTAATTTATCATTAAAAGCCATAACTGGGCGGGCATAGTGGCTCATGCCTGTAATCCCAGTACTTTGGGAGGCCAAGGTGACCGATCATGAGGTCAGGAGATCGAGACCATCCTGGCTAACATGGTGAAACCCCGTCTCTACTAAAAATACAAAAAATTAGCTGAGCGTAGCGGCACGTGCCTGTAGTTCCAGCTACTCCAGAGGCTAAGGCAGGAGAATAGTGTGAACGTGGGAGGTGGAGCTTGCAGTGAGCCAACATTACACCACTGCACTCCAGCCTGGGCAACAGAGCGAGACTCTGTCTCAAAAAAACAAAAAAAATATAACATTGATAATCTTCTAAGATGAAAGAAATGAGTTGATAAGGAGAAAAGGTTTTAAGATTAAAATGGGCCGGGCGCGGTGGCTCAAGCCTGTAATCCCAGCACTTTGGGAGGCCGAGACGGGTGGATCACGAGGTCAGGAGATCGAGACCATCCTGGCTAACACGGTGAAACCCCGTCTCTACTAAGAAATACAAAAAACTAGCCGGGCGAGGTGGCGGGCGCCTGTAGTCCCAGCTACTCGGGAGGCTGAGGCCGGAGAATGGCGTGAACCCGGGAGGCGGAGCTTGCAGTGAGCTGGGATCCGGCCACTGCACTCCAGCCTGGGCTACAGAGCGAGACTCCATCTCAAAAAAAAAAAAAAAAAAAAAAAAAAAGATTAAAGTGAAAGTTTCATGAATAACTTTATTTTGTAAGGAAAAAAGTTATGATTACATATAATTTCACTAATTTTTAAATGTAAAATGGAGAAATAATCCCAGATAAATAACAATATATTAAAAATTGGGGAACATTTTATTTAATGTGATGAGTGTGCTATGTATTCATAAGTTTATTTCAGTTTGGGATCTCAAGTGCAGTTCTCACATACCTGGTGCAGTGTTAACTCTGTTTCTTTGTTACTACATTCATTCTACTTAGCAATGAACAATCCTGTTTCCTCCAAAAGAATGATACATCATTATGACATAGGGCTAGAAAGTTTTAAAAAAATATATACATTTGATGTTTCGTAATCATTCTTTAATATTTACAAAGAAGTAAGCTATAATATTTCCTATTCTTCAGGTACCAAGTATAAATCAGTTTTTGATTCAGAGTGGTGGAAAACAAATCTATCCAGTTTTTTTCTTGAATGCATTAATTTTTGTTCGGGCATGTAATGGTTAAAAGTTTGAGACAGGCCAGAAACAATAAAAAATGGACAAAATATATAAAACAATGTTTTCTAAGATATTGGATATCAGGCAATGAAGGACAGTGAAGCTTGATCAACAGAAAACAAAGTGAGTCCTATGTTTGCCTCAGTTTAGTGCCTTGGGAGAATTTCTAAGCCATAGTACAAGGAGAGAGGAACATATCAGCCTGATGGAATCCCTCTGTTGATAGAGCCCAGAGCCTGGTGAGACCAATGCAGCCAGAGTTTGCTAGAAGGGAGAAAGCTGCATAGAAAGAGAATTCTCGTGGTCTGGAATGAATCGCTCCTGATTCTTCAGGTAAGTATTGACCACTGCATGTGAGGAAATGACCTGAGGCCAAGGAAAGGATCATCCAAAAATATTACAGTACAGTCTTGGATCACATAAAGACATTTTGTTCAATGATGGACTGCATAAGATTATAATGGGGCTGGAAAATTCCTACCACCTACCTAGTGATGTCATAGATCTCAATCATGATGTCTTATGTGTCTGTGGTGATGCTGGTCTACTGTCTTGCTGATAATATTCTTATCTTTTTTTTTTTTTTTTTAACATGAGGTCTCACTCTGTTGCCCAGGGTGCAGTACAGTAGTACAATCTTGACTCACTGCAGCCTCAACCTTCTGGGCTCTGGTGATCCCCCACCTCAGCCTCCCAAGTAGCTGGGACTACAGGCACGTGCCACCATGCCCGGCTAATTTTTTGTATTTTTTGTAGAGACGGGATTTTGCCATGTTGTCCAGGCTGGTTTCAAACTTGTGGGCTCAAGTGATCTGGCTACCTTGGCCTCCCAAAGTGCTGGGGTTACAGGTGTGAGCCATTGCACCTGCCCTATTGTTATTTTAGAGTATACTTTTTCTACTTATATATTTTTTCAGAAGTTTACCGTAAAACAACTTCAGGCAGATCCTTCAAAGTATTACAGATGAAGGCATTGTTGTCATAGATGACAGCTTTGTGCATGTTACTGCCCTTGAAGACCTTCCCATGGGACAAAATCTGGAAGTGGAAGACAGTGATATTGTTGATTGTGACCCTGTGTAAGTCTAGGCTAATGTGTATGTATTTGTGTCTCATAAAAATAAAGTTTTAAATACAGTTTATAAAATAAGGATATAAAAAATATTTTTATACAGCTGTACAACATGTATTTTAAGCTAAATGTTATTACAAGAGAGTCAAAAAGTTAATTTAAAAAAATTTTTTAAGTTTATAAAATAAAAATTTACTATTGAAGAAAAACATTTTAAAAATAAATTTAATGTGTTTAAGCCTAAGTGTGCAGTGTTTATAAAGTCTACAGTAGTGTTATAATAATGTCCTAGGCCTTCATATTCACTCACCACTCACTGACTTACCCGGAACAACTTCTAGTCCTGCAAGCTCCATTCATGGTAAGTGTCCTTTACGGGTATACCATTTTATCTTTCATACTGTATTTTTACTATACCTTTTGTATGTTTAGATACAAAAATACCATGTGTGACAAATTCAGTATGGTAACTGAATGCTGTACAGGTTTGTAGCCTAGAAGCTATAGGCAGTGCCATATAGCCTAGGTGTGTAGTAGGCTGTGCCATCCAGGTTTGTGTAAGTACTCTATCATGGTTACATAATGATGAAATTACCTAAAGGTGCATTCCTCAGAACATATCTCTGTCATTAAGCAACACATGACTATAATTGTGTTGTGTTCAGAGACAGCTGGGAATATTGGCTGTTTCCACAAGACAGACTGGAAAGCCTCATTCATGGAGCATTGGGTAGAGTACATACAATGGGTCTTGCCTCAGTTGTGGGAAACAGCCCTAGCCTGAACACTGTCCCTGTTCTGCCTAACAAGCGTTTAAAGCAAGGCCTGAAAGCATCAAACTATTTCTAAGGAGCTTAACTGAATTCTAGAACAAACCTCAAGATTTATAGGGATACAAAAACATCCAGCACCTAGAAAGGTAAAATCCACAGTGTCATCTCCAAACTAGCAAGGATGCAAATAAGCAGTAAAATAGGACCCATAATGAGACAAAAAGTGACATGTTAGAATTCAGACAGTATTCCATATTTTCAAAAAGTTAGGTAGGGGCCTGGAAGATAGATGCCAATCCAACTTCTAGAGATGAAAACTGCAATGTGTGAAATGTAAAACATATTGTGTGGGATTAATGGCAGATTGCACATTGTGGAAGAAAAGATTCATGAGTTTGAAGAAGACATAGCAATAGAAACAAATCAAAGTCACACCAAAAAAATAGTCTATCAGTGAGCTGTACACAAGTTTAAGCACCCTAGTGTGTAATGGGAGTAGGGGAAGGGAGCATACAAAGTATTTGAAGAAATGATAGCTTAAAAGTTTGATAGAAACCATAAACCCACAGATTCAAGAAGATATGAACTCCAAGCACAAGAAGCATAAAAAACCCATACTACCCAGGCGTGGTGGCTCATGCTTGTAATTCCAACACTTTGAGAGGCTGAGGCAGGAGGATTGCTTTCAGGCTGGGTGTTTGAGACTAGCCTGGGCAACGTGGAGAGACCCTGTCTCTTACACAAAAACCCAAACCAGAGTACACCATAATCAAATTGTTTAATACCAATGATAAAGATAAAATCTTAAATGGACTAGCGGCAAAAAGGTACTGTTTTCAAGTGACTTGGAAATAGTTACAAAGGTGAGAAGTTAGATTTCTTAAAGGGAACAATTTGACAAGCCAGTAGAGCAACATATTTCAAGTACAGAACAGAGAAAAACCCTGTCAACCTAAAATTATGTGCCCAGGCCAGGTGCGGTGACTCACGCCTGTAATCCCAGCACTTTGGAAGGCTGAGGCTGGCAAATCACTTGAGGTCAGGAGTTTGAGACCAGCCTGGCCAACATGGAGAAGCCCCATCTCTACTAAAAATGCAAAAAGTAGCTGGGTGTGGTGGTGGGCACCTGTAATCCCAGCTACTCAGGAGGCTGAGGCAGGAGAATCACTTGAACCCAGAAGGCAGAGGTTATAGTGAGCTGAGATCACGCCACTGCATTCCAGCCTGGGCGACAGAGGGAGACTTGGTCTCAAAAAAAAAAAAAAAGTCTATGCCCAGAGAAAATATCTTTGAAATAAAAAAGCAGCATACTTTTTCAGACAAGAGCTGAAAGGATTCATCAGTAGATGTGTAGTACAAGAAATGTTAAAGGAAGTTAAGTAAGGCAGGTAGAAATACACTAGGGACCAGCAACCCATGGTCTGCAAGCTGCTATTTGACTGCCTGCAGGCTAAGAAAGTTTTTTTTTTTTTTCCTCCTTTTTTCAAGGGTTATAAAAGAAAACCAAAAATAACTCCTGATGTTGCCCACTGTTTCTTTTGTGGGGGGGGGGAGGGGAAAGGGGCAGGGGACATACAACTGCCTTCAGTTGAGAACCACTGGCTATATATGCATCCCAGTTAAAAGCTAGAGGTTGTTGCATTGGATAAAACAAGATCCAATTTTATGCCTCTTATAAGGCACACACTTTAAACGTAAAGACCCAAATAGGTTAAAAGGTTGAAAAAAGATACCGTGGTAACACCAATTAAAGCTGGAATGTCTGTATTATTAGACAAAGCAGATTCTAGAGCAAAGAATATTGCCAAGGATGAAGAATGCAAAACGTAGCAACCACTGGAAAATACTTTGACAGTTTCTTGTAAAGTTAAAACATGCATCTATCATATATATGATCTAGCCATTCTACCTGTAGGTATTTACCCAAGAGAAAATGAAATATTTGTTCAAGCAAAGACAAATGTCCATTGTAGCTCTATTTGTAATGACCAAAATTTAGAAACAACCAAAGTGCCTATCAAGTGAATAAACTGGAATACAATGGAACACATGAGAATACTACTCAGCAATGAAAAGGAATGAACTGTTGATACGCATGTACAATTCATTTCAAGTATACCTCCATAAAGCTTGTATAAGCTTGAGTCAGGAAGTGAGATATAACAATACAGTAGCTCTGATTTTATTTTTATTTCAAAATTTCTATTATAATGTCCTTTTCTATATGTTGCAAAATTTTGGGAGCATGTAGTACCTAGGGTGATTACTGCCTTTAACAATAATGTCTTTTGGAACCCTTGGATAAGTTGGAATGTTGAAATCCCTGTAATTATAAATATAGTTCATAAAAAATGCTGAAAATATCAGTAAAATATGTGGTATTATTAGGTATTGTCTTTGAAAATGTTTGCCAAATAGTAATTGCTTTTCAATAAGAAAATAAGTACTGACCAAGGAGTATTGAGTATTTAATAAAAATAACTTTTCATAATGTAAAATCAGCAGACTGTCTTTGGATGCCAGAGTTTTGTTGCATTTTCTGTGGGCTGATGATCATTGATGCCAGGTATTGGGTAAAAGGAGAGTATTTATTACCATTCTTTCTACTTTTATGTTTGAAATTTTTTATCATAAAGCTTTTTTTTTTTTTTTTTTTTTTGAGATAAGGTCTCTGTTGCCCAGGCTGGAATGCAGTAGCACAACATTTAAAAAAATTTATATTATCTAGCAATAGATATTCTATTCCTGAAAATACATTTCTGTTGTCTGATATATAATGACATTCTGTTAACAAAACACTGCATATATGATGGTGGTCCCATGAAGTAATACTGTATTTGTACTGTACCTTTCCTAGTTTTGAATACATTTAGATACAGAAATACTTAACCATCGTGTTACAATTGCCTACAGTAAAGTGACATGCTGTACTGGTTTGTAGCCCAGGAGCAAGAGGCTATATTTATAGCCAAAGTATGTAGTAGGCTATACCATCTGGGTTTGTGTAAGTATGCTCAGATGTTTGGGCAGTGACAATCGCCTAATGACACATTTCTCAAAATGTATCCTGTTGTTAAGTAACAAATACTTAACTGTATATCTAATTCAGTTGTGTCTGAGGTTATATTTAAACAACATGGTGTATCCTGTACTAACGGATCTTCCTACATTTCTCTACAAGTGTTATGCAGCTTATTTTCAACGAGGTGGATTATGAAGTCTGTACAGACTTATAGTAAATATTGCTTCCAAATGTTCTGCAGTGGTAAAAAGTAAATAAGCTACTGTGTTGTCACTCTGGATAGTTTTTAATTAATTAGCTGAGATTTAAAGTTGTACATATCATATCCAGACATATTAGAAGAAAATACATGAGTTGTTTTCTGTCTCACAATATGCTTTAATGATGATAATAAGGCTTTATCACTAACAATAGTGCAATAACTAAGAAATTAGTCTGGGAACTTGAATGTATTTTTTTCCTTTGTCAATAAGTTCAGCTTCTTGTGTCCAAATAGCTTTTTTAATTTTGAAGATTTTATGCCTTTATTTCAAGAATACCATTGACACATTTGATAAATGCACATATTAAATTAACTTCATTATAATCTTTTATACTTTCTTTTTTCTTTTTAGAATGTGATTTGTATGATGTTGGCTGTTGTTTGAAATAAACAAAAGAACAATACAAAAACCAAGTACAAAAAAAATTTAAAAATGTGATTTGAATAAAGTCAAAATTTGCTGTTTAAAAACTCAACACCTTTCTCTGTTTTGTCACTTATTTTACATCCCAGATCCAGCAGTTGAACTTGAGTGGTTTTTACTTCATCATTCTTGATTATCTTTATTTTTAAAAATGTGGTTCAAGTGTAATTTGTAGTTGGATTAAAATGTTACAAGTTATAAATTCGAAAATACCATACTAGATAATGTGTTTTGACAAATGAACTGACCATTTACAACTGATACTTTTTTTTGTCTTTATACTTCTGTTAGTAGCAGATGAAATCCTTCACACATGAAGTCACAAATAATTGAATTTTATTAACCAAAATTTTAATTGTTACAATCATTGGCTTTTCAATTAAGTTGATAGTTAAATTGACTATCTGTTTTTGTTTGTTTGTTTTTTAGCGATGGAGTTTTGCTCTTGTTGCCCACGCTGGAGTGCAATGGCATGATCTCGACTTACCGCAACCTCCAGCTCCCGAGTTCAAGTGATTCTCCTGCTACAACCTCCCGAGTAGCTGGGATTACAGGCGCCTGCCACCACGCCTGGCTAATTTTGTATTTTTAGTAGAGATGGGGTTTCTCCATGTTGGTCAGGCTAGTCTCGAACTCTCGACCTCAGGCGATCTGCCCACCTTGGCGTCCCAAAGTGCTGGGATTATAGGTGTGATAAATTGACCATCTTATACCAGGAAATCAAATGAGAAGACATCAGTAAAAATATTCTGGCCAACTCATGTTTTATTTATCATATCCTCTTCATTAATTGCTTCTCATAATGCCACAGTTTGTCATGGTATTTGTGGCAGCAGGCAAAGTCCTTGCTTAGACTTTGATTAAATTGCTGTGGCATTTTTCTATTAAAAAGATATCGTGGTTTCAATCTATAATTTGCCTGTGATCTGCGGGTTAAAAAAAAGAGCACTATACTATTCCATTTGATTCAGTGTTTTCAGATAATACATCATTTTGCTTAGTCTCATTTGGATGAAATGAATATTTCCAGATCTACATGTCAAATAAGAGGATACTACAACTTAGTATGTAACTCCTAAAAAATAGAAATTATTTAATATGAGTTAAACTTCAATTTTAACAGATGTTGAGTGCCTATATCATATGCCAAGCATTGGACTAGGTACTTGTACATGTTTTCTCATGGACTGCCATCAAGGTTAAAGAGGTTGCCCATGATCATGTGACTGTTTAGTGAAAGAGCCAAGAACCTAAGTACTACGACATGTATTCAGGTGCCCTTTGCACTGTCCCATGTTTCAAATCATTAAAGGTGGGATGCGATTTTCAAGATTATTTAATAGCTGCAATTTGTAATGGGTACAAATATGGTTTATAATGTTAACATTAAACTAGAAACTATGCAACATTTAGTAATTTTTATATTATGATTATTCTGATTGATAATTTATAATTGTATACATTTATAAGATACAATGTGATGTTTTGATATATGTCTACAATGTGGAATGATTACATCAAGCTAATTAACACATCTAGCACTTCATTTGCCTATCTTTTTTTTTTATGGTGGGACATTTGAAATTTACTCTTGGTTTAGTTTGTTGAGACAGGTGGCAGCTCTGTCACCCAGGCTGGAGTGCATTGTTAGGATCACAGCTCACTGTCACCTTGACCTCCCAGGCTCAAGCCTCAGCCTCCCAAGTAGCTGGAATCACAAGCACACACCACCATACCTGGCTAGTTTTTTTGATGTTTAGTAGAGACAAGGTCTCACTACGTTTCCCTGGCTTCTCTAAATATTCATTATTATTGACTGTAGTCACCCTGCTGTCCAATAGATCTCAGAACCTATTCCCCTTGTCTACCGGATACTTCACATCCTTTGATCAACAACTCATTCCCACTCCTACAGCCTCTGGTAACCATCATCCTCTCTTTACTTCTATGAGTTTAACTTTTTTAGATTCCACAAATGTGAGATCATGTGGTATGTGTCTTTCTGTGCCTCGTTTATACTAATTTCTTTTTAAATGAAGTTTATTTAATACCATTGAATGAAAACACTACCAGTATTTCAAACCATAATCTAGTCAGCAATTGGAGGGGTACTACATTAATACTACATTCCCTAAAAGTCTTCAGTTTCACCAAAACCAACACAGCACAAAGCAACAAAAGCTCATATTTATATTTTATTTTGTTTTTAGAGGCAGGGTCTTGCTCTGTCTCCCTGGCTGGAGTGCAGCGGCGCCATCATGGCTCATTGCAGGCTGGACCATCCTGGGCTCAAGCAATCTTCCCACCTCAGCCTCCTGAGTAGCTGGGACCACAGGGATGCACCACCATACCTGGCTAATTTTTTAACTTTTTTGTGGAGGCGGAGTCTCCTTATGTTGCCCAGGCTGGTTTTGAACTCCTGGGCTCAAGTGATCCTTCTGCCTTGGCCTCCCAGATGCTTGGAGTATAGGTGTGAACCACCATGCCCAGTCCCAAAATTCATATTTTTAAACTGAAAAGCCAAATCACCCTAAAAGGTTTCTATTACAAGAACAAGATAAGGAAATGGTCATAAAAAAAAAAAGGTGTCAGTAGAAAATTGAGGCAATTCTGTTTATGCATTTGGCCTCAAGGAAGTGATTCAGCTTCCTCTTGCATTAGCCCAAGGGTGTGGCTTATGGTCTTGGACAGTTCACTTGTGATCCAGATTCCTTTGGAGGGTGTCAGAACAGGTGCAGGTACACTAGTCATCGGATTCCTACCAACAACCAAATCCATCTCAGTTGAGAACCATGTATTTTACTGGTTCTTTTTTTTTTTTACTGGTTCTTTTTTTTTTTACTGGTTCTTTTTTTTTTTTTACTGGTTCTTCTTTTTTCCCCTTAAATTGAATAATTTTGGTGTAGTTTTGGACTTGGGCCAGATACTCTCATCCTATGTTTGTGTTTCTTTTCTCAGATAAACTAGTTCTGCTCAACTAGCATAGAATTTTATTTTTTATTACATATTAAAAAACACATATTGGGCTCTAGTATGCACAATGCTCTAGGCGAGGCAGTGGAGTTGGGGAGAGGAGTGGGAAAGAGTGAAACAAATATAAGCTTGGTTATATTTGAATATTAGCTGTGGATGCTTTAGCATTCAAACAATTTTAGATACATCTCGCAAGTTTGTAAGGTAGTTCCAAATTAAGTTTTACTGAATTGGTTGGGGTAACTCCTGCAAGGTAGACCATCCTAAGGGTAGAAGAAATGAGCTGTACTAATAATAAGCCGTTGTTGGAGTGAAGGAGGGATTCTGATTATAGTGGTATGGCTGTACCTCAAGTTTGCCTTGACTAAGATCCCTGACACCATATCTGATGCCCAGGGAGGTAGGGGGCTCTAAGTAAATACAGTTGAAAGCTACTTCACATAAACACATGAGTTGAAACAACCCGCCACTGGAACCCCTTTAACAATATGTCACAAGAAAGCCATTCTTTCCTACATTGGCAGCTAAGCTCATAATGGCTACCTGAAAATACAGGGTTCAAGGAAGAATGGGAGAGAGAGAGTGGCTCAGTTTTCATATGGGGTAGCAATGTAGCTGTAGCGGGAGTGAATTTATGACTGAGCACATGAAAAACATTTCTGATAATTCAGAAGCCCTTTGCATTAAGGGTAGGGAGATTTTGCTGAAGTTTAAGTTCTAAACTTCAACCTTAATGAATCATTAAGATTCACATATTAATGATATTGTGACCTCATTTGTACCTGTAGGCTGTTGGGGACTGCAGAAATAAGGGTTATATAAAGATGAGCAGGCCGGGAGTGGTGGCTCATGCCTGTAATCCCAGCACTTTGGGAGGCTGAGGTGGGCAGGTCCCCTGAAGTCAGGAGTTTAAGACTAGCCTGGGCAACATGGTGAAACCCCGCCTCTACTAAAAAATACAAAAATTAGCGGGGTGTGGTGTCAGGCGCCTGTAATCCCAGCTACTTGGGAGGCTGAGGCAGGAGAATTGTTTGAACCCGGGAGGCAGAGGTTGCAGTGAGCTGAGATGGCACCATTGCACTCCAGCCTGGGTGACAAGAGTGAAACTATCTCAGAAAAAAAAAAAGATGAGCAAAACTGTGTCCCCACCTTCAAAAAGGGCCCACTTTGGTGGGGGGAAAAATGTTTGTGTCAATAAAATAAAAAGCAGTATATTCAACTTTATAAGTGAGGTACTGTAATAGGTACCTCATCGGACGACACGTAAGAGTGTCTGAGTCCTGTTCAATAGGAATTAGTGTGCCAATATGTTTTTAACTGAGCGAGAGTCATTAGATTTTTTGTTTTAGAAACATTGCTGGCTAGCTGGTTTGGTGCAAGGATTGAAATGAGAAGCTAAAAGCAGGGAAACTAGTAGTTCAAGCAGAAGGTAAGTAGGGCCCATACTAGGTCTGTATTAGTGTAAGCAGAGAAGGGGTGAATTAGAGATGTTTGAGAGGACTATGTGTCTTATTAAGATACTGAATGATGGAAAAACGAAAGCTTTTAAGATAACTCCAAAATCTCTAGAAGCAGTATTGTGTGTTTACCTAAAAAGATAGAAGCTCTGAAGCCAGACTGCCTAAGTTTGAATCTTGGCTCTGCTATTTCTTTTTCTTTTCTTTTCTTTTCTTTTTTTTTTTTGAGCCCTTTGTAGCCCAGGCTGGAGTGCAGTGGCCTGATCTCAGCTCACTGCAAGCTCCGCCTCCCAGGTTCACGCCATTCTCCTGCCTCAGCCTCCCGAGTAGCTGGGACTACAGGCGCCCGCCACCACGCCCAGCTAATTTTTTGTATTTTTAGTAGAGATGGGGTTTCACCGTGTTAGCCAGGATGGTCTCAATCTCCTGACTTTGTGATCCACCCGCCTCAGCCTCCCAAAGTGCTGGGATTACAGGCGTGAGCCACCGCGCCCGGCCTCTGCTATTTCTTAATGGGGTAGTCTTGGGCAAATTATGTACCTTCTTTAAGTTTTTCATCTCAAAAATCACGATAAGAGTGCCTACACTTCATGCAGTCATTCTGTGAATATAAATACTCTAAAACCAAAAAGTCTTTAGAATGGTGATTTGCACTCAGGTTTGTTTGCTATAATTATGTTAGCCAGGGTAACTAAATGAACAGTGATGGAAATGAGATGAGAATACAGAAAGCTTGGCAAACTCAGAGGATAGAAAATGGTGAGTTCACTTTTGGACTTACTGAATCTGTAGCTTCTGGCAAATGATAGTCACCTAGTGTTTGTTGAATAGTGACAGAAATAAGCAGTTTTTTTTTTTTTTTTTTTTTTTTTTGAGACAAGAGTGTCGCTCTGTCGCCCAGGCTGGAGTGCAGTGGCCGGATCTCAGCTCACTGCAAGCTCCGCCTCCCGGGTTTACGCCATTTTCCTGCCTCAGCCTCCCGAGTAGTTGGGACTACAGGCGCCTGCCACCTCGTCCGGCTAGATTTTTGTATTTTTTAGTAGAAACGGGGTTTCACCACGTTAGCCAGGATGGTCTCGATCTCCTGACCTCGTGATCCGCCCGTCTCGGCCTCCCAGAGTGCTGGGATTACAGGCTTGAGCCATCGTGCCCGGCCAGATTTTTCTTTAAAAAAAAAAAAAAAAAAATAGGCCGGGCGCGGTGGCTCACGCCTGTAATCCCAGCACTCTGGGAGGTCGAGACGGGCGGATCACGAGGTCAGGAGATCGAGACCATCCTGGCTAACACGGTGAAACCCCGTCTCTACTAAAAAATACAAAAAACTAGCCGGGCGAGGTGGCGGGCTCCTGTACTCCCAGCTACTCGGGAGGCTGACGCAGGAGAATGGCGTAAACCCCGGAGGCGGAGCTTGCAGTGAGCTGAGATCCGGCCACTGCACTCCAGCCTGGGTGACAGAGTGAGACTCCGTATCAAAAAAAAAAAAAAAAAAAAAAAAATGTACCAGGTATTGTTGTAAGCTCAATCTCATTTAATCTCTACCACAATCCAGTAGGATAGGTAGTATTATTTCCATTTCACAGATGAGTGAACAGAATAGTGAACAGGTTTATGGCTTAATGGTAGTAGCAAAGTCCTCATTCCCAGAAGGCAAAAGAGGTTCTGTTTCACCCTGCTGGTAGTAAGAAAGTGGACCAGCTGAGATTTGAACCCAATCGATGCAACTCCAGTGTGCTGAACCACTACAACAGGTCAAACCATTTTGAAACCTCTGGCCCTAATATCTCAATAGAGATACTGAGACTAGAGTCTATTATGGTATGCTGTTTCATACAGTGTTAGGTGTCTAATAATAAATATACCTATCATTTATTGAATAGCTACTATGTCCCATGCAGTGAAGTACCTAGTGTATTGTTAGTTTTTGAATAATTAATGACTAGTATCAATATATAATATTACCCCTATCTTTGAAGAGGAATATCATAGAAATATTATGGTATATGCAAAGGAAAGGATATAATTTCTAGGAATTTTCAGTAAAAGACTGGCAAGAATAAACATATGTGAACTTGTAATTCTTCATGAATAATAGCATTCCTTTTTTTGACCCATCCTAAAAATACCCAAATTAGAAAGTTACATTTGGTAAATATTTTACAATCATTTCTTATTTACTCATTGCTTACCCTGCACACTAGGTCAATATGCCCTACTGTTTTATGGTCAGTTATTCAGTGACAGAAAGATTATTTTGACAAAGATCTGGTAGTAACAATTGTGCACACTTACATTTTTTAAAATCTGGGAATAATGTTTAGCCACAAACTTGTTCACTATTCTGCTGTTCCTTGTCAGCAACAAGAACACCTTTGCAAAGACAAACAAAATTACATCTTACTATAGTATCAGCTACCTAGGAATAGATTACATAAAGATAATGGATTGAATAGATTGATGCAATTTTAACTCCCTCTAGGATGATATTGAAGAAAACAATTTTTATCCTTCACCATTTCTGGGCTGGGAATGGTGATGAGAGGCTTGCTTGAATTATTCAAGTAGAGCTTTTTTATTACCAGTGATTTCTAAGCTTGACCTTTTCAAGGAACAATGCATATCTGATGATCTCTTGGGATATTCTCATTATTTAATGTATATAGCAATATTAAAAGATAGTATTGAGTGCTAAGTATGCCAGGTACTGTGAAAGCCTATTACACTTATTCAGTTAATCTTTACAACAACACTATGAAGTATGTTTTACTCTTTTTCATAATTTATTAAGTGAGGACCCAGAAACTCAGAATACATAATTTGCCCTGGGTCACACAAATGCCACCACCTTTGAACTTAGATATGAAGACTACCCTCTAGAGTTGGTAGAGCCGTGGAAGGAGCCTATGCCCCTAAATAAAGTAGAGCTGTCAAACCAGTTCTGGACCACTTACATGGTGTATATGTAAGTTTAGTAGCCAGCTTCAAAGATAGCCCTCAATTAATCCCTGAGTTTATTAGGTACACTGTTGTGTAAGTAATCCCCTCCCACACTGTACTGGGGTTGTTCTGTACCACCAATAACATAGGCATGAATGATGGGATGTTTCTTCTGAGATTACGTTATAAAAAATTGACTTATCTTGGGTTTGAAATCACTTGCTCTCTCTCTTTCTTGGCCCTCACCTTGAGGAAAGCAAGCTACCATATTATAAGTAACCCTATAGAGAGTACCATGTGGTGAGGACCTGAGGTCCTTATTCTAACAGCCTGTAAGGATGTGAGGCCTCCCAACAGCCACTTGAGTGAACCTGAAAGCAAGATCCTTCAGTCCCAGGTTATGTCATTAGATGATCGCAGCTCTGGCTGCTAACTTGACTGCAGCCACATGAGAGAACCTGATCTAGAATCACCCACTAAGCCACTCTGTAATTCCTGATTCTCAAAAACTGAAATAAAGCCATTTAAGTTTTAAAGGGTGCTTAAGCCATTCAAGTTTTTGGTTAATCTGTTATGCAACAATAAGTAACTAACACATGAGAAAAAGGAAAAAAAAGACCCTATCTTGTTTAAGGCACTGTTATTTTCTATTTTCTGTCACTTGCAACTAAATGTAATAAGTCCCTTCTCCAGTTAATTTGTAGAATTAACCTAAAGAAACAGTTTTGAAATACTATTCCTAAGGTTCCCAAACACTGAGAATTGGCAGAGACCAAAGAGAACATCATGTCCAATCTGCTCATTTTACAGGTAAAAGTAATAGCTAACATTTAGTGCTTCCTATGCCAGGCTCTGCTAAATTCCATAAAACAGTTAATTCTCAGGATACTTTGTGAGGTAGAAACTCACTATCCCTTTACAGATGAGGATATTGGTTCCACACTCCAACCCAATTTTGCTTTACTGTCTCTTCACTGTAAGAGAACACTTTTAAAACAGTGCAATTACAAGCACATGCCAAAGTTTTGTTACAACCCCGCACACAGGGGAAACACCTATAGTAGTCCAAAGAATCACCTTGGTAGAGACATTTTAGGGAAAGAGAATGGAACTAATCACAGTTAAATCGGTTACACAAATAACATAATGATTCATTAAAGGTTACCTAACTTTTTTTTGAAATGGAGTCTTGCTCTGTCACTCAGGCTAGAGTGCAGTGGCTTGATCTAGGCTCACTGCAACCTCCTCCTCTCAGGTTCAAGTGATTCTCCTGCCTCAGCCTTTCCAGTAACTGGTACTACAGGTGTGTGCCACCATGCGTGGCTAATTTTTGTATTTTTAGTAGAGATGGAGTTTCGCCATGTTGCCCAGGTTGGTCTCAAACTCCTGACCTGAAGTGATCCACCCACCTCGGCCTCCCAGAAAGTGTTGGGATTACAGGCGTGAGCCACCGTGCTGGGCCACCTAACTCTTCACTGACTTATCTGGATGACTGGTGACTGATTTCCCATAACAAGTCAGCCTGAGAAAGTCCTTTTTACACGTGTTGTAGATTAATTAATATGTATTCATAATTTAGCACCTTTTATCACTCAAAAGTGTCCCAGACCAAGTCTGCACAGTTGAGGAAATGAAGGTTCCAGAATGGCCAAGTGATTTGTCCTAGATCTTGTGGGTACGTAGTGAGAACTGGGATTAGAGTTCAAATCAATGTTTTATGTATTAGCCAGGCTATTAGTCAGTGAACACAAATGAGATGTATACATGACATCTCTATTTTTAGGTAGCTCTCCGCAGAGGTGTCTTGTGTAATGGGGGATGTTTTTGTACTCTGTTTTGAGTTTTTAAAACAATGTCAGAGGCTGGGTATGGCAGCTCATGCCTATAATCCCAGTGCTTTGGGAGGCCAGGTGGGAGGATTGCTTGAGGCTGGGAGTTCAAGATCAGCCTGGGCAACATCATGAGACCACACCTCTACAAAAAATAAAAATAAAAAATTAGCCTGGTGTGGTGGCACATGCCTGTAGTCTTAGCTATTCTGGAGCTGAGAAAAGAGGATCATTTGAACCTAGGAATTTGAGGCTGCAGTAAGCTATGATTGTGCCACTGCACTCCAGCCTGGGTGACAGACTGAAACCCTCCTAAAAAAGAAAAAAAAAAAAAAAAAAAAAAGTCAGAGGTAGGGAGGAAGGAAACAGAACTGATACTTTCCTAATACTTTTTTTTCCTCTCTGTAGGCAGGGATTAAGCAATTGCCTGCCAGATTTCATCATTACAATGAATGTAACTCTGACACTTTACAGGAAACTTATCATTTCTTTCCATTCCAGAAACTTGTGATACTTTCTCACTACATGGTGCAAACAGCTGAGTCAAGTTGTCCTTGAGAGTAGCCACCTTTCCCTCAGGTCATACACACGGAACCATTCTTTCTCCCTACAACTCAGCCCATTATAGAGCCTTTGACTGAAAATCAAGATTTTGGTGTTCACTTGGCAATATTTACTACGAGGTAAATGACACAAGGTAGGTGACACAAAGGTATATTTGGGAAATGGAAGGCTCATCTCTGTCTGAAAATGTTGCAAGGAAACTTTATGGACCACTATACACATTATATCTCCAGATTTAAAATGAAAGAAACTATGGTTTTAGCATTATTTAAACTTCTCTTCAAAAGGAGATCTAAGGAATGGGACTACTCTATATTTGAACAGTTAACGTAGTTTGTGGTGCAGCTCACATTCTCCTGGTAGAAGGAATTGGAAATCTGAGTAAAGAGGTTCCCAGAGCTGAATTTCACCCAGTACCCAGTTTAGGAATCAAGTTTTGCTTATGAGGTCAAAATGAGAACCCTTTAAAGGAGGGTAACAATTGTTGAAAGTAAGAAGGACGTTAAATACAGCTTGTTTGGGTTAGTTTTCCTTAAAAACCATATATGTATATTACTGAATAACAGGAGTATTTTGGCTTGTAAAAACTTTTCAAATTATCATTCATGCAGCAAGAAATATTTTATGCTTGCTATGTATGCCTACTACTTGTTCAGGGAATGTAGATAAGCATTATTACATAATGTCAGGTACTTAAAATGGCTAAGAAATTATTTTACTGGATACCTTTTCATTTATGACATTCTTCTGATTTTTTGTCGTTAAATATATTTAGTTAAAGCACAGGAGGGACTGGAATTAATGAGGAAGAAACATTGATCACTGCAGCTCATTCAGAATGGGGTAGATAGTATGAAACTTTGAATCTAAAAGCTGGGAGATTTCCAAGAACAGTAATCTGGATTTATTCAACTTTATATCTCAAGCTCCTGCTGCATAGTGGGTGTCCAATTTAATGCTGAATATGAGAAAATTAAGTCTCCGGACTCCCAGATGGATAATTTTTCTGAATATTTAATGCTGAGCTTAAGGGCCACTTCCACCAGAAAGCCCTCTGTGGCTATCTAGAAAGTTGATTAAGACCATCCTATATGTGCCCATCTTAGTCCGTTTTCTGTTGCTTATAACAGAATACCTGAAACTGGGTAATTTATAAAGAAAAAGAATTTATTTCTTACAGCGTGGGGCTGAGAAGTCCATGGTCGAGGGGCTGCATCTGATGAGGGCCTTCTTTCTGGTGGCGACTCTGCAGCGTCCCAAGGCAGCGTAGGACATTATATGGCGAGGAACTGAGCATGCTGGCACAGGTCTTTCTTCCTCTTGTAAAGCCACCAGTCCCACTCCTCTGATAACCCATGAGTCCTTTAATCCATGAATGAATTAAGCCATTCATGAGGGCAGAACTTTCATGACCCAACCACCTCTTAAAGTCCCCACTTCTTAATACTGCCTTATTGGGGATTAAGTTTCAGCCTGAGTTTTGGAAAGGACAAACATTCAAACCACAGCAATTCTTAAATCATCTTAGCTGGCTGCAGCAGTTGTCGATTGACTATTTTAATGGACAGTAAGGATCAACTCTGGTACTGAGAGAGGACTATGATTCCAGCTGGGTCAAAATGGAAACATTCTTTCATTGCTTGTTTTCACAACTAATCCGCTATTGGGGAAAGTGCTGTGTCACATACTCAAATAAACCGAGTTAAATGCCTTAGAATTGACCTTCCCTGGCCAGTAACCCTTTCCAGGGTTCCCAAATTAGGCTTGGAAACTACTATAGAAGAGGCCTATTGATAACGGAAGAAGTTATATTTTTAGGTTGCCAGAGACAGAGTGAGAGTAGGTAAGAGAAACGACCAATTCTACCAGTCATTCTACAATGTGGGTTTTCACTGCTCTGTTCACATGCCTTATTCAGACTTCTTGTGGTGGTCAATTGCTAGATGGTCTGTTGGAATTATCTGCTGTCATATATCCAAAGAAGTCTCAAAGAGAGTTAAAATGACAACCTTAGCCTTTATAAACGTTCCAATCTGTTGTAGTTGCAGTAACCTGTGGTAATGATACTACATTGATCAATGACCTCTCTAGAGCTAAAGTTCAGTATAAGTCAGTCATTTATTTTGGATATATCAGGTGATTAATTGCTACATCATTCAGCGTATGGAGCTAATGTTAACAGCTTTCCATGGGAAAAATTACTCACAGGGCTTACTTTTAAAATCACTTTCTTTCTTTCATTTTGTCATCTAAAACAAATTCCTTGAAAAGGCCAGTGTCCAAAGTGGCTGCTATTACTTTTCAGCTGACTATAGAGCTTCAAATCTGGGTGACAGTGAAACTGTGTGGATGGGCTTTTTTTGTTTTTGTTGCCAAATACCTTTTTAATGTGTCTGGTTCTAGAGATGGATACACTAGTGAACATCACAAACACAAACAGTTGATTGGAGAAGACAACATAGCATATTAAACGTTAGTAAAAATGAGGAAATTACACAGTGCTATGAACTATCCTCATTCTTTTTTCCAACAAGTATTTACTGCATACTCACTTTATGACAGACATCATTCTAAGTGCTAGGATAAAACAAAGTGCATGTTCTCATGGAGTTCATTTCTCTATATAACTGGTTAACCTGAGGTCTGATTCTTCATTCCAAGATAGCTGGAGTGAAAGATTAGCATGAGGTAAAGAAATAGAGGGTAAATAAGAAAATGCTCTCTGAGGGTTATTAAAAAATATAGAGGCAAAGTCCTGGGGAAAGAACAGAGAAAGAGAGCGAGAAACAGGGTGAAAGGGAGAAGGAGGAAGAGAGAGTCAACATCTTTATGAAGGACTTTATTATTCCATTTCTTAAGCATTATTCCTGCTTCTTAAGACACATTGTGTATAAGCCATCTCTGTATCCCAACTAATGCAATGCCTGTGGGGGTATTGTCAAATCCAGATTTATATGACCAGATTTTTCACTTACTAATTTCTGGGACCCTAGGCAATTACTAGAATGTCTTGAAGACCTAATTTCCTGCAGCACTACCTCATAGAGTTGCTTTTAAAAAGTATTGATAGCTTACAGACGGTACTATTATAAGTGCTTCAAATATATAAACTCAATCCTCATAAAGATTCTGAGGTAGGTATTACTAGCCTCATTTCATGTAAGAACAAACTGAGGCACAAAGAGGTCATATAGCTTGTTAACGGTTGTATAGCTAGTGTCTGGCAAAACCAGGAATCTTAACTTCATTTCCAGAGTCTGTGGTTTAACCACTGTTTACACTGACTGTCTATAATAGCATATAGTAAGATAAGATTAGAACTAAATAGGGTGCATTCCACTGCAAAGTTCTTTCTCACCTCCTTCTACTCCATTATTTGTTGAATATTTACTGATCCCCATGTTGTCTTGCAACTGTGATAGATAATAGAGAACAAGGGTGAACACAGCATATCTGGTTCTTGCTCTCCTGGAGGTTCTGGCCATTAAGCAAATAACAATTCCTCTCAAGGTTCTCAGGCTTCCCTGTTTTCTCCTGTTTCCCTGTCTGCCCAGCAGTACTCCAGCCAACCAATCTAAGACTGACAAGCGTCAGTCAGAGAACAGGGTCTCCAGGAGGTCTGTGGCGAGGGCCAGGCTATTTATGGGGAAGAGACAGACATTTCCCTGGTTTAGTGATCTTGTTTTCTCTCCGAACCTCCGCTTAAAATGGCGGGATTTGTACCGAGGTTCTTTACCGCACTAACCTTCCATTATTCACCCTTCTTCCCACCCCCAAGGCCCGTCGGGCCTATCCCGGACCCGCGTTCCAGCACTTGAGGTGCATTTCCGCACCTGGATCCCTAGATACTGTTTTTCCCCGCGTTGAGACTTCCGAATTCCACCAGGTCTCTCTCTCGCGGTCTCTGTCCCGCCCCTCGCACCCAGGCCCCGCGCCCGCGGTGGGCTGCCGCCCGGGACCGAAGCTCTCAGAGCCCGCAGCCCTGGTTCACCAACCGCTGGGCGGGAGCCAGGCCCGACCTTTGACTGGCGGGCGGGGTGGTCTGCACTTGGCCCCAGAAAAAGTCTGGCACGGGCCAATCGCAGGGAGGCAAAGGGTAGCTCTGGAGGTCCCGGCCAGACGCATTGGTCACCCAGGCCAAGCAGGCGTCGGGGCCTGGGCACAGGCAGAGCTCGCGGCCCCGACTGCGGCCATTGTGCTTGGCTGCCTCTCCTCAACGCCTGGTGGGCTGGGCAGAAATGGGAGAAGCGCCGAGAGCGCCACTGAAACGACTTTCCCCTACTCTCAGATACTGTGCTTTCATGTAGTGAAAGAGACAGGGTAAAGGTTTGGGTTCTTTCTGCTGCATAGGAAGAGGACAAGAAACGAAAAGAGTGGGGGCGGGAGGCAGAAGCCGCGAGCTTCTGCGCGCGCCCGGTCACGTGGGCCGCAGGGACCGCATGGCGGCGGCCTGCGCGCCCCCGCGTTCCTGCCGGCCAGGCTGACCGGGCGCGCGCGCCGACGGGGCGGGCGCATGCGCAAGGGGGCGCGCCGCCTCTGCCCCGCGGCGAGGGTGTCTATGGAGAGGCGGCGGCCGCGGCTGCTGAGGCGGAGGCTGAGGCAGTGGCGATGGCGCCCTTCCCTGAAGAAGTGGACGTCTTCACCGCCCCACACTGGCGGATGAAGCAGCTGGTGGGGCTCTACTGCGACAAGGTAACGGAGCGCCGAGCCTCCTGCTGTGGGCGGTGCGGGCGGCGATCGGGAGCTGGCTGGGTTACTGGGGCGGCCTGGCCTGTGCCGCGCCCGCAGCCCCGTGCCGTCGCCGCGCGAGTAGCCGCCTGCGCAGCTGTCAGCGCTGCCCGTTCCCGCAGCCTCCCCGCCCGCTGCGGGGCCCTCGCAGAGCCGGCCTCCCCGCCTGGCCGCCGCCTCGGACGTGCTCTCGGGGCGGGCGGCGTCCCCTGCCGAGGGCCTGGCGCCTGAGGAGGGGCGCTGCCGGGGTCACTGGCCGCCCTCGCGCCGGCCCCACCGCCGCCCTGGGCCTCCCGCTACTGCCTCTAAGGAGAGCGGCCCTACCTCCCCGAAGCCCTGGGTGCCCCGGCCGGCCACCTGCGGTGGACTCCCATCCGCACCGAGCAGTTGTTCCCGTTCTCCGTCACTCCCCCGGGCCTGTTCGGGGCTCTCCGTGCAGACACCCACCCATCCTCTGAACCTCTCGCTGGCTTCCTGGCTGGAACTGCGGCGTCTCCCAGCTACCGGGTTCCTTTTACCCCCAGCTTTTTTCACTGGTTTGATTTGGGGGAAAAGCCAAGTTTAGAACTGAAGAACCTTCACTCTTCATATGTCGTTATCGTTTTCTTTGCAACTTTTATTGCCTTGACCACTTACTAGATGTAGATTTTGTTATAAGACAGCAATTCTTGGAATTCTTTACATAAGCTCGATTAAAGGGGGCCTCGGGAAAAGTTGGTTTAACTGTGAGAACCATTTTGGGCTCATAATTGGTGCAGCATAAGCTGAAGAGGCACTTTTGTGGAGATGATTCAGGGCCCTTTGCTAATGATTTTAAAACAATATTTAACATTCCACATATTTGTCAGTTTATGTTGGGGAAAGTCACATGGATATCTGCAAACCTCAGGCAGTCCCGTTTCTTGTGGAAATGATCCAACTACATAAAGCATTCAAATGACTACTGTTTAAGCATAGAAATCAACTTTTAGGAATTCTCAGAAATTGCATAGCATTATGCAGAACCATTGTCTACAGAAAAGAGGGGTGTTTCATAGTTAAGCCAGGCGATTGGAGAATGCCCAGGGTGTTCACTGCTAGGCCACACTCAAGACCAGCAATTTAAAGCAGTGACGTTGAATTTCAAATCTTAGCACTCCATCTTCTCCCTCCCTCCATTCTGAAAATTTAGAAATACCCAGTTCACACGTATTTGGAAACACCAGGACTGTCTAGGACAGTGGTTTGCAACCTCGGATGCTTATTAGCCTTAACCTAAAAACTATTAGAAATCCTGATGTTTATGTGACTAAAATTAGGATTTCACCCAGACATCAGTTATAGATGATTAAAGCTCTCCAGTTGAGTGCAGTATGCAGCTGAGGGTGAGAACCACTTATCTAGGAGAAGCATGAGGAATGGTTAAGCCATTAATGGAAAGGGTATATCCCTGAATTTTTTAGTTAGCAGTATTGTTGTGTTTTTATCCTCTCTGGCTTTTGAATTTGGTTCATTCAGACAACATTCTTTAATAGCAGGAAAGAAAAAAATTGGTCTCAAAAATCGAAAGTGGAAGTTGAGACTAACAGAATCCAAGTTTTCTCTCCAGTTTAAACTGTGGAGAGGTAGCCTACGATCAACTGAAATTATATGGAGAATTTTGTGCATGTGCCCATTTTCCTAGGGGGTTTGTAGCTTTCATCGATTTCCAGATGATTGTGACCTCCCAAAATAATCACAATTTAATTTACTTGCAGACTAGGCTCACCAGCCTTATTTTAAAATTTTCAACAAATTAGTCACTCTTTTTCTGTGTCTCTTCCTGGTGGTTGAGAATATTTGAACAAATTTTGAAAATGCAGTTGCTTTTTTACAAAATATCTGAGTCAAGTAAGGTTCTTTTCAGTAATGTTCCTATTTGCATAACTAGTTTAATAAAGCATTTTCAATTTGACATAGTGTAAGTCAAAATTATTACTAATTTTGAATTAATTAGATATAGTTAATGAGATTGTTGTATATGTTTATGAAGAAGATTAAAAGTCCAATTTTCTGAACTGAGACCGAGGAGATTTAGGGAAAAAAAAAACTGCATAGGAATTTTACATCCAGATTTCTTCTTGATAATGATAGCCAATGGAAATCTCTCTTAGGATGTCCTTTGGGAGCTAGAGTGGAAAATAATTATTTTGTAATGGCTCAGTAATCTTAAAGGAATTAAAGGAAGAGTACCTTGTTTGTTTTTATTCATTTATCATCTCACGTTTTGCCATTATCCTTTGGTTGTATAGACCAAGGATATCCCATTGAACACAGTTTACAATAAAACTATACAAAATGAGAACTAGTTTTTATGCTCAAACTAAAAAGGTACAAAATAGTTATTTCACTGTACTGTAGTCCAAATTTGGGCTCTGAATGCCCAGTTATTATAAAGAAGTCAGTTACTATTTTCAATACTGAACTTCTCAAGTACAATGTATTTTAGAAGCATCCATTTATTTGCTAGCATCAAGTAAACCACTTATATGCTTAAACTAGTTAGTATAATGTGTTCCAAAGTTATCTTAGTCTACTTATTTTTTAGGTAGAAAGTTGAATAGGATGAGAAAATAAAACAAATTTTCAAAAGCTGACAGATGTATGTCTTAGACCATTTTAAATATTGCTGTCTAATACCTGATTTAATACTTTGCCCATAGATTTCTTTTTACATTTGTAAAAAGTTTTATGGAAAGGATTTTCACCTTTGTTATCCAGACAACAGTGCTTTGAGTTATGTAAAGACAAAGTATTTCTGTTTTATTGCTGGGGACTTACAGGCCTAGATTAGCTAGGCCAAGGTTACATAAGCAGCTAGTGGTAGATCCGGATGGAAACCCAAGTCATTGTTAGGATTCCTAGTTTAATTTTCTTTATATTAAATCATAGTAGTTTATTTTTTGGGGAACAATGTGCTAAAAAATCTGTTAATTCACTGACCTTTCAAACTGGGATGATGTTAGTAAATATTTATATTGAATGACATCCTTTTTCCATTTTACTTCAGTTTATCAGTCTTTTCTCCAGTTCTCCAAGGTTAACGCCATTAATTCTGTCAGTGAGCATTGGAGTTTCTACCATCTACCCTGTAGTAGCTTGTACTACAGAAAGACGTTGGCAATGTGACATGTGGTCTCTACTCTCAAAAAGTTTACAGTCCAGTATGTAATAACATCTATGCTAGGATGGAAATCCAAACACGGTATAGTGGGAGCAAAGGGAGTTAGGTGGTCAGTTCCACATTAAAGTGTCAGGAGTGGTCTCTTTGAATTGATTTCTGAGGGAAGAGTAGGCTGTGGTTGTAAGGATGTGGTTAGTTCAGAGATTCCCAGGCTTATATATAAACCAGTTATTAAAAACTCAAGTAATGGAAGCCTTAAGGCGTGCCCAAATTTTTCAGGTAAGGGTATTAAAAGTGCTATTTACTTTTATTAAAGGATTTAATATATTTATACATTTATTTATACATATAGGACATTTTGTCACCCAAAACTCTTAGGTGGGAAGAAACGTAGAGTAATTTGAATATATTCTTTTTTTTAAAAAATGAGTGAGTATAACTTTATGGTCAGTTTTCCTTCCCCACCTCCCGGCCCCCCCACCCCTTTTTCTGCATACCTGTAACAATTTATTGACTGGCATTTGAGAAGATTGGCTTAGTGGAGAAAATATTGAATTGAGAGCTGTGGAAGAAGTAAAAGGGAATTTAATGAGTTCTTACTACATGTCTACATTGTTTCTTTTAATCTTCACAAGAACTAGGTAAGACAAATATTATCCTTCATTTAAAGTTGAGGAAACAGCTTTAGTGGTTAAGTAACTTACCCAGCTCATTCAACTAGTAATTAGTAGAGCCTCAATTTTAATCTTAGGATTTTTTTTCCCCTTCAGAAGCCCATGGGTTTTGCATTACCTTACTAGTTCGGCTACTTATTGGAAGCTCTATGATTTTTATGCAGAACAGTTTACCTGTGGGTCATTTTTTCCATCTGTAAATTTGATCAGATACTTACTAAGGTTTCTTCACTAAGTATAAGTCTCCCTTGATTAAATTAAAGCATTGTCTGAGTGAGTAGACAAAGTAAAAATGTATTTGGGTGAAGAATATTGGTGTTTTTGTTATGCATTTTTTTTTTTTTTTTTTTTTTTTTGAGACGGAGTCTCGCCCTGTCGCCCAGGCTGGAGTGCAGTGGCACGATCTCGGCTCACTGCAAGCTCCGCCTCCCGGATTCACGCCATTCTCCTGCCTCAGCCTCCCGAGTAGCTGGGACTACAGGCGCCCACAACCGCGCCCGGCTAAAAATTTTGTATTTTTAGTAGAGACGGGGAATAATATTGGTCTCGATCTCCTGACCTTGTGATCCGCCCGCCTCGCCTCCCAAAGTTTTGGGATTTTTTTTTTTTTTTTTTTTTTTGAGACAGAGTCTCGCTCTGTCGCCCAGGCTGGAGTGCAGTGGCCGGATCTCAGCTCACTGCAAGCTCCGCCTCCCGGGTTTACGCCATTCTCCTGCCTCAGCCTCCCGAGTAGTTGGGACTACAGGAGCCCGCCACCTCGCCCGGCTAGTTTTCTGTATTTTTTAGTAGAGACGGGGTTTCACCGTGTTAGCCAGGATGGTCTCGATCTCCTGACCTCGTGATCCACCCATCTCGGCCTCCCAAAGTGCTGGGATTACAGGCTTGAGCCACCGCTCCTGGCTGCCATTTTCTTATCTATTTTTGAATGTGCTGTATTGTCTTTAAGTGACATACCACTTTTGAGAATCAGTTTGAAACCAGGCTGTAATACTTGATTTATCACTGTAGAATGTTTGAGACAGAAAGTCAGTTATAGGTTGGGCGCAGTGGCTTATGCCTGTATCCCAGCACTTTGGGAGGCCAGGGCAGGTGGATCATGAAGTCAGGAGTTCAAGACCAGCCTGGCCAGAATGGTGAAACCTCGTCTCTACAAAAAATACAAAAATTAGCCGGGCGTGGTGGCGGGGTCCTGTAATCCCAGCTACAGGGGAGGCTAAGGCAGAATTGCTGGAATCCAGGAGGCAGAGATTGCAGCGAGCTGAGATTATGCCATTGCAATCCAACCTGGGCGACAGAGCAAGACGCTGTCTCAAAAAAAAAAAAAAAAAAAAATCAGTTATAAATCCTTTTAAAATGTGGAAGGTACCATGTTACTATTTGTTAATTATGTGTGTCCTTTTATATATGTAAGTTCTTTGTTGAATTTGTGAGGCATCAGAGTATGTAACTTTATAGGTCACTAGGAACCTTTATATTTTACTGTAGAAGAGTGCTCTTCAAAATGTGACCTGTGACCTATTAGTAGTAGGTCATAAATTTCTTTTGTGGGTCAGGAACAGCATTAAAAATTTAAATGGAAAAGTAAGTATTAGAGTACATCACAGATTAGAGAGGGAAATACTGTTCCCTGAAATTTGTTTGAGTGTTTGTGATGGGTGTGAATCTGGATTACACTATATTTCATACTAAAGGTCATGGTTAACAGTGTTTGAAAAACAGTTTTCTAGAGCAACATTTCTGAACCAAAGCACTGTTGACGTTTTGAGGTAGATGCGTCTTTTTTATGGGGGCTATCCTGTGCCTTGTAGGCTGTTTAGCCACCATCCTTGACTTTTATCCACTAGGTGTCAGTAGTACATTTCCAGTGGTGACAACCAAAACTGCCTCCAGATTTTGCCTTTTATCTCTGGGGGATGGGTAGGGGGGTGGCAAAATTACTGCCTTGGTGAGAACTGTTGCTTTGGAGCAAATGTTCTTTCTAACAATTTACTCTCTCGGATCTGAAAAGATAGCTTTATTAATGGGACTAACGTTGTATCTGTAGAAAAGCCATAGATGTTAGAGTTTTAGGGACTTGGTCTTGGTTTTGTTGTTTACTAGTTGTATGATGTGGGGTAAGTTTTTTTCCTGAGCCTGTTTGTTAGACTATAAAATGAGGATTTTAATACCTACTCTTTAGATGTGGACGGAGTAAGTTGCCCAGGCTTTTTGGCGCGATCTCGGCTCACTGCAGCTGTTTTCTCCTGCCTCAGCCTCCTGAGACTGGGATAAAATTTTTTGTAGTAGAGACGGGGTTTCATTGGTCTCGATACCTATCTCCCAAAGTTTACAGAGCCACCGCGCCCGGCCTTGTTTTAATAATTAAATATATAACAACACTAGGGTAATTTCTCACATATCTTTGGCTTCAGTATGTCCCAGAAATTATTAGTGTCCAGGTTTTTTTCCTCTATAAAGTCTGTATGTGAAGACAAACAATTTTAAAAACTATTCATATAAACAGATGTCAAAAAAGTTAGAATGTGTATATTCTGGTATATTCTGGTTCTTTTTTTTTTTTTTTTGAGACGTAGTCTCGCTCTGTCTCCAGGCTGGAGTGTGGTGGTGTGATCTTGGCTCACTGCAACCTCTGCCTCCCAGGTTCAAGCCATTCTTCTGCCTCAGCCTCTCGAGTACCTGGGACTACAGGCGTGTGCCACCATGTCCAGCTAATTTTTGTAGTTTTAGTAGAGATGGGGTTTCACCATGTTGGCCTAGATCTCTAGACCTCGTGATCCACACGCCTTGGCCTTCCAAAGTGCTGGGATTACAGGTGTGAACCACCGTGCCGGCCCTGGTTATTCTTTTAACTGCTAAATTTACTAACTTTAGGTACCAGGTTAAAAACATTTGCACTTTTCATCGCGCCACTGCACTCCAGCCTGGGCAACAGCGTGAGACTCCGTCTCAAAAAAAAAAAAAAAAAAAAAAAAAAAAAAAAACAACAAAAAAAAACATTTGCACTTTTCATATGGAGAAAAACTGAGTTGGGTAGTATCTTTAAGGACTTTTCTGTCTGTTGCTCTTTTTTTTTTTTTTTTGGCTTTGTTTTCACTTCATCAAATCAACAAACATGTTGAGGATTTAATGTAGATAAAAATCTTATTTCCTCAACCTGTTGTACAAAATATTTTATATTCTCCACCAAGAATTTAACTTGATCTGTTAATCTGTTGATCATTTTTTCCCAGCTTTATTGAGGTATAATTGACAAATAAAAATTATATATATTCAAGGTGTACAATGCGATGGTTTGATATACATGTACATCGTATAATGATTACCAAAATCAAATTAACACATCCATCACCACAAATAATTACCCTTTGTGTGGGAGTGGTAAGGACACAGAAGATGTACTCTCAGCAAATTTCAAGTACATAATACAGTATTATTAGCTATAGTCATTGTACTGTACTTTATATCCCCAGAACATACTCATCTTAGAACTGAAAGTTAGTGTTCTTTGTTCGGCATCCCCCATTTTCTCCATCCCCCGCTCCCTGACAACCATCTTTCATACTCTCTGCTTCTATGAGTTCTACTTTAGATTCCATATATAGTGAGATCATACATTATTTGTCTCTCCGTATCTGGCTTATTTCACTTAGCTGTTTTCCAGGTTCATCTGTGTTGTTGCAAATGACAGGATTTCCTTTTTTATGACTGAATAATATTTTGTTGTATATATCACATTTTCTTTACCCATTTGTGGTCAAGCACTCCAATTGGCTCCATATCTTGGCTATTATGAATAATACTGCATTGAACATGGGAGTGCAGATATCTCTTAGAGATCTGAATTTTATTTACTTTGAACATATACTCAGGAATGGGATTGCTGGAACTTATGAAAATTACATTTTTGATTTTTTGAGGAATTTCCATACTGTTTTCCATAATGGCTGTACTAGTTTCTTTGTAATGATATTTTATTTTAGTCTGAGTACAGAATTAATAACGGAAAAGCCTACTAAGTAAGGCTTGCAGATGCCTAGGTAGTGTTTATATTCTGTGTTCTTTATATTATTAAATTGTCACAGGTAGCCAGGTGCAGTGGCTTGTGCCTATAATCTCAGCAACTCAGGATGCTGAGCCAGGAGGATCACTTGAAGCCAGGACTTTTAAGACCAGCTTGGGCAACATAGTGAGACCCCATCTCTAAAAGATAAAGGAGTAACTAGGTGTGGTGCACACCACACCTGTAGTTCCAGCTATTCGGGAGGCTGAGGCCAGCAGGAGGATCACTTGAGCCCAGGAGTTCGAGGTTGCAGTGAGTTATGATCATGCCACTGCACTGCAGCCTGGGCAACAGAGCAAGACCCTGTCTCAAAAAAATTCTCACAAGAACTCTGTGAGGTAGTTAATATTATTAGCCCTGTTTTACAGATGAAGAAACTGAGGTACAAAGAAATGTAATGACTTGCTGGCAGAATGGATTACACCTAGGCAATCTTGCCCCAGAGTCAGTGCTTTTAACTACTGTGCTAGATTAGCTGGATATAGATTCTCTCTGTAGTTTAGAATCTCTTTATATAGTTACTATAGTTAATTTGGCTGTCAGTTTGTGGCACGAAACAAATCTTTACCTTAGTGTGTTATTAGATCTAAAAGAATTTCTAATAGTCTAATGAGAATATATGCAAAATTCCCTGTATGTCTTTTAAGATATTATTTTTCTTAACTCATGTTAGGGCCTTACAGTCTTCCTTTGATATCCTCCTATTTTGTGGGAGATTGTTTTCAGGACACCCATGGATACCAAACTCCATGGATGCTCAAGTCCCTTATATAAAATAGCATAGTACTTGCATGTAACTTACACGTCTTCCCGTATGATTTAAATCATCTTTAGATTACTTATAATACATAATACAGTGAAAATCCTATGCATATAGTTGTTATATTGTTTTTTATTGTTATTTTTACTTTTTATTTTTTTCAATATTTTCTTTTCTTTCTTTTTTTTTTTTTTTTGAGAAGGAGTCTTGCTTTGTTGCCCGGGCTGGAGTGCAGTGGCATGATCTCGGCTCACTGCAACCTCCGCCTCCTGGGTTCAAGTGATTCTGCTGTCTCAGCCTCCCGAGTAGCTGGGACTACAGGCATACACCACCACTGCCTGCTAATTTTTGTGTTTTTAGTAGAAACAGCGTTTCACCATGTCAGGCTGGTCTCGAACTCCTGACCTCAGGAAATCCACTCACCTCAGCGTCTGAAAGTACTGGGATTACAGGTGTGAGACACCATGCCCAGCCTTTTACAATCCACAGTTGGTTGAACCTGTGGTTTCTGTATCCCCACGGAGGCTGACTGTGTTTACTTTTTGCCATTAAAAAAATAATACCTAGCGTTAATGGTTTCTTTTGATTTGTGCCCTGCTTCTACTAAGGCTATTTTTAAGTTTGCTTTTTTTTTTCCCCAAAAAATGATACATGATAATGTTTGTAGAGATTAGCCACTAATGAATTTTATTGTAATCTTGTGTGGCATTTCTTATGATTTAAAAAAAAAATCTATAATATGTATTTAACCAAATCTGTCTTACCTGTGTTTTTTGTGTGGCTTAAGAGCCAAGCATCACTTTTACATTTTTAAATAGTTGGAAAAAATCAAAAGAAGAGTAGTATTTTGTGACATGTGAAAAACATATAATTTTGAATTTCAGTGTTTATAAAGTTTTATGAAAATATAACTACAGTCATTCATTTACATATTGTCTATGACTACTTTTGTGCTACAACTGCTGAGTTAAATAATTGCTACGGACCACATGGCCTGCAAAAGTTAAAACATTTGTTATCTGTCCTTTTATAGAAAAGTTGCCAATTCTTGCTCTAGATGATTTACTTGTGTATTGCAGTTAACTGTTCATTGTCTTATTTGCCTTCACTGGAATGGAAACTCCATAAAGGCAAGAAATCTTTGTTTTGTTCATTGATATATCCCAAGTACCGAAGAACAGTGTTTACCTCATAATAGCTACTCAGTAAATATTTGTATAGAGTAAAAAATGTATGACTTTATAAAAAATGAATATTTAATTTTCAAAATGATAATAGCTAATGTTTATTGAGTACCAACAACCATGTGAAATACAGATGTTTTATTATACCCATTTAACATCAAGGTTAAACTAACACATTAACAAAAGTAGGCCAGGCGTGGTGACTCCTGCCTGTAATCCAGCACTTTGGGAGGCCGAGACGGGTGGATCATGAGGTCAGGAGTTCAAGACCAGCCTGGCCAAGATGGTTAAACCCTGTCTCTACTAAAAAATACAAAAATTAGCCAGTCGCGGTGGTGGGCACCTGTAATCCCAGCTACTTGGGAGGCTGAGGCAGGAGAATCGCTTGAACTTGGGAGGCAGACTCTGCAGTGAGCCGAGACCATACCACTGCATTCTAGCCTGGGCGACAGAGCAAGACTCCATCTCAAAAAAAAAAAAAAAAAAAAAAAAAAAGAAAGAAAAGTAACTTACCCAGGGTTGCACAGTTAAATAATGGTAGAACCGGTATCCCATCCTAGAGAATCTGACTTTAGAACTGGTTCACTGTAAGTGACTCTTAAAATGCATAATCCATACTACCTTTTATAGAAGATAGTTAATTCTGTTATGTATAGTACGAATAATTTTGTTTTAGGAGCTTGTATGTCATCTGTTTTGATGCTGTGTCATCAGACTGTCATTCCAGCTGATGACAGGCAATAAGCTTAGATTATGTTCCATTTTAGGAATACTAGATACTTTAGAAAGCAAGTCTAGGAGGTATGGTGTTAGTAGCTTTTCCCCTTTCATCTACTTGTTGTATTTAACCAAATCAAGTTTCCCTCTTTAAAATATCTGCCTGCCTGTATTTAGCATACATATAGAGTAATGAAATTTTAGGTTTAGAAGGGGCGTGGTTTAATCTCTTCTATTTAAAGAAACGATGATTTGTGCACGTATCGTTTTTCTGTATCACCAAGCCCTCCAGACAGCAAACCAACATCTTCCTGGCCTAGTGTACTTTTTAATATACTATTATAACTTGTTAATTTATGAATTTCCTTTATTTGTACTTTAACCAAGTGTAAGGGAAGTATCATGCTGTGTGCAAAAGTGAATAGGGATGTATTTGAATATTTTTTATTTGTGCATATTTGCACGTATTTATTACACTTTTCTTTTTAAATTTTTATTCAGCTTTCTAAAACCAATTTTTCCAACAACAACGATTTCCGTGCTCTTCTGCAGTCTTTGTATGCTACTTTCAAGGAGTTCAAAATGCATGAGCAGATTGAAAATGAATACATTATTGGTTTGCTTCAACAACGCAGCCAGACCATTTATAATGTACATTCTGACAATAAACTCTCTGAGATGCTTAGCCTCTTTGAAAAGGGACTGAAGAATGTTAAGGTAAGTTTTCAAAAATGGATATTTAACTGTCAAAACTTGTGCCATCTTCTGGTATGTCATTGGCAAAACTTGTCACTGTTTTATAGTAAATGATGTAATGTTAAAAAAAAATTATTGCCGGGCACGGTGGCTCACGCCTGTAATCCCAGCACTTTGGGAGGCCGAGGCGGGCGGATCACGAGGTCAGGAGATTGAGACCATCCTGGATCCTGGCTAACACGGTGAAGCCCCGTCTCTACTAAAAATGCAAAAAATTAGCTGGGCATGGTGGTGGCAGGTGCCTGTAGTCCCGGCTACTCGGGAGGCTGAGGCAGGAGAATGGCGTGAACCCGGGAGGCAGAGCTTGCAATGAGCCAAGATCGCGCCACTGTACTCCAGCCTGGGCAATAGAGCGAGACTCTGTCTCAAAAAAAAAAAAAAAATTGTTTTGTCACTTGTGAAAGATGGCAAGGAAGACTATTTAAAAAGAACTGCTGCAGTGGGGAGTTTGCAGTAGTGGAGAGAGAGATCAGGCCCAACATTGAATACAGTAAGGACAAGTAGGGATTTATATCCAAGTGGCAAAGTGGGAAGAGTGGGTGGAAAACTACTGAGGAAACATCAAGGCCAAGGGGATTCTTGCTAGACTAACTATAAAATTCTTGCTGAAGGCAGGAGGATAATAACATATTGAAGGATGAGTAGTTTGATCAGATGTAGAGAGTGATCAGATACTAAGACTGAGAGATTTTTCACTAAACCAATTCAGCAGGATTTTTGCTAAAACTGGACTAAGCAGGACAAGAACAGAGTATAAGGTCAGGCCTAAGTTGAGAAGAGGGCCCAGAGGAGCCTGATTCAGGTTTGATGAGAGTCTTTATCAGTTACCTCTTTATTATTGTTTAATAAAATTTTATAATGAATACTACTCACCAAGTCTTAAAGCTGTTTTTCTAAGTTGAAGTTTTAATTAGAAAATTTTTACATTCTGTTAACATTTGCTGAATTATTAAAGGAAAGCTATCAATCCAGTTAATGGTGACCAAAGGTATAATTATTACTTAGAATGAATAAACACTTTAATTTTGTAAATTGTACTTGTTTTAGAATTGAATGCCAGCCAGGTGCAGTGTGCAGTGGCTCACACCTGTAGTCCCAGCACTTTGGGAGGCCGAGGCTAGTGGATCACTTGAGGTCAGGAGTTCTAGACCAGCCTGGCCAACATAGTGAAAACCTTTCTCTCCTAAAAATATAAAAATTAGCCAGACATAGTGGCAGGCGCCTATAATCCCAGCTGAGGCAGGAGAATTGCTTGAACCTGGGAGGTGGAGGTTGCAGTGAGCCAAAGATGTTACTGGGTATAGTTTAGGATAATGATGTAGAGAGACTTTCTTCTTAATTACATTTATATATTATAGGATTTTGAAATTTGATCTCAGTTATTTCCCTTCTGGCTTGGTGAAGCGTAAGCTTAAGTTATAGCTCTTTTAAGCCATCATATACTCTTCACCTAGAGATTTATGTTCTGGAAAGGCTGTTCTGCAGGTTAGGGAGGATGGATTAAAGATAAAAGACTAAAGGAGGAAGACCATTATTAAACATTATTCTAATAGTTTCTGGAAGAATACTCAGTAGCTACTTGGTGGGGAGGTGTGGGAGGTTTGGTAGGGGTAGGGTACTAGATAGTAATATTAATAGAAGGGAGATTTACTTTTTTATTGAATATTCTTTTATATTCTTCAAATTTTTTATCATATTATGTATTGCCACATGAATGCACCTTCAATAAGATCTGAACTATAGTTATGACTAGTGGAAATAAAGGGGAGGGGATCAGACTTGAGAGTTATGTAGGAAATAAAATTGATAGAATATAGTGATTATACTTAAAGGGAGGAGGAAAGAAAAGAAATAAAAATGAGGATTCAGCCTGACTTTCTAGAGCATATAGAAGAGGGTCAGGAAATAAAAAGATTCATTCTTGACATATTAGGTTTGAACTGCTTGTGTATCCAGATGGGCATTTATGAATAGGAGGTGATAAAGATGAATTTCATGGTCAGAAGAGTGACCCAGTATGAAAAATCAAATTTGATAGTTATTATTAGCATATAAGTAGGAATGGAAGCCATGTGGATACGCTTAGGGAAAATGTGTAAAGTCATAAGAGAATAAGACATTGGATTGAATATTGGGAAGCAGTTGAATAAATTAGTTCTGGAAAAAGAGACCAGAGAGGACTTAACAGAGATGAAATATTTTCATATTTTAAGTTTTCATAGGCTGGGCATGGTGGCTCATCCCTGTAATTCCAGCACTTTGGGAGGCTGAGGCGTGCAGATCACTTGAGGTCAGGAGTTCGAGACCAGCCTGGCCAACGTGATGAAACCCCATCTCTACTAAAAATACCAAAAAAATTAGCTGGGAATTGTGATGTGCACCTGTAGTCCCAGCCACTCAGGAGGCTAGATGGGAGAATAGCTTGAACCTCAGCTTGCAGCAAGCTGAGATTGTGCCACCACATTCCAGCCTGGGCGACAGAGCAAGACTTGTCCCCAAAAAAAAAAAAAAGTTTTCATTATTTTGTAAATTTCCTACATGCTTTGAGAGTGCTGATATAGAAGTGGGAAAATGTAATTCTAGGTTATGAGGAAGAACTTTATAGTTCCTTAGAATTGCCCAGAATTAGAATGATTTGCTTCAAGATACAGTGAGTACCTTGCCTTTAGAAGTGTTGATATTGATATATATGACCTTACATCAAGTAAAATTTTTTTTTTTGAGACAGAGTCTTGCTGTGTCACCCATGCTGAGGTGCAGTGGTGTAATCTCGGCTCATGGCAACCTCCTTCTCTCAGGTTCAAGCAATTCTCCCTGCCTCAGCCTCCCGGATAGCTGGGATTACAGGTGCCCATCATTATACCCAGCTAATTTTTGTATTTTTAGTAGAGATGGGTTTCGCTGCATTGAGCAGGCTGGTCTTGAACTCCTGACATCAGGTGATCCACCTGCCTCTGCCTCCCAAAGTGTTGGGATTACAGGTGTGACCCACTGCGCCCAGCAGCATAATGTTAACAGGTACAGTTGACCATTGAACAACATGGGGATTAGGGTTGCCAACACCCTGTGCTGTTAAAAATCCATGTATAACTTTTGAATCTCTCAAAACTTATAGCCTGCTACTGTTGACTGGAAGCCTTACCAATAACATAAAACGATTAACAATTATTTCATATATTGTATGTAATATATATATACTGGATTCTTACAATAAGGTAAGCTAGAGAAAAGAAAATGTTACTAAGAACATCATATGGAAGAAAAAATATATTCACTATTTATTAAGTGGAAGTGGATCATCATAAATGTCTTTATCCTCATTGTCCTCACATTGAGTAGGCTGAGGAGGAAGAAGAGGTGAGGTTGGTCTTGCTGTTGCAGGGGTGGGAGAGGCAGAAGAAAATTGGTATTTAAGTGAACCCGCACAGTTCAAACCTGTGTTGTTCAAGGGTCAACTATATTCTGAATTTTTTAGTGGAGGAGACACTAGATGACCATAAAGGGATTCCGTAATGATACAGTCCATTAGGCTTGGAGATACATTAAGACAACTGACATTTATAAATTATATAAATATATGATTAGAAATCAAATCAATAGAAGTTATGGGCAGATACTTGCTATTTTTAGGCTTTTTGTGATATTTTAAAAATATAGGGTTACATACATTACTAAAGTAATCCAAAGCTTACTGTTTTACGGCATCTTTTATGCTAAAAGTAGAGAAACCACTTTGCAATTTCTCTATTTTTTTTTTTCCAGAGGTTTTATGTCACATTTTAAACTGCCTTCCTGGGACCAGACATAATTAATGAAGCAAAACTTTTATAAAAATGTATTTTTTTTTGGTTTCCAGAATGAATATGAACAGTTAAATTATGCAAAACAACTGAAAGAGAGATTGGAGGCTTTTACAAGAGATTTTCTTCCTCACATGAAAGAGGAAGAGGAGGTAAGCATACTTTTTCCCTCTTGTGATTTAGATTTATAACATTCTTAAAATACTATTTTGCTTCAGAGGATCTTCAAAATAATGCATAGGAAGATGTGTCTGGTTGATGGAGAGAAGAACTCAGTTCTTTTTGGGAACTGAAGAAAACCCAAGGGGGAAAAAAAAAACATTTGTTTTGTTTTCTCAGAAAGGTTGTTGCTTTTCATTGAATAGATGATTTAATTAATTTACTCAGGAAATAATTTTCTTTTTTGTAAATGGCTCTGTCTTAAATGTTAATAACTTATGCTACCCTAATGTCTTTTCAGAACCTTTAGAGGATTCTTTAAACTTCTAAATTTTTTTTACATTTTCATGCTGTGTTTAAAGATTTTTTTAAGTTTTGGTTTTTTTTTTTTTTTTTTTTTTTTTTTTTTTTTTTTTTTTTTTTTCCAGTAGTGTACTTTAGTATTTAAATGGTGGTTTTAAATTTATTAGCCTTGACTGGACATGGTGGTTCACATCTATAATCCCAGCACTTTGGGAAGCTGAGGCAGGAGGGAGGATTGCTTGAGCTCATAAGTTCAAGACCAGCCTGGGAAAAATAGCGAGACTTCATCTCTGCTAAAAATTTAAAAAATCAGCTGGGCATGATGGCATGTGCCTGTCATCCCAGCTACTTGGGAGCTTGAGGTGAGAGGATTGCTTGAGCCCAAGAAGTTGAGACTGCAATGAGCCGTGATTGCACCGTGGTACTTCAGCCTGGGTAATAGAGCAAGACCATGTCTCCAAACAAACAAACAAAGACATTTATTAGTCTTAAGCCTACTATACATGTATTAGGGTATCATTGAATGAATGGGCAAAACGTTTTCCCTTTTTCTTCTGTCTCTAAAATTTGGGATGAATATCAGAGTTAGAAATAGATAAATGATTTTATGAGGAACTGAATACCTGTTCAACTGTAAGTCAGTTATTGTAGAGATTCTCAACTATAGCTTCACCTTATAATCAAATTGATATTTAAACAAACAAAAGAAACCCCAACAGTATTTTAAGCCCTTTACAGACAAATTACATCAGAGTTAAATCAGAGGACATGCATTGACTTGGGTATTTTTTCAGGGCCCCCCAACTCATTGTAATATACAGCCAGTGTTGAAACCACTGAATTAGTAGACTGACCAGTGTTTTTGAACTGTATGATACCCATCACAATTATCTGTGGAAGTGAAAACAAAACAAAAAAAGCCTTGTTTCCAACCTCTAAAGATTCTAATTCTGTAAATTGGAGGTTGGGACTAAGCATCTGTTTAGCAGAAGAAATCTCCATGGATAATTCTTATAGGAACCACTGTTGTAAAATAAGGATTTGAGGGAACATTTCTAAAATCCAGAAACAGTATTGAAAAGTTAAGTGTTTCAGTAGAGTTCTGACTTTTATGGTTCCAATACCCTGGGAACCATTCTCATGTGAGGCAGAGGCCCAGTTTGGGTGGAGTTCGGTTACTCTAGTACCAGAAGGCAGTTAACTGACCTAAACATCTAACAGAATGATTAAGAGTGTTTGACAGATTCTATAAAGGGAAAGCCTTCTGGTCCTCATACTTTAAAATAGTTTGGGATTGATTTATTAACTGGAGAAACCATAACAAGAGGGATATATTTTATTTATTTATTTTCTTTGAGATGGAGTTTTGCTCTTGTTGCCCAGGCTGGAGTGCAATGGCACAGTATCGGCTTGCCGCAACCTCTGCCTCCTGGGTTCAAGCGATTGTCCTGCCTCAACCTCTCGAGTAGCTGGGATTATAGGCATGCGCCACTATGCCCGGCTAATTTTGTATTTTTAGTAGAGACAGGGTTTCTCTATGTTGGTCAGGTTGGTCTTGAACTCCTGACCTCAGGGAACCTACCCGCCTTGGCTTCCCAAAGTGCTGGGATTACAGGCGTGAGCCACTGCGCCTGGCCAGGATCTTCTTGATATACTTTTCTCTGCAATTTTTAGATAAACTAACTCAGTGGTAACAACTACAATTTTTATCTTTTTGAGATATATGATCATAATACGACATTTGAGCTGTTAATAATTTAAAAGGGTGTAGAGTGAAACAACACGAATTAAGCATCTTTCCTCATGAATATTTTGTTTAATTTAGGTTTTTCAGCCTATGTTAATGGAATATTTTACCTATGAAGAGCTTAAGGATATTAAAAAGAAAGTGATTGCACAACACTGCTCTCAGAAGGACACTGCAGAACTCCTTAGAGGTCTTAGCCTATGGAATCATGCTGAAGAGCGACAGAAATATTTTAAATATTCTGTGGATGAAAAGTCAGATAAAGGTGAGATTCATATATATAGATAAAGAACAATTTATTACTTATAAGGTCATTGACATCTTACTGATATGAATTGTAGATTTTGGTTGAGGAATAATTTAAGTTAGGCCTGTACTGTGGTCAGTTAAAGGCGTTATTTTCATGTATCAATTTAATTGAAGACAATGGTTCTCATTTTAGAATTCAGTGTTGTGTATGATAATTTAACATATACTTGGGACGTATTCAGTGTAGTGTTTCTTGAATGAATTTATATATGAGTGAATCCAAATTATTGAAAACTACCAGTACAGAGCACTGGCCTGCTCAAAACTGAGCAGTCAAAATTGTTGAAAACTACCATTACACAGAGCACTTTTGTGGTATCATCCTGCTTCCTGAGCTTTATTGACCATAGTGGCTGCTTTTCTCTTTCCTTGTGTTTTTTCATTGGTTTTCAAAATCAGTTATGTTTATAATTTATTTTCATCCTTTCCTGTGTATCATTTTTTCAGCTTGTATCCAGTAATATTCAGAGGAACAAGTACTAGAGGCAGAGTTTTTCTGTGTTGTTACTCTGAAAATACAGATGAGAAAGGCAAATAAAGTTTATTTTTTAAAAAATAAACTACTTCCTCAGTAATTATTTATGTTCACTTCTTCAAGATTGGCGGCAGCAATGGGATTTCTGTTAAAATAGCTTGGAGTTTTTTGAAATTGGTCCTTTTATTTTTATTTAACAATGTAGGTGAAATGCATGTTGAAACAAATAATTTTACAAGTTAAGCAATAATTAATCCCATAAAGCTTGTATGCCTTACTCTGAAATATAGCTTGTGCTTTAGTTACCAAGCTAAGACTTGTTGTGTCTGGTTTAATTGTAATTATAACATGGGATTTAAAAGCATCACACTTACTACATTTTATTTTCCCACTCCTTCAAAGCAAATTGTAGCTGTATTATGTTTAAAATATTTGGCATTTTAAAAGTGGTAGTTTAAAGAATGTGATCATAGCGTTTCTATATTTAAGTTACTTCGTGAAACAAATCAGGTATATAAAGTACTCAAATTCTTCATATGACTTTAATGATGAATCTCTTATATTTTTTATTGTAACACCTCATTTTCATTTTTATTTTGGAAATTATTACTGAAATAATAGGTTTATATATCCATAAGTACTTCCTGCAATAGTTGCTGACAAAAGATTCCTTATCAACGTGAAACAACATCAGAAATATTTGCATTTTGTCGTGTCACCTGCGACATAAATAATTGAAGTAGTTTAAAGCACCTCTAGGTTAAGGCAGTCAGATTTCGCAGACCTCTTGTATGAAATGTGAAAATCAAAGAGGGAATACAAGGAAGATTATTGACAGGAGTCATAATGCATAAATGGAAAAGGTCATGAGATTTGTGTGTGTCATTAAAAATGCCTTGGAGATCTCATAATCTGGCTGACTCTATACTTGTTGATTTAAAGCTGTATAACCTGTTTGGTTCCTTTTTCAAGTGATGCTACTTAATGCTACAAAGTGAGTATTGTTTTCTCTGTGATGCCTTTGTAAGAGGAAGTTAATTCTGTGTTCATTATTGTAGCTCCCACTGATGAAGTATGATTTGGGCCATGATAGTTTAACCCTACTTGTTCTTAACAAGTTTAACATCCCCATGTTACCTCTAATACATGTTATTTCATTTTCACATCTTGCAAGCAGGAAGGAGTTGACTTCAGGCACTGGATTTTGTTTATAGAAATGTGATTGTAATTTCTTATTGCATTTGCTCTTTAGCCTTTACTGGTCAAGTTTTTCTTTTTTATTTCAGAAGCTGAAGTGTCAGAACAATCCACAGGTATAACCCATCTTCCTCCTGAGGTAATGCTGTCAATTTTCAGCTATCTTAATCCTCAAGAGTTATGTCGATGCAGTCAAGTAAGCATGAAATGGTCTCAGCTGACAAAAGCTGGATCGCTTTGGAAACATCTGTACCCTGTTCATTGGGCCAGAGGTAGGTAAATGGGTTTTAAAAATATTTTCATTTTTTTTTGTAAATGAATATTTATTTACATGAATCAGCAATGCCAGGGAGGGAAACTCTGAGAGATTCATCAAAAAGTAGATTTTATAGTTAGATGATGTGTTTTTGGTATATATATTTTTGGAAAACTAGCAATGCTGAAATTCATGGGTAAATTATAATGGTGTCTGCAATTAAAAAAATTAGGAAAATATATTTGTGGGAGGGGATGCAAAAAGATTGACAAAATGATAATTATTGAAGATAGGTGATAGATACATGGGGATTCATTATGCTAGTTCTTTCTGCTTTTGACTGTTTTTCAGAATTAAAAGTTAAAAATAAAATTAGTATGCTTTCGGCCGGGCGCAGTGGCTCAAGCCTGTAATCCCAGCACTTTGGGAGGCCGAGACGGGCGGATCACGAGGTCAGGAGATCGAGACCATCCTGGCTAACACAGTGAAACCCCGTCTCTACTAAAAAATACAAAAAACTAGCCGGGCGAGGTGGCGGGCACCTGTAGTGCCAGCTACTCAGGAGGCTGAGGCAGGAGAATGGCGTAAATCCGGGAGGCGGAGCTTGCAGTGAGCTGAGATCCGGCCACTGCACTCCAGCCTGGGTGACAGAGCAAGACTCCGCCTCAAAAAAAAAAAAAAAAAAAAAAATTAGTATGCTTTCAAAACTGCTTTAAGTAATTATGTTTAATAATAATTATATGAATATTTTAAAAATACAGAATAAATTCTATAAAATTTAAGGGTGATATACCATTATGGCTCCATTTGGGTGATGGCTCAAAATAATTGTGAATCTGTTTCTGTCTTTGACCTATCTTTATTTGATTGGTAATGCCACATTCTCTGAATCACAGTTTCATATAATATCATTATAGTAAATTACTTTCACATGTGAACAGTTAAAGACAATTTTCTTTTCATCAGCATATAATGCAGTTATGGGTTAAATACAACTAATATAGCATACATTTTTTCTGTCACTGAATTAAACAATTTCTGCTAGGTGAGTTTTTTTTTTTTTTTTTTTTTTTTTTTAAAAGGCAGAGTTTCGCTTGTGTTGCCCAGGCAAGAGTGCAATGGCACGATCTTGGGTCACTGCAACCTCTGACTCCCAGGTTCAAGCGATTCTCCTACCTCAGCCTTCCAAGTAGCTGGGATTACAGGCGTGTACCACCACACCTGGCTAATTCCGTATTTTTAGTAGAGATGGAGTTTCACCATGTTGATCAGGCTGGTCTCAAACTCCTGACCTCAAGTGATCCACCTGCGTCGGCCTCCCAAAGTGCTGTAATTGCAGACGTGAGCCACCGTATCCGGTCCGGGGGAATATTAGCTTCCAAATTCACATAATTTTAAAAATTGTTTTCTGTTTATGACTTTATGTCTGATTTAAATTGTGAGTCTAATTTAAAAGCAATTTTATTCATTACAATAACATATAGCACTTTTTTTTTTTTTTTTTTGAGACAGAGTTTTACTCTCGCCTAGTGGAACTCAGTGGCACGATCTCGGGATCACTGCAACCTCCACCTCCCAGGTTCAAGCGATTCTCCTGCCTCAGCCTCCTGAGAGCTGCGATTACAGGCGCCCACCACCATGACCGGCAGATTTTTTTGTATTTTTGCTAGAGACGGGGTTTTACCATGTTGGTCAGGCTGATCTTGAACTCCTGACCTCAGGTGATCTACTCTCTCAAGGTGATGGGATTATAGGCTTGAGCCACTGTGCCCAGCCACATATAGCACTTTTAAAATAAGCTGTTAGATTTTTTTTTGAATGAAGCTATTTGGAATATTAGGTAGACTTATATCATCTAAATAATTAGAGTTGTTATGTGGGATAATTTTTTCTGTTAGTTGTAAGATAATGAAATATTTAGTGAAAAGTCAAGGCCAACATGGATGCAGAAAATATTTTCTCTGGGCTATTTTTAATTCTTAAGAATTATGTCATGATTTGATATGAATGTCAAATGTGATAATGCTGTGCTAACTTTCATGAATTCACCTAAATCTCAAATATACTACTTTTTTCTGTTTTTAATATGTTTAAACAAAAAATTCCAATAAGCCCGGGCTCTACTAAAAAAATTTAAAAAATGCCTGGGCACGGTGGCTCACACCTGTAATCCCAGCACTTTCGGAGATTGAGGTGGGCAGATCACCTGAGGTCAGGAGTTTGAGACCAGCCTGGCCAACATGGCGAAACCCTGTCTCTTCTAAAAATACAAAAATTAGCCAGGCGTGGTAGCAGGCACCTGTAATCCCAGCAACTCAGGAGGCTGAGGCAGGGAGAATTGCTTGAACCCGGGAGGCAGAGGTTGCGGTGAGCTGAGATGTGCCATTGCACTCCAGCCTGGGCAACAGAGTGAGACTCTGTCTCAAAAAAAAAAAATTAACAAAAATAAAAAAATTAGCCAGACATGGTGGTACATGCCTGTAATCCCAGTTACTTGAGAGGCTGAGGTGGGAGGGAGGATCATTTGAACATGGGAAGTCAAGGCTCTAGTGAACCATGATCACACAATCTTGGTGACAGAGGGAAGACTCTGTCTTAAAAAAAAAAAAAAAAAAAAAAGAACCAGTAGAAATCGGATTTTATTTATTTCTAGTATGTGCTTTGAGTGGTTCTCAATCAAATTGATTTTTCCCCCTTCCAGGGGATATTTAAAATATGTGGAAGCATTTTTGTTTGCTCCATCTTTGGGTATCATACTGGCATCTACTGGGTAGAGGCCAGGATTGTTGCTAAGCACCTGTAATCCACAGGATAGCTCCCAAAAACAATTACCCAGCCCAAAATGTCAGTAGTGTCAAGGTTGAGAAACTTTAATTTAGATGTAAAGAGTTCAGTAAATTGGCTGGGCACGGTGGCTCATGCCTTTAATATCCTAGCACTTTAGCAGGCCAAGGCAGGCAGATTGCCTGAGCTCAGGAGTTCGAGACTACCCTGGGCAACAAGGTGAAACCCGGTGTCTACTAAAATACAAAAAAAAAAACAAAACCCAGGCGTGGAGGTGCATTCCTGTTATCCCAGCTACTTGGGAGGCTGAGGCACAAGAATCACTTGAGTCCAGACGGCAGAGGTTGCAATGAGCCGAGACTGCGCCATTGCACTCCAGCCTGGGCAACAGAGTGAGACTCTGTCTCCAAAAAAATGAGTCCAGTAAATTGATTCTGCATAATCTGTCATTTCATGATCATATAATTTAGTTGCAGTACATTCTCCAGGATCTATGAATTTATAGTTTAGCTTTAGATTAATCTTTCCCTTTGCTTCTGTTCCCATCTACTTCTGACTACTGGTTGACTACAGAGTAGACAGTCCTGCTTCCTTTTATTAATTAGCTGTTACCATAATGAGGCTATTGTAGGAACCAGTGTGAAACAACAGCAGGGGAGAATGTTTGCTCGTTGTGATTTCTAAAATTTTATGCAAGACTTGATAATCATTAAGCTTATTTCTATAAAAGATAAAATTGAAAAACTTTATAGAGAGTAGGATACATAGCAGGTACATAGCAGACTCTATACATTTTTGTAGTTATTGTTCTGTTTCTATAGTTTGAAAGAGAAGGATTTACTTTGGGAAAATATGAACTATTGGTTAATTGATTATTATTGTTAATTGAAGCCACCTGTCATAGTTCTTTTCAGTATGTCTGAATGGAATCCTTTGCTGATTTCAGCGTAACTTTTTTTTAACCATAATTAAATATTTCTAAAAAATTGCCCATTGCCTGGGCAAAAACTGGAAGCATTCCTTTTGAAAACCGGCACAAGACAAGGATGCCCTCTCTCACCACTCCTATTCAACTTAGTGTTGGAAGTTCTGGCCAGGGCAATCAGGCAAGAGAAAGAAATAAAGGGTATTCAATTAGGAAAAGAGGAAGTCAGATTGTCTCTGTTTGCAGGTGACATGATTGTTTATTTAGAAAACCGCATCGTCTCAGCCCAAAATCTCCTTAAGCAGATAAGCAACTTCAGCAAAATCTCAGGATACGAAATCAATGTGCAGAAATCACAAGCATTCCTGTATACCAATAACAGACAAACTAGAGAACCAAATCATGAGTGAACTCTCATTCACAATTGCTACACAGAGAATAAAATACCTAGGAATAAAACTTAAAAGGGGATGTGAAGGACCTCTTCAAGGAGAACTACAAACCACTGCTCAACAAAATAAAAGAGGACACAAATGGAAGAACATTCCATGCCCATGGATAGGAAGAATCAATATTGTGAAAATGGCCATACTGTCCAAGGTAATTTGTAGATTCAGTGCCATTGCCATCAAGCTACCAATGGCTTTCTTCACAGAATTGGAAAAAACTACGTTAAAGTTCATGTGGAACCAAAAAAGAGCCTGCATTGCCAAGACAATCCTAAGCAAAAAGAACAAAGCTGGAGGCATCATGCTACCTGACTTCAAACTATACTACAAGGCTACAGTAACCAAAACAGCATGGTACTGGTACCAAAACAGAGATATAGACCAATGGAACAGAACAGAGGCCTCAGAAATGACACCACACATCTACAACCATCTGATCTTTGACAAACCTGAGAAAAACAAGAAATAGGGAAAGGATTCCCTATTTAATAAATGGTGCTGGGAAAACTGGCTAGTCATATGTAGAAAGCTGAAACTGGATCCCCCCTTCCTTACACCTTATGCAAAAATTAATTCAAGATGGATTAAAGATTTAGATGTTAGACCTAAAACCGTAAAAACCCTAGAAGAAAACCTAGGCAGTACCATTCAGGACATAGGCATGGGCAAGGACTTCATGTCTAAAACACCGAAAGCAATGGCAACAAAAGCCAAAATTGACAAATGGGATCTCATTAAACTAAAGAGCTTCTGCACAGCAAAAGAAACTACCATCAGAGTGAACAGGCAACCTACAGAATGGGAGAAAATTTTTGCCATCTACCCATCTGACAAAGGGCTAATATCTAGAATCTACAAAGAACTTAAACAAATGTACAAGAAAAAGCCCCGTCAAAAAGTGGGCAAAGGATATGAACAGACAGTTCTCAAGAGAAGACATTTATGCAGCCAACAGACACATGAGAAAATGCTCATCATCACTGGTCATCAGAGAAATGCAAATCAAAACCACAAGGAGATACCATTTCACACCAGTTAGAATGGCAATCCTTAAAAAGTCAGGAAACAACAGATGCTGGAGAGGATGTGGAGAAATAGGAACGCTTTTACACTGTTGGTGGGAGTGTAAATTAGTTCAACCATTGTGGAAGACAGTATGGCGATTCCTCAAGGGTCTAGAACTAGAAATACCATTTGACCCAGCAATCCCATTACTGGGTATATACCCAAGGGATTATAAGTCATGCTACTATAAAGACACATGCACACATATGTTTATTGTGGCCCTATTCACAATAGCAAAGACTTGGAACCAATCCAAATGTCCGTCAGTGATATACTGAATTAATAAAATGTGGCACACATACACCATGGAATACTGTGCAGCCATAGAAAAGGATGAGTTCATATTCTTTGCAGGGACATGGATGAAGCTGGAAACCATCAGTCTTAGCAAACTATCACAAGGACAGGAAACCAAACGGTGCATGTTCTCACTCATAGGTGGGAATTGAACAAAGAGAACACTTGGACACAGGGCGGGGAACGTCACGCACTGGGTCCTGTCGGGGGGTGGGGGGCTGGGGGAGGGATAGCATTAGGAGAAATACGTAATGTAAATGATGAGTTGATGGGTGCAGCAAACTAGCATGGCACATATATACCTATGTAACAAACCTGCATGTTGTGCACATGTGCTGTAGAACTTAGAGTATTAAAAAAAAAACTGCTTATTGCCTAGGGCTCAGATGTTGTCTCTATGTAGAGATTTTTATTGTAAATAGCTTAGTTTTCCATTATTGCAGGCAATCTGATATTATTTTGATCCTTTTACTTGTTTATTCATCGTGTAGGTGACTGGTATAGTGGTCCCGCAACTGAACTTGATACTGAACCTGATGAAGAATGGGTGAAAAATAGGAAAGATGAAAGTCGTGCTTTTCATGAGTGGGATGAAGATGCTGACATAGATGAATCTGGTAAGCTTGTTTGAAATTAAAATTATTACATAGTGTTTTAATAATTATATATTAAGTACTTATAATTAATAAGTACTAATAATTAGGTATTAGATTTATGTAGTTTGTATTTTCTAAAGAAACGTGTTTCTACGCCTACTACTTTTTAAAATTTGAAGGAATAATAATAACATTTTAAATTAATTGTTTGAAGTACTTTAAAGAGTGCATAGGATTATTTCTCTTGTTTTTATATTAAAATAAAAAACCAGAAAATGGTACCTTTTTTTCTTATGGAAATAATGTATGTTTATTATAGTGCTTTATAGTTTACAATGTGATTTTAGGGCCACTTCAGATGATCAGTTGTGCAGCATCTATTGAGTCATATGTGACTTGAGGGAAATAGGATGAAACTGTTAAGTTGACTTACTCATTTGTAAATAGTCTTAATATTTGCCTAATAAGGTTATTGTAGAATTAAGAGGTAATATACATAAATATTCTTTGTAAATGGTAAGAGATTACAAAAACTAATGTAGCCATTCATTAAACACTGTGGGAGAGTTCAAGGGTGGATAAGCCTTAATCGCCACTCCAAAGAATTCACAAACGAGAGAGAATTTAGAAAACATAATTTTTTTTTAAAATTTATTTTTTATTATTATTATACTTTAAGTTCTAGGGTACATGTGCATAACGTACAGGTTTGTTACATATGTATACTTGTGCCAAGAAAACATAATTTTTACTTTAAGGTACATGTTGGAAAAATGCTGTCATACTTGTGCAGAGAGATGCTGTTTGAAAGTGTGAGGAGGACGACAAATTCTGTCTTGGATATTCTAAATAATACTTACTAAAAGATGGTAAAATAGTAAAAAATGAACAGATGAGACATTCTTCTAGTTGGTAAAACTGAAACTATAGGAACTTTTTATAAAGTTACCTGCTTAAAGTAGTTTGATCTGGCAAAAGAACTAAATGTGGAAAAAAGAAACATGGAAAGTAACAGTGCAAGTATAAAGATTGTTATATCAGCAGCTAAAGTAGTTTATTTTTATGAAAAGCAGATGCGCTACATTTTGATAAAAAGATTCAAAATGTCATATATAAGGAAAAGGTCTATTCTAGTTATGATAGATTTGGTGATGTGCTTACCTGTGGCAGGCATTGTTTTAGGTATGAAGGATCTAATGGTGAACAAAATGGAAAAAAAAAGAAAAAACTGGCGCTTGTTGAGCTTAAAATTTAGAGACAGGAGGCAGACGATAAATACAGGTAAAATATATTCCGTATTAGATGGTGACAAGTGTTGTGGAGAAAAATAAAACAAGGAAAACATGCCAAGAAGAATTTAAAATTGTAGTTTTAAATTGAGTGATTAGTTAAAAGTCCTTTGAGAAATTTGAGTAAAGACCTGAAGGAAATGAGGTATTTGCTTAGATGTCAACTTAAGGAAGTCTCAGTTTATTCATTCTGGAAAATTAATTCATAATACCTGTGGTAAGAATTTTGAAGGTTCTAACAAATTCAGTATATTTGTCTCAATACTTGAAGATGGAGCAAAGACTGTCAATTTCCTTGATACCGAAAAGGAAAAGTTAAGGGTATAAAGATTGAGCCTTTTTAGATAATGTATCTGTTGATTATTAAAGACTAAACTGCTATTTACTTCAGTGCTTTTTTCAGTTTAGCTGCCTTGTCTTTACTTGTCCTAAGAAGTTATTGTTTTTCATAGAATGTTTAACTTTCTTAAAAAAGATTTCACAGTTCCAATTACCTTGATTTGATCATCACACATTGTATACAGGTATCAAAGTATCACATGTACCCCCAAAATATGTATAATTATTGTATATCAATAAAAAATTAAAAATTTAAAAATTTCATAATAAATAGTGTACCTTTAGATAGTGAGGGCCAAAGTAATTTTTATTTCCTTATATTTTATCTTCGTGTGTGTGTGTTTGTGTGTGTCTGTGTCTGGCTAAAGGACGAATTTAGGATACTATCTAAACAAGGAACCATGAGTAACAAATTCTTTTAGTTTATATCCTTTTGTCTGCTATACTTAGTTTTGTTTTAAATGAGACTTCCTTAACTTGTTCTGTTAAATCGTTTTATGTTTAAAGACATTCAAATTGGTCTTTAGGTAAGAATAATAACAATAGGATCCTGAGAAAGGCAATACAATACAGTTATTCATTCTTTTTAGTGTAGTTTGTTTTTTCCTTTTTTCGAATTGGAGTGTATAGTGTTTTCATGGTGGATGTTACAGTAGTACATTCTGTTGTAAACATCCAAGCTTTACAGAAGTTATTAAGTAAAACCAAAAGCCATGTCATTTTTAACTTCTTAGAAATTCTTAACTACCTTCTTTTGCTTGATTCATTATGATCAGGCTAATTTAGTTGAGTTTCAAATCTTTTCTAGCTTTGTGTCCTTTTTAGTTATGTGGAATCAATGATAGTACGTTTTACTATGGATCATTTTTCTTTTAATATCATATTTTTCTCTTGAAAACTTTTACTGTTCTTTTTAGTTTTCACATTTTTTTCCGAAACTTTCTCATTGCCTAAAAATGGGATTATTTACATAAGAAAGTATAAGGATAGCACAAAGTATTTCATATTTAACAATTTGGTGAGTCCTTGAGTTGCTTAATTATTATCAGTTTATCAAGTTCTTAGACTTTTTAATTCATGTTACAGAAGAGTCTCCGGAGGAATCGATTGCTATCAGCATTGCACAAATGGAAAAACGTTTACTCCATGGCTTAATTCATAACGTTCTACCATATGTTGGTACTTCTGTAAAAACCTTAGTATTAGCATACAGCTCTGCAGTTTCCAGCAAAATGGTATGTTTAAATTAACACTAGTTTGGGTATTAAGAAAAATTGCATGATAAGACTTTGGTTTGCTCATTCCTGAGTTTAATTAAGGGCAAACAAACCCCCAAAATGATTATTGAGTGCCTTCCTATGGGTAGGCATACACTGCTAGGTTACTTATTATTTCATTGCGGTTCTCACAACAATCTTTGTAGCATAATTATCATTACCTATATGTTATAGATGAGGAAACTGACTAGAAGAGGTTAAACATTTTATTCAGTTTCACAGATGTTAAGTGATAAAGCCCAGTTTTATGTAATTTTTAAAATAATATGTAAGACATGGTAAGATGGGCAAATGAGATGAAAACACTGTTTTATGAAAGTAGATCTTATGACTTCCTACATCAGAATCTTGAGTGTTCCTTAAAAATGTAAATTTCTTGGTTTAGTCTCATAACTGCTAAAACAGATTCTTGGGTGGGTGCGGTGGCTCATGCCTGTAATCCTAGCACTTTGGGAGGCTGAGGTGGGCGGATCACAAGGTCAGGAGTTCAAGACCGGCCTGGCCAATATGGTGAAACCCTATCTCTACTAAAAATACAAAAATTAGCCGGGTGCAGTGGCGCACACCTGTAGTCTCAGCTACTCAGGAGGCTGAGGCAGAAGAATCGCTTGAACCTGGAAGGCGGAGGTTGCAGTGAGCCGAGATCCTGCCACTGCCCTCCAGCCTGGGTGACAGAGTAAGACTCTGTCTCAAAAAAACAAAAAAAACACAAAAAGATTGTCAGGGATTTGAGCCCAGAATTTTTTTTTTGTACTCTATTCAAGTGTTTTTTTTTTTTTTTTTTTTTATTCACGAAAGTTTGTGAACTAGATTATGTTTACTAATAGTCATCTGTTACTTAGCTAACTGAAGTTCTGCAGATCTTCACAGTGACAATTTTTTCCCTCTTAGGTTAGGCAGATTTTAGAGCTTTGTCCTAACCTGGAGCATCTGGATCTTACTCAGACTGACATTTCAGATTCTGCATTTGACAGGTTAGTTATTTTAAACAATTTAAATATAATGAAAAACTATTTTGTAAGGTTTCATTTATATAATTGCAATTTAATCATACTATTATTTTTTACTATCAAATATCAGTCATGTCTGACTATAATTTGATAGCACCCTCCAGTTCTTCACCTCTTGTTCATGGGTCCCAGCTGATCCAAAAATTCCATCTGTATCATCTTACAATCTGTATAGTCCTATATTTTGTCTAGGCCCTTGAGCCCTGCTGTGCAACCATGTAGATTGGTATTATATGTTTTTAAGAAGTTTTAGTTTTAGTTGGGCTCTAAGTGCCATTTGGCAAAGCTCCCTGTTAGATTCTTCACAGTTACTCTGAAATAGTATAACTTTCTTCAAGCCACCTCCTTCCCAGAGTATATCTCTTTGACCACCAATTCTCTGTATTCTTGCTCACTCCTTCTTTCCCACCCAACCATTTATATCAGCACCTTTTTTCCTGCTGCAGAGGAAGAGGTATACTCTTCTCTGGTTAAAGCTAACCCTCTATCTTCCTAGAGCTTGTTTCTTATGGATCTTCCTCATTAACCATTAGTTATTATTCTCTTTCTTTCATGTGTTTGCACCCTTACTTCTGCTGATTACTTTTAGGGTAATAAACTTAAGTCTTCCCATCCTTACCCCTCTCACATCCTACCTTTCTGTTAGGTTAGGAATACTCTGACTTCCTAATTACTCTCATTGAGTTTTTGTATCCCTAGTGTTAAGAATAGTACGTTAACAATAGATATTCAGTAAATACTTAAGTGATTATATTAGATGTAAAATCTTCTAGTTTTAATCACATACATGTAGTCAAATGCTTTTGAAAAATTTAATAATATTCATTAATAGTCTTGTCTTTTATTTATAGTTGGTCTTGGCTTGGTTGCTGCCAGAGTCTTCGGCATCTTGATCTGTCTGGTTGTGAGAAAATCACAGATGTGGCCCTAGAGAAGATTTCCAGAGCTCTTGGAATCCTGACATCTCATCAAAGTGGCTTTTTGAAAACATCTACAAGCAAAATTACTTCAACTACATGGAAAAATAAAGACATTACCATGCAGTCCACCAAGCAGTATGCCTGTTTGCACGATTTAACTAACAAGAGCATTGGAGAAGAAATAGATAATGAACACCCCTGGACTAAGCCTGTTTCTTCTGAGAATTTCACTTCTCCTTATGTGTGGATGTTAGATGCTGAAGATTTGGCTGATATTGAAGATACTGTGGAATGGAAACATAGAAATGTTGAAAGTCTGTGTGTAATGGAAACAGCATCCAACTTTAGTTGTTCCACATCTGGTTGTTATAGTAAGGACATTGTTGGACTAAGGACTAGTGTCTGTTGGCAGCAGCATTGTGCTTCTCCAGCTTTTGCATATTGTGGTCACTCATTTTGTTGTACAGGAACAGCTTTAAGAACTATGTCAACACTCCCAGAATCTTCTGCAATGTGTAGAAAAGCATCAAGGACTAGATTGCCTAGGGGAAAAGACTTAATTTACTTTGGGAGTGAAAAATCTGATCAAGAGACTGGACGTGTACTTCTGTTTCTCAGTTTGTCTGGATGTTATCAGATCACAGACCATGGTCTCAGGTGAGTTATCAATTCCAGAATATTAAGAAGTAGATGTGTTCTCATTTCCAAATGGAATATAAAAATTTTGATCTAAGTCATTCTTTTCAGTTGATTTACTTAAGCAAAAAGAGTTAACCAAGATCTGCTCTACTTCAGTGTTGGACCAATGTAACTTCTGTTATTAGTATGAAGTTTCATTTCTGTCAGTTCAAATCCATTGTGATATATGGAAGAACATAAATTTGAAAGTTTAATAAATAGTAAATGGCTACATCACATATTTTAAGGTACTTTAGTGGATGAATAAGGTACAATTTTTTCTCAAGAACATGTAACAAGAAAATGTGCATATTCTGCTGCTGTGTATTATTTCTGTATGTTACAGTTTTATATTGAGGGTTTTGGAAAATGTAGGCTGTCTATGGAAGTCATTTAGTCCAACTACATGGCTGTTAAGTGTTTACCAAAGCCAAAGCTGAGCTACAGTTTCATATGTAGCTAGAGTTTAGAAATTTTGCTCTTTGATCATGATCAACTTACCTTCTGTTGCTTTTTTAAGTCATAAGGAGGACGTGTGGAAGAAGTTCTGCAGTTTCTTTTCTGTGTTTTTTTTTTGTGAGCATAATCTTTAGCAGATTAAACCGACTTTTTTTGTTTGTTTGTTTTTTAACCTCCTAGAGGAAAGAAGGGCTGGAGGTGACACATATATCAGCCCAGACAGGTAGCTCTTTTCAGCAGCTAGGTTCTATATGTTTTATAGGACCCACTTCAAGATTTGTTAGGTTATGAGTTACTCTTATGCACTGTTGGAGAAAATACCATGGTTCACTGACTTGGGAGCATGGCAGACTTGATGTAGATTGATCTTGTTTTTTTCTGTATAACTGGCTTTGTGTACAATACTTAACCTTATGCTTTGAGGCTTATGTAAGAGGAATACTTATAAGGCATCTAACAATGATACAGAATAGATTTTCAGTAAGTGGAAGCTGATGTGCAGTAAGCGATTATCTTTGACATGAGCCTTTGGAAATTGGATACATGTTTTTCTTTGATAATGGGATGTCAAATATTTTATAATGAAAAATTCTGCCAGCATAAAACTTAATACCCCCTACTATTATAAAATATACTTAACATGAAATTATTATAAAAGTTTTTCATAAGTCATATACAGTAACCAAAAGTGTTTTCCCTGAGGTAACTGGTATAACTGTGCTTTGACTGCTGTGAATCATTTCATTAATTTTCAGTTTTCTCAAATCCAAGTGCATATGTTGTAATTTTAAAAAATAAAGATAACTTTATTCTGAGTTTTATTCTTTAAAATAATTTTATTACAAGTATGTATTCCTAACTGTAATATGATTTTGTTTTTGAATGCAACTTGATTTTAGAAAGTAAAAGCAATTTTTAGTTCAATTTAAAACCTAGTAATTCATTTTTCATTGTCGTTTTTTCACTACCATCATACCTTATTAAAATTTATTTATAACTGTTCAGTTTGCATTTTCAATATGACCAGTTTTTGTGTTTTTTTTCAAAGAATGAAGTAATACATGTGACCTCTCAGAGCTGCAATGACTTCTGACCATGTGGCAGTTTTCTTATCTTTTAGTTTTTTAGGATGTTTTTAAAAATAACCCAGAACTTATTAAAATTTTATATAATTAATTGATTTCAAGGTTTTTTTTTTTTGCTTTCAAAGTATTTAGAAACTCTTCTAGTATAAGGTTTTGGAAAACACTAGAAGGGAGCACACTTTTTAAAAGCAGGTGACCCCAGGGCAAACTTGTATCCTCACTGAACTACTGCAGCTGATGCTTTCTTGAAAGCAGCACCTCCTGGCTGGAGGCCAACCAACACACTAAAGAAAACTACACACAAGGACCCTCACAGAGTCCACTTCACTCCTGTCCTATCTCTACTGGAGCAAGTGCTGGTACCCATGGCTGAGAGACCTGAAGACAGATCACATCACAGGACTCATCACAAACACTCCCCAATACCAGCCTGGAGTCCAGCAGCTCTGCTGGGTGGCTAGACCCAGAAAAGAAATAACAATTATGGCAGTTTGGCTCTCAGGAAGCCCCATCCCTAGGGGAAGTGGGAAGAGCACCACATCAAGGGAGCACCCTTGTGGGACAAAAGAATGTGAATAATAGCCCTTGAGCTAGATCTTCCCTCTGACATAGTCTACCCCAATGAGAAGGAACCAGAAAAACAATTCTGGTAATATGACAAAACAAGGTTGTTTAACACCCCCAAAGGAACACACTAGCTCACCAGCAGTGGATCCAAATGAAGAAGAAATCTCTGAATTGCCACAAAGGGGAAATCAGAAGGTCAATTACTAAGCTACTCAAAGAGGCACCAGAGAAAAGTGAATACAAACTTAAAGAAATAAAAAAAAAAAGTTATAGGATATGGATGGAAAAATCTCCAGAGAAATTTATAGCATAAATAAAAAACAATCTCAACGTCTGGAAATGAAGGACACACTTAGAGAAATGCAAAATGCACTGGAAAGTCTCAACAATAGAATTGAACAAACGAAAGAACTTCAGAGGTTGAAGAGAAGGTTTTCAAATTAACCCAACCTGACAAAGAAAAAAGAATTAAAAAAAAAAAAATGAGTGAAGCCTCCAAGAAGTTTGGGATTATGTTAAATGACCAAACCTAAGAATAATTTGTGTTCCCAAGGAAGAAGAGAATTCTAAAAGTTTGGAAAACATATTTGAGGGAATAATCAAGGAAAACTTCTCTGGCCTTCCTAGAGATCTGAACATCCAAATAGAAGAAGCCACCTTTTAATTTTATCCTGTTTACGTAAATACTGCTTTTATTCTTCTAGGTGTGCCATTAGGTTTTATTTTTTATTGAAATGTAATTAACATACCATAAAATTTACTGCTTTTTGAAAGTATACAATTAATTCAGTGATTTTTTAGTATATTTACAGGGTTGTTCAACCATCCACCACAGACTAATTCAAAACATTTTCATCATCCCAAAAAGAACCCCATACTTAGTAGTAGTCACTTCTCACTCCCCCTTTCCCCAGCCTCTGGTAACCATGAATCGACTTTGTGTCTATGTGGATTTACCTATTCTAGAATGATAATATTAATGGAATCATTCAATATGTGGCCTTTAGTATCTGGCTTTTTAAAATTAGGTTTATGTGCTCAAGGTTTATGCTTATTATACTATATGTCAGTACTTTGTGGCTGCAGATTATTTAATTGTATGGATATACCACATTTTATTTATCCATTTATTAATGGACATTTGAGTTGTTTCCACTTTCTAAGTGTTACGAATAATGCTACTATGAACATTCATGTGCAAGTTTTTATGTAAACATATGGTTTTAATTCTCTTGGGTATATACCTAGGACAGGAATTGCTGGGTCATATGCTAGGTGTATCTATGCTTTTTTTTTTTAGAAACTGCCCAACTGCTCATTAGGTTTTAAGCTTCAGTAATTTTCTTGATAATTTTTACTTACTAATACAATTGGGTAGGAGAAGGAACATTACAACTCCAGGGTTCAGTACTTCCTCTAAGAATTAAGTTATCATTATGTTCTTGTAAAGAACAGTTTTATAGATTTCTTTATTGAATGTCATTAGGAAAAATGTTGAACATTTTCATAAATGTATTTCTGCCTAAGGATGAGGTTAGTTATCAGTGTTTTACAGAAATTCTTACATTTTCTCATTACCATATTGAAAAGTATGTAAAATAGTGGTTCAGTGGACCATAGGAATACAAACATTTTTGTAGATGAATATCTTTTAACTGTCAAATTATTTTTCTTACAGGGTTTTGACTCTGGGAGGAGGGCTGCCTTATTTGGAGCACCTTAATCTCTCTGGTTGTCTTACTATAACTGGTGCAGGCCTGCAGGATTTGGTTTCAGCATGTCCTTCTCTGAATGATGAATACTTTTACTACTGTGACAACATTAACGGTAATGCCTTTTAACAATGCAATAATTTTGAAGGAATTAATTTAAACTTTTTTAGCAGTTCTAATAATTTTTCCATTTAGTTTTCTAGATTGCTAATTACCAGACTGCCTTACTTTCAGATTTAGTTAAATTTGATAAAATTTTAAAATTACATTTTCATTAATATCTTGAAAGGTAAGTTTTTCTTGCAGATGTATATTCTAAATATCCATTGTGTCAGACTTTTGAGGCATGTAATAGTGTAATCAAAAATGGTAACTTAATGGAAGTACTAAAATTCTTGTTTAAAAGTTTTGGATATTCCTCTAGAGTTCTGTAGCGCTCATTAAGAATTTAGAACTATTTATGTTCTAGATATACTGCTTTCTTAGGGATGATAGACTCATTTTTCTTGTAAGATGGCTTTATCAAATGTAGAAAAATGAGGACTTTAGTAATGTGGACTTCTAGAGTTTCTGGATCTGATGTCAACTCTTACTGAAGATTGAAGGGAGTTGTAGTATTGAGAAGAGGCTGAGATGCTTTAGACATGATTAGGATTCCTATAGTGTTTTGGAAATTGATTCCTGAACCTACTTTCAAAAATCACAAGAAATATTTCTTGATTTTGTTCTTTTAAACATATTCTACCCTACAGTGGGCTTATTGAACATGCTTTTTCAAAGTATGTTCAATGCCTTTTTGCACATTTGATAGTCACTGATAGAGATTGAATTTCCCAGAAGCATAAGAAGCTGCTCTTCTGTTATTAATAAGCAAATCAACCTCCTGTATTTATAACTGGAGAAAATTTTAAATGGCTCAGACTACTGTGTACTTGTCTTTTTATACTACGCCCTATTGTCTTTGAGTGCCCAATTCACCTTAAGTGACAGGAAAATCAACAAAATTTTTCTCAGGCAGAACAATTGACAGGAGTCAGGAAGACCAGAGGGAGTAATGACATACCAGAAAGTGGAGAAATGAACAAATCTGCTATTTCTCGAGATTAGATTTTCCTTAAAATATGTAAGAGGAAACTGAAGATTGCAGCTCTCTTATTTCTGGAATCACATTGTTATACAGGAGATGACCTCCCATGTTCTTGATATATCAACACTAAGTTGGACATTTCTTGTTTTCTGTTGCCTTCTGTGTATAATCAAGGGATGGCCAAAGGGAATGTCATCGTAGTTGGTTAAAGTGAATGTCACTGTAGTTGCAACATGCTAAGCCTATGAAAACAGTGTGATTGATGCAGTGAAGCTGTTACTTTTGTGGATGCTCTGGATTTGAGATAGGAGTTTTGTTTTGTTAACATAAAGTTATTTCATTGTAGGTTTAGTGCTATACTTTCTAAGGCTTATAGGACATATTATCAAGAGTAATTAATAAGCAATTTTTTTTTATCAGAAAATTTTATTTGTATGTTGCACTTGAATTTTTCATACTGATTTCAGCATAGGTTATGCTTTGGAATAAATCTCACTATCAAATTCATCATTTATTTTTGGGTACATAGATGTTACTGGGTAGAGGGAGGGGACTGGGTTTCAGATTGTTTTTATGCTTACTTGTTTTATGTTTATATGTTTTTAAACTTTGAAAAAATTTAGACGATGGGATAAAATGAAATACTTAAAATCTTTTGCACTTTGTCCTTATGCATTTCCTCTAAACTCGTTTTGAATATGTAGTTTCAGAGGAGCTACTATATTCCTATTGTTGAATGTAAAATTTTTTTGGATAAATGACTGATTTTTTAAAATAAATGAATTGTAATGAAGATATCTGACTGAAAGATTTGAAAGGAAATTGCAGTGCTTGTATAATCCAATATTAACTCTCCTTTTATAGCTTATTGAAGCATGATTTGGGGGAATGGAAAGCCTTTAAAATTTACAGATGACTTGTTATATAACTTGTGTCTGAGTTCCACATAGGTTGTTGTTAAAGCAATGCTCTCTTATAGTCTTTTCCTTAAAAGGATATGTGGACAACCTAGAAAGTGTTAGAATGTAGTTGTGTTGTATCCAGTTTTGCAAGATGACACTTGTTCCAGTATCTTTCAAAACAGCTCAGCTTGTATAGTAGATATCTAGTGAATGCTCAGGGTCCTCCTTGTTACTATTTTTATTATTTCTGAAAGTGGTCAGTGTGTTTTAATACGTGGTATTAGAACAATGGAGAAATGTATTTAGGTGACAAATTACATTTCCAATATTTGAAAGTAACATTTAACTAAAAATACATTTTTTAAAAGAAAACATGTATAGTTAACTATCAGATTACTAAATATAAAAGAAGTAAATACTGATAAACATTAGTCATTAAGTAATACATAATAAGTAAAGCAGAATGCACTAGCAGAGATTTTGGAGATGATAAGTTAGTTATCATGTATTCAAGCAGTAACTACCTTGAGCAAGACACTGTACATAAAGTGTCTTGATATAAAATGCAAATCTAGATTCTTCTGAATGATTCTTTATGACTTAAATTTATTTGATAAGATTTGAATATAAAAGTCTTCTTAGCCATAACATTAAAATTTTTTTGTTAACATTTAAGAAGTGTTAAATGAAATAGCATAGTTGTAGAGCTGTGAAGAAGGTATGAACAATGACACAAAATAAACTTTTTTACTGATTTGCATTTCAATGTGTGTATAATTTATAAATTAAGATAGATTAGCTCATAGTTTTAGAGGTGACCCAGTCTCAGATGATGTGCTCTTTTATGTTTCTAATTTAAGTTAAAGAGGAATTAAAGGTAAGTGAAGGTAAGTGCAGATATACAGCATAAGTAATATACTTAGAACCCAGTAAAAACAAGTTATTCAGTAATAAAAATCTGGAGAAATAATAGCTAACCTGATACTTCCTATCATCTGATACTTAAAAATGCTTCTTATAAGATTATTCCTTACCATGCATTTAAATATTTTAATGATTATTATATTTTTCTATTTTCTTTATTATTCTTTAATGTAATTTAGGCTTTATATATCTTAACCATTTGGGTTCTCTATCCTACACTGAGATGGAAGTTTGCTGGTGATAAGTCAAATATTTAAAGGGAACTACCTTGTGAATTGTCTTTGTCTATTAAAGCATAGCTGTCTACCTGGCAATCCATCATATCTTCGTCATATTTCTTTCTAATGCTCCCTCACCTTTTCTGTTGTCCATTTATTCTGTTGTCCATTTATTCATTTTTCTGAACAATCCTTTTGTGTTACTTTAAGGATTTTATTGTTGATGTTGCTTATACTTTCCATGTTTTGGAAGGTGCTAGTCTCCTGTTTCTATAATGTGATACTGAATTTAAAACAGTGCTTGTCTTCATTTTTGTTTTGACTCAGGCCTTCAGCAAATCCTTTAATGGATGCTGTCACTTTTATGATTATTGGGATCAAATACCAGTAACTACTCTGTTATTAACCTTATCAAAGGATTGTAGTTTTGAGTCATTTAATATTACAGTTACTGATTAAGTTCCTATAGGCTTCTTTAAGCAGATTCTGCTTTCAAATTTGAAAACAATATATTAATTCTCTCTCTTTACTCTGTACACTTAGAATCTCACTGAAACTCAATTCTAGTGAACTTAGAATGTATTCAGAGTTCTTGCTTATATTCATGTAAAATGTGCCTACTCAGTGAGTGGGCACATTTTACATGAATATAAGCAAGAACTTTGTTTTGTGATAAATAAGGAGATGCTGACAGTAGGTTTGTGCTTTTTACTTAATACAGGGTAAGAACTTTTATTCCTACATTTTTCTTCCCCCATTATCTCTGCAATCATCCCTTAGACTTCAAGAGCAAAATGACCCAGGTAGCTAGGGTAGAAACTGAGCATGTGGACCCTACATCTTTTGAGGAGGATGGTGAAAAACTGTGTCGTGTCAGGTTAGATCTGAATCTCTAGGAGAATAGCTTTTTTGATCTGTTTGCTCCTTTGAGTCTCCCTTTTACTTTATCCTTTGAAAATCAGTTGCATACTTCACTTCCATTGCTTGCAGGCATGGCGTATGATTTTTCTCAGGCTACTGTTGAAATTTAGCATAATATTTCTCCTTTATCTTTCTGTCCTTTAAAAAAAAATAGGACTATAGTAAGTCCTCAGTGTTGGTGATACGTTTTTGGAAACTGACTTTAAAGAAAACAACATACAGGAAGTCCTCAAATAGTGTCATTTCATTATAATGATGCAAACAAAACAGCTAGCTTTGTTATACGTTATTTTGCTTAGAGTCGCAGTTTCTAAGAACCTATCGATGTTAAATGAGAACTTAACGTTATGGACATTTTGAAATATTTGAGGAGTTGCAGTTTGGAAAAATTGTATGAGAGTCTTCATGTCTCTTCTTCTTTAAAAAAATTTAGAATGGAATTTTAATCTGATAAAATGATAATCAGATCCATTTTGGCAAAACCCAGTGAATCTGGCATTTCATGATGGACTATGGGTCAGAGCAGGGGAATGGCAGTGAGGCAGGGCTTGTGTCTTGAGGTGAGGCACTAGGTGATTGGTGGACAAAACAGTGAGCAGTGTAAGGGGTGAGGAAAGACAAGCTAAGAAGGGGAAAGATGGGGATTGGGTGGTGCACAGTAGGTAAAGCTGGCATTATATTCTAAGGAAAAACTTGGTTAAAGATTGGCAGTGGGAGAAGAATTTCAGATCATAGGGTTCCTTCTCAGGGCATTTTTAATAAGTATTCAATACATACTAAAACATTTTATCTTGATTGTGATTAAGATGATTAACATTGTATCTTATTATAAGGGAAAATAATTTTAACACAATGCCGCTTTTTGAATTTTAAATATTTGACATATTTCACTTTTCATTTAAAGACTAGAACAGATTGTTATTTTGATTAAATAAAAATTGGCTTTAGTAATTCAACTTTATATATAAAATAATTTTAAACTTCCTGTTACGGAAAAATTTAACGTCGAATAATGTAACGAACCCTCATGTACCATCAACTTCAGCAGTTCCCCTGTGGCCAGTCTCTTTTCATCTATACCATTGCTCATTCCCATATCTGCCCCCCCCATTAAGCTAATCACAGGTGTCATATCAACGTAAAAATTTAATATGACCGAAAGCATAAGCTGTGGTAGTTCCACATATGTGCGTAATGTTTATTAGTTTCTTTCCTAAGACTGTATGTCTTAAGAAATCTGCCCTTTGTATTTTGTATGTGCCATTTGGGGAATATAAGGAAAAGTTAAATTTCTGGAAATTAATGTGTTCTGTGTGTTTAGTTGGAAGTAATTATTATGGTGGTATTAGCCTAGTTGCTTTTTTTTTTTCTTTTCAATTGAGTGCTGTTTTAGAAAACAAAAATAAATTTAAAATGCGTTTTTGAGTTAATCTTAGATATCACACCAGAGTACTGTGATTTTTCAGTTACAATCCATTTGATATATTCTGTAGTAAAATTATATTTCATGTACAGTTTTCATTTTGTATTGTTCCTTATATCACAATTTGCAAGTATTTTGGTTGTTCTTGTTGATATGTAAAGAACTAATTAACTATTCCTTATTTGTTCATGGTGCAGACATACTGAAAGACTTCAATATAGTTGAAACAATCTTTCCCACATGTGCCTGCTTTTATGAAAATATTCATTCAGAGTACTTGACATTTGAATATGTGCTATGAAACTTCTTCTTTGATACTTTCTAATTCTCAGCTATGTTTCCTAATGGATCTTGTATCTAGTGCCTAGGTAGCATAGTGTGACTGGGATAAAATGTCAGTTATTCCACAAATGTTTTATTATTCTTTGTAAGTGAATGATAATTTTTACTATGTCTTAGATAAAGTTTAATTGATCACTCATTATATATTTAACTTTGGATATACATTTAACCCTGCCATATATAGATATTTTTGGCTGTAAATACTAAATAAAAATATGGCAAATATATTAAGTCTTTGTCCATATAGTTTATTTTGCTGTAAAATTTGAATGTAATGTTTATTGTAATTGCTCAATAGTGAATTCTTTAGCTGATCAGTTAGTTAGGGCTGTTTTTTTGCCTTTATTACATTTCTAGGGAGGATGTTCAGATTATAAGAATCTTTTTATAAGTTAGCTTTGCAGTCTTCTGTGGATTGTCTCCTTTCCATTTTGGATTTTTATATTGTAAAGTTGTTGCTAAAAATTATTTTTTTCCCTTCCACTTACCTTTTGGACCATGAAGGATATATTAATTAAAGTCAAGCTGCTGTTGATTTTTGTGTCTGAATAATTTCTTAAACACTCATCATGAGATTTACTTCTGTGATATAAGTACTGCTAGTAAAACCAATGAATATTTTGGCTCCTTCATAAGCAAAATTTTTTTTATGTGATCTCTAAGAAATTCCTCCTTTCACATTTTTCTGTTTTCATACAGGTCCTCATGCTGATACCGCCAGTGGATGCCAGAATTTGCAGTGTGGTTTTCGAGCCTGCTGCCGCTCTGGCGAATGACCCTTGACTTCTGACCTTTGTCTACTTCATTTAGCTGAGCAGGCTTTCTTTCATGCACTTTACTCATAGCACATTTCTTGTGTTAACCATCCCTTTTTGAGCGTGACTTATTTTGGCCCCATTTCTTACAACCTCAGAAATCTTAATTTACCAGTGAATTGTAATGTTGTTTCTCTTGCAAATTATACTTTTGTTTTAGAAACGGATTAGGTCTTTTCAAAAGGGTGAGAACAGTCTTATCAGTTTTCTTTTAAATGAAATGCTTTAAAGAATGTTGGTAATGCCATGTCATTTAAAGTATTTCATAGATTATTTTGAGTTTTAAAGTCCATAAAGGTGATTGGTTCTCTTTATACATTGACACTGTATCAAGCTTTGCAGATCTTTTCCGACATACATGTCTGAAGAGTTATTTTCAAAGACAGCACATTTTTGGAAACTAATCTGTTTTCTGTAATATTTCCTTTATTTCAACAATTCTCAGAAGACCAATTCAAACAAACCCACATTTAAGATTTTTAGGATTATAGAAAAAATTGGCTTCTGGGTGTTAGCTCAGTGAGCTAGGAAAGCACCAATCCATATTTGTTTCCATTAAGGATACCTTGTTCTCACCACTGTCCCTATATCGTCAAATTTGGGAGAGATTTTTTAAACTACCACAATCATTTGAAGAAATGTATAAATAAAATCTACTTTGAGGACTTTACCAAGTAATACTGTTGTGTTGTGATTTTTATTATAAATCTCAATCCAGGTTTACTTTAGTATAGAATAGGACTAAATACTTTGTCTTTGGAGCTCCCATGAACTCATTACCCTGACAAATAGTTTTAGACAGATACTGAATTTTGTTGAGCTGAATTTTCTTTTTGAAATTAGTCAGTAGTCAAAATTTGAATCTGTAAGTTTATCTACTTTGCTTTGTTAAAACATCATGAGAGTGGAGGCCTGCCACCCAGAAAGGCACATACTAGTGCCTTTTAGTACAATTTTATGTCATGCAGAAGAAAATGGCTATGTTCCTCCTATTGATATAGATGTAGGCATACGTCATTTTATTGCGCTTTGCTTTATTGCACTTGGCAGATAATGCATTTTTTACAAATGGAAGGTTTATGGCAACTCTGTGTTGAGCCTGTCTATTGGTGCCATGTTTCTGATAAAACTTGTCCCTTCACGTCTCGTATATTTTGATAATTCTTGGAGTATTTCATAGTTTTTCACTGTTATTAAATCTGTTATGGTGATCTTTGGCCAGTGATTGTTGTTACTATTGTAATTGCTTTGGAATGCCATGAAGTGTGCCCTAATAAGACAGATAACTTAACTGATAAATATTATATATGTTCTGATTGCTCCACCGACCAGCGGTTCCTATCTCTCTCCTCCTCAGACCTCCCTCTTCCTAGAGACACAACAATATTGAAATTAGGCCCCAGCTAATAACCTTGCAGTGGCCTTTAAGTATTGAAGTGAAAGGAAGAGTCATGTCTCTCACTTTAAATCAAAAGCTAGAATTGATTAGACTTAGTGAGCAAGGCATGTTGAAAACTTAGGCCCAAATCTACACTTCTTGTGCCATACAGCGAAGTTGTGAATGCAACAGGAAAGTTCGTGAAGGAAATTAAAAGTGCTACTCCAGTGAACACCCAATGATAAGAAAGTGAAACAGCTTTTTTACTGATATGGAGAAAGTTTTAGTGGTCTGGATAGATGAAACTAGCCATAAAATTCCCTTAAGCCAAAGCCTAATTTAGAGTAAGACCCTAACTCTCGTCAATTCTATGAAGGGTGAGAGATGTGAGGAAGCTTCAGAAAAGGCTGAAACTAGCAGAGGTTGATTCATGAGGTTTAAGGAAAGAAATCTTCTCTATAACATAAAAATACAAGGTGAAGTACCAAGTGCTAATATAGAAGCTGCAACAAGTTATTCAGAAGATCTAGCTAAGGTCATTGATTTGAAAGTGGCTACACTAAATATCAGATTTTCAGTGTGTGGACAAAACAACCTTCTATTGGAAGAAGATGCCACCTAAATCTTTCATAGCTAGAGAGGAGAAATCAATACCTGGCTGAAAAGGGCAGGTGGACTCATGTTAGAGATTGGTGCAGCTAGTGACTTTGTTGAGAATGCTCATTTGCCATTCTGAAAAACCTAAGGCCCTTAATTAATGCTAAATCTACTCTGTGCTCTATAAATGGAACAACAAAGCCAGTATGACAGTACATCTGTGTACAACATGGTTTGCTGAATATTTTAGGCCCACTGTTGAGACCTGCTCAGAAAATTTCTTTCAAAACGTTAACTGCTTATTGACAAGGCTCTTGGTCACCCAAGAGCTCTGATGGAGATGTACAAGGAGATTAATGTTTATATGCCTATTAACACAACATCTATTCTGCAGCTCCATGCAGAATTACTCCATGGATCAAGGAATAATTTTGATTTTCAAGTCTTATTAAGAAATACATTTGGTAAGGCTATAGTTGCTATAGATAGTGATTCCTCTGATGGATCAGGGCAAAGTGAATTGAAAATATTCTGGAAAGGATTCAATTAGAAGGATTCACCATTCTAGATGCCATTAAGAATATTCGTGATTCATTGGAGGAGGTCAGAATATCAACATTAACAAGAGTTTGGATGAAGTTGATTCCAGCTCTCAATGGATGTCTTTGTAGGGTTCCAGACTTTAGTGGAGGAAGTCACTGCAGATGTGGCAAAAATAGTAAGAGAACCAGAATTAGAAATAGAACCTGAAGATGTGATTGAATTGCTGCAATCTCATGATAAAACTTGAATGGATATAGAGTTGTTTCTTACGGATAAGCAAAGAACATTTGTTTCTTGGTCAGGCGCAGTGGCTCACTCTTGTAATCCCAGCACTTTGGGAGGCTGAGGCAGGAAGATTGCTTGTGTCCAGGAGCTCAAGACCAGCCTAGACAACATAGTGAGACCCTGTCTCTACAAAAAATAAAAAATTAGCTGGGTGTGGTGGTGTGTACCTGTAGTCCCAGCTACTTGAGAGACTGAAGTGGGAGGATTGCTTGAGCCTAGGAGGTTGAGGCTGCAGTGAGCCATAATCACACGACTGCACTCTGCCTGGATGACAGAGCAAGTACCCTGTCTCAAAAAAGTTTTTTGAGATGGCCTCTACTCCTGGTGAAGATGCTGTGAACATTGTTCAACTGACAACAAAGGATTTAGAATGTTACATAAACTTAATTGATAAAGCAGTAAGGGAGTTTGAGAAGATTGACTCCAGTTTTGAAAGACATTCTGTGGGTAAGATGCTGTCAGCATTTCATGCTACAGAGAAATCTTTCATGAAAGAAAGAGTCAGTCAGAGCAACAAACTTCATTGTCTTATTTTAAGAAATTCTCACAGCCACCCCAACCATCGGCAACATCGAGGCAAGACCCTCCATCAGCAAAAAATTACAACTTACTGAAGGCTCAGATGGTCATTAGCACTTTTGAATAGTGAAGTATTTTTAAATTAAGGTATGTACATCTTTGTGATAATGCTTTTGCACACTGAATACACTATAATATAGTGTAAACATAACTTTGCACTGGGAAACCAAAAAAATTGGTGTGACTCATTTTATTGCAATATTCACTTTATTGCAGTGCTCTGGAACCAAGTGCACAGTATCTCCGAGGTATACCTGTACATTGCAAACCTGTGGAAGATGAAGTAATCTTGCAGTCTTAGATATTTATTTGTTTTATTTATTTGGAGAGAGGAGGAGGAGTAGCAATAAAAACGGGTAAACATTCAGTTCAGGCGAAGTGTCTTAGTGTTGTCTAAAGATAAAGGAAGAATCATTTGATGGAATATAAATAACTCATTACTGCTTTTTATTTCTACTAACATTTGAATTAAACACGGCAAAGGAGGAGGAATTCTGAAGGCTCTAATGATGCTCTCTTTAAAGCTTTACCTTGCTCTGAGGTAAAACTTGGTAAGTTTCTCTCACTTTCATTCCATTGCTGTTAATATTTGCCCAAGCAAAAGGTAAGTAAGTACAAACGAATAGAGGCAGGAAGCTCATAATGTACTCTACTGTGGGTAGTCTCAATTGAATTTCAGGGTCAAGTAGCAGAGACGAGGCAGACTACTAAATAAAACACTTTGCACAGTTTGAAAACATGATAATTTTATTATTTGCCAATAATATGTTCTTCTGATGTGATGCATATAATTTAAAATTTTCTCATATCCTGTGTAGTTTTTACATGATACAAAAAGTACAGTGAAAAAAATTACCTGTTGCGTATAAGAGAGGCAACATAGATCCAAACAGACAAAACATTTTTGGGGTATGGGTGTATGTATACAGCTAAAGCAAATTCAACATTAGGAACATCAATATTATGTACTCCAGTACTATACACAGCGTCAATTAAAGGCTTCACTTCAGAATAAGGCATGTGAAGGGGAAATCCAGAGAACTGAAGGGAAAAAACATTTGTAGTCATTAGTGAAGTTTGAAGATTTAATACATTGTTTCCTATGTAAATGTATGCCATTAATATAATAAGTCTTCTGGATCTCAGTTATTTGCTTGTGTTTTTCTACTCAGCTATTTATTAGCAATACAGAAAATGGAGTTGCTTAATACCCATTTTGTTTTCCTTGCTAGCATATAGGTGTTAGTCACCCCATCAGTGTTCCCTCTTTTTGGAAGTACCTAGTACGCATAGTAACCATTCTAATTCCAGAAACATAGGTTAAACTAACAAATACATTTCTTTTTTCTTTTTTTTTTTTTTTTGAGACAGGTCTCACTGTCATCCATGCTAGAGTGCAGTGGCGTGATCATGGCTCACTGCAGCCTCGGCCTCCTGCTGGGCTCAGATGGTCCCCCCACTTAGCCTCCTGAGTAGCTGGGACTGCAGGAAAGTGCCGCCATGCCTGGCTACTTTTTGTAGTTTTTGTAGAAATGGGGTTTTGCCATGCTGCCAAGGCTGATCTTGAACTCCAGGGCTCAAGCCATCCGCCCACCTCAGCCTCCCAAAGTGCTGAGTTTACAGATGTGAGCCATGGCGCCCGACAATAATTTTCGTCCCCTTGGCTACAATGATTGATCCATAGGGATGGGCAAGAGATCAAAGGGAGTCTCAGAGGGGATCTCGGGAAACTTGTTAGGAATAATGGCACATGACGTTCTCCTGCTTTGGGTAGTATGTGTGCAGATGTGAATTCTGTAAGTGTTCCAGCATTTGCTAACATGAGGAAACCCAGTCTTAGGATGATGCCATCATACGGAGGAGGAGGGCAGAATGGGAGGACTTGAAGGAGAATGGGAAAACCCTGATAGCTACCCTCTAAGCTTTACTTAAGCTGGTGAAAGTTTTCTGACACTTGAACTGAAAATATCCTGACTGAGAACCTGCCTTATAAGTTAAAGGATAAATTTTACTCAGTGAGTGATCTAATTTGACCTTCACACTGTTTAGCTAATAAGGCTTACTGTTAAGTCTTAGTTACAAGCCTGCTTTCTAGGTTTTATTATCCAGCTATAGCATGTGAACACAGTACTACAAGCAGGCAGTAGAGAGGGTATATCGTCTGTTAATAACCACCTTTCTTAGCAATGAAAAGCAATCAGTGTAAAACCTTACATCCTTTAAAAAAACTGTTCTAGAGTGTTTTGATCCTTGTGCACAGTTGAGTCTAACATGATTTAGCCAGATGTTTTCATTTTATTTGATATGTAAATGTATTTCATAAAAGGTATTTTTCATGGGATACTTATATGAAAAATAGTGGTATTTTGCTATTTAGTGATTATTGAGGTTTAAAACTTATAATCACAGTTTTTAGTTTATGCTGCTTTAAATATGTACTTCTGGGAGCAATGTGGGTCTTTTGATTCCAGAAACCTGTTGTTGGCTAATTTCCAATTTGAAACAAGGAAATCCACAGTCAGTTTAGGATCCATTTGTAACTTACCCTGTAGTCTCCCAGCTGCTTTAGCAGTTCTGCTCTGTGGTCATCTTCTACATCTTCTCCTTGACTTTTTTCTAACAGAGGCAAGAAGTGACGCAGAGTAGAGGTACAATATCTATTCCACCGAGTCAGATGGCGTGGCCTCCAGTCCATGATTTTTTCTTTTAGTATTTTTTCAATCCTGGTCACAAAACATAAACTCCATTTTTTGGTGACTCACTTTTCCCTTGTTAAAAAATATATGTAGTATGTAGTGGGGATTCAGATGATTGTATAACTACATTTTTGTTGATGGAGTTGTGATCCTCCAGGCATAATTAATGTCTAATGGCTACTCCCTGGAGATTCAGAATTAACATGCAGTCCTGTCCTTAAGGGTTGTATATGAGTTGAGATGGGAAATAGGCCTATAAATAGAAAGTATGTGTATCCTAAGAGCTATAACAGATACTTGAAATGTAACACAGAAGCACAGAAGAGGGAGTACTGAATGACTTGGGGATAGCAAAATTCAATACATGCAGCAAAAGTTTATTAATATTAATTTTTTTTAAGGCAGGATCTTGCTCTCTTGCCCAGGCTGGAGTGTAGTGGTACAATCACAGCTCACTGCAGCCTCAACTCTCGGGCTCAAGTGATACTCCCACCTCAGCCTCCTTGGTAGCTGGGACCACAGGTGCATGCCACTATGCCTGGCTATTTTTTTTCTTTTTTGGTAGAGACAAGGTCTTGCTGTGTTGCCCAGGCTGGTCTCAAATTCTTGGGCTCAAGCGATCCGCCAGCCTTGGCCTCCCAAAGTGTTGAGATTATAGGTGTGAGCCACTGCGCGTGGCCATGAAATGTTTTTTGAAATGTTGTACAGCTATACTCATTGGTAGCATATATACGGACAGATGAATTAGACACAGGCATAAGAAGTAGGGCTTATGTTGAAAGCCTCAAGTATTTGTGGGGCTGTTAGTGTCTTGTGATTTATTCATATCATGAATAGTGAATTCTATTCATGATGATGGATTTTTTTTCTAAATTGCCTTAAAACTGCCTTTAAAATACCAACATCATGGAAACTTTATTTGTGGTAAGTACAGGTATTGGGTTCATAGGGTGTGAAGTTTAAGCATAGAATGAAGGAAAATAGCTACTATTTATTGAGCCATTATTTACTAGATACTGCGCGAAGTGCTCTTTGTAGATTTTTATTTAATCTCACTAATAACCTTATGAGGTAGGGATATTGTCCTGATTTTACAGATGAGAGGACAGTTTGAGGCAGGATAAGTGATTTGACTAAGGCAAAGGAGCTGGGATTCAAAGCCTCTTGTACATACCCTAACTAATTGCAGGGTTTAGAGACCTAGATAACTTCTCGTTGTTCAGTAGTCATAGGGATCATTTCTTTTTTGGCACTTAACACATCTTTGTTTTGGGTTTCAAGACGGTCTGCACAAGAAAGTATGGACGAATTGTCAGGCATTTTAATATTGGAGAAATAAATGACTTGGGTCCAATCAATAGCATGTTGAAGCTATCAGAAAAAAACAAAATGTTTGGAGATTAGTTGTTCTAGTTGGGGATCTTGAATAAGGCATTATGGAGAAATTGAGAGTAAATGAGAGTAAACCAATATTTTCTAGTAATAATGCCTCAAGAGGGGTCACACAGCTTAATACAGTAGAAACAGTACACATGCCTTGAAATCAGAAAGGTTGGGCTGGGCTCAGAAGCCCCCTTTAACACTTAAACAAGTATGTGGACTTCTCTGACCCTCAGTTTTCACACTGTGAAACCAGGAGAATAATTTCTATTTTACAGGGTTATGAGAATTATGGAGACTCACATAGGCTCTTACTGATCTTTTCCATGTGTTAGGTCCATAAACTAGCTGCAGTTCAATAGGACCAAAGAGGTATATTTAAGCTAAGGATTATGATGTGCCTCAACAATACCTATAACATGATGTTAAACTCATGTTTCACTCAAAGTGGAGTCTCTGTAGAAGTGTGTATTACTGGTCTTCCACTCTGGTTGGTTCCACAGCATGCTGATGCTAAAGGTTCCTTTTGAGTCATGGGATTTAGAGATCACATCTGTGTTTAGAATCTATAAACATGAATTAAAGTTGAGTTGCCTAAATTGTTTCACGTTCATTCAGGCTGACAGTGGTTTAAAGTTTGGTATTATACTCCTAGTGACAGATTACATGTGGATTTATGGATGTTACGTTACCTGTCTTGTAGCTCAGCTGCAGCTGCTTTGTCTGAGCGCTGGTAAATTAGCTCTTCAGGCTATAGAAGAGAAAATAGTTCAGAAAGTATAAAAATCACCTACAGTTAATTTGAACAGCTGTCCATCCTTTTAAAAATCTTTCAAAAAATCAATGAAATCTCAGACATTAAGATATAGAAAATAATATAATGCATGCTGATGGACACATGAACCACCATAAGTAAAACATCATAATATAGTGCTCTGTAGTTCTTTCTCAGTTTCATTTTTCTTCTCTCTTAACAGAAGTAACCATGACCTGAATTTGTTTTAGCACCCCTTCGTTCAACAAGTACTGATTACCTGCTGTGTGCTAGGCACTTTCATAGGTGAGAGGGATAGGGATTTGGCTATGAATAAAAATTCCTGTCTTCATTAATACAATGTGTTTATGTTTTTATTACAGATATATGTACCCCTAAACATTTTATTGTTTTGTATGTTTTCTAAACTTTACCTAATTGTTTTATGAACATGCAACTTGTGCTTTCTCCCTTAACTTTATATTTAGTGGCAGCAACAAACATATTTTTAGAGGGCTTACTAAGATTCATTAATGCTGATTGTTCTAACTGCTGTAAAATATTCCATCATGTAACATAATTTTTCTCTTCTGTCATTCCAACTCTTTTGCTATTTCAGGCAATGCTTCTATTAAAAATGTTGTATATATCACCTTATACACATATGGGAGAATTTCTCTAGGGTAATGTTCTTCAAAGCGTTTTCTGAAAGGTAGATTCAGAGTATAAAATACATTGTATTACAAACCTAGTACACACATACATATATCTATCAAATGAAAAAAAGTTTTAGTAAACTGCTTATGCTTACTACTTACAATCTACTACTGGTCAGGACCCTGTAAGTTAATTTTATGAGCCCCTAGTGGATCACACCCTGCAGTTTAACTTGATGTTTCATTAAAAATCATGAAATCTATTTAGTAAATTGAGATGAGCATTTAAAAAATTTAGATGGAATACATTTTGTGGTACTTTTATATGTCATGAAACTTTTTATATCAAAACTTCCACATATGTGTAAGATGTATATACTGGTCCTTTCACATATATGTACATATATATGTCCATTTCTTGTTGTGAGTTGAACTCAGATGCGTTTGATAAACAAATACTGTTCTAGACTACCCAGGAGTAAAAAATATCTTGTAAGCCAGTATAATGATTTCCTGTCTTTTACTTTGTCTACATTTAATTGTTAATAAAAGATTTATACCTGAACACTGGAAAGGCCAGGGTATGGAAGGCTTCTTGAAAAGAAAGATTTCCATAGCTTGGGCTTGGTGACATCAAAATTTATCCTTAGTGGAGAATCATATCGTTGAATATTAAACCAAATCTAAGAAATACAAGACTATATTAGCATATATGTTAGCATATATACATACACATGTGTGCATGGATGTATGTGTGGCAGAGGCAGCAGAGAGACAGCAAGTGTTCATACAGGCCGCACACTTTTTGTCATTTTTTGATTACAAAAATTGTGTACATTTTACAATCAGTGGCATCATACAGTTGTCATTGGCCATTTTTTCACATTTTTTATCTGAAGTTGGGGGTGGACCTTAGTGTTGACTATAGATTTGATAAAGTGAGGTGGTTTTTTGTTATAAAAACCAAGGCCACTTCTTTCTTAGGCTAACCTTAACTGACCCTTCTTTTCCCAGCCTCCTAATTGAATGAGTGTTCATTCATCTCTTTGCATCCACAGCAACTGTAGTCTCTGAGATAGCCCTTGTCTTGGTGAGGCAGCATAGCATGTTGGTTCTGGAACCAGACCACTTGCGTTTTAATTTTGGCTCCAACATTTACTAATTGTGTGACCTTGGATGATTTATGTCACTCTGTATGCCTCAGTTTCCTTCTCTGTAACAGTGGGTTAATAAATAGTATCTACTTCATAAGGTTGAGTTGATTCAGTGAGTTAATCTGTACCTCTTAGAAAAATGCCTGGTATGTAGTAAATGCTCAATAATTGTTAGCTATTTTAAAATTATTATTAGTTAGCATTGTTTATAATTGCCTGTCTATTCATGTCTACACTAGGCTGTTAGACTTTTGTCCTGAGGACATTCACCATGTGCCTTATTTAGCACCTAGCATAGCTCCTGGCATACAGTAGTCATACTGAAAAGCTATGTACATGTATTTGTCCATTCAGTATATTTAATCAGCTACCTACTATGTTGAGGCTCAGTTCTAATTACTGGGGATAAAGCAGTGAATGAAATAGATTTTCTACCCTCATGGAGTATCTAGTAAGAGAAGGTAGCAAACAAATAAGCAAACAGGCAGGCACTGAGGCTCACACTCATAATCCCAGCAGTTTGGGAGGCCAAAGCGGGAGGATCACTTGAGGCCAGGGGTTCAAGACCAGTTTGGACAACATAGTGAGACCCTCATCTCTAAAAAAAATGTTTTTTTTTTTTTTTTTTTTTTTAAAGAAGTAGCCAGGTGTGGTGGGGTGCGTTCCTATAGTTCTAGATGCTTGAGAGGCTGAAGTGGGAAGATTGCTTGAGCCCAAGATTTCAAGGCTCCAGTGAACTGTGGTCACACCACTGTACTCCAGCCTGGATGACAGAGCAAGATCTTGTCTAAAGCAACAACAACAACAAAAACCAAGTAAACACATGGGATATCAGATGTTGCATGGTGTGGTAAATTGTATCATTAGCCCCAATTCTACACTCCTTTCTATATGCGTACCCTTTCTCAAGTTACTTTGCAGTTCCTCCCACTAAAAGAGAAGAAATATACTTCTGCATTCCTTGACTTTTGGCCAATGGACTGGGACAGAAGTCAGTGCATGGTTTCTGAGTCTACGCTTAAGAAGCTTTGTGTGCTTCTGCTTGTCCTTTTGTGCCTCTGCCATTGTCACTACACTGCATCCCAGAATAAACACACATGAAGCTGAGCTCTCTCAGTTGACTCACAGATCTGCTGTAAGAAGCAGAGCTTGTCTTGCTACCACAACTTGCAGCAGAGTTGCCCAGCCTCAATTAGCAGAACCTCCCCAGCTGACTCAGATCCCTGAGAATAAATGTTTGAAGCCATTTAGTTTGGGGGTAGGTTTTTACTGTCTTTATTGTGGCAGTAGTTAATTGTGCAAGGGCTATGGAGGAAACAAAAATGGAACGTTTTAAGGCAGGCAGGGAAGTTCTAACTGGAAAAATGACTTTTCATCAGAAATGCAAGAAGTGAGGGAGAAATTTATGACGATATCCAGTAAGGGGGCAGTGGTCATTTGTGCCTAGGAAACAGCAAATGTAAAGTGTGCTTTGTTATGTTTGAGGAATAGCAAGGAATATGAAGTAGTTTTAAAGAATGAGCAAGCTGGAGACAGCAAGTAAGAAATGACATTATCAGATGAAGGGGGAGAGAGGTGGGTAGGGTGGGTATCAGATCATGGAGGCCCCGTGGGCCATTTTGAAGATTTAAGCTTTGACTCTTAAGTGAGATAGGAAGTCACTGGAGTATTTGGGTAGAGGAGTGACATAATTTGCCTTTTATTTTAACAGGAATTTTCTTTGCTGTTTTGAGATTAGACAAATGAAGGAGGGTCAAATGGTGAAACCTTAGTTAGGACGCTTATTTTGAATAATCTGGGTAAGAGCTACAGTGACTTGAACGAACATGCTAGCAGTAAAAGTGGAGAGATGTGGTTGAACTCTGGGTGTACTGTGAAGGTAGAACCAGTAGGATTTGGTTTGGATGTAGGAGAGAGAGGAATCAAAGATGACTCCAAGGATTTTGGTCTAAATAACTGGACTGATGGAATTGACATTTATTGAGATGGGAAAGACTGCAAAGGGGAATCAGGAGTTCAAGTTTGGGCATCTTAAGTTTGAGTTATCTGTCTGACATCCAAATGAGGATGCTGAGCAGGTGATTGGATATTTGAGTCTGAAGTTCTGGGGAGCTAGGTGAGCTGGAGATATAAACTTGGGAATCATCGGCATATATATGGTGTTTTGGGAGGAAGTATAGATAGAAAAGAGGTTTGATGAACTTTGAGGATCTCTAATGTTTCAAGTTTGGAGAATACAGAAAAAGTAGCAAAGGACATAGAGAAGTAGAAGCCAATAAGGTAGGAGGCCTTGACTTGGAATCCAAATCAGAAAATTGGCTTAAGACAAGATCTTTAAGAACTACAGTTTGGCTATAGAGTAGGGAATGTTCAGAAAAGTAGTGGGAAATTGCACTGCATACATGGGGTTTGAAATCCAAGGTGTAAAGTTTACTCTTAAATCTGTATGCAGTGAAGTTCCCCTAGTACTTTCTGAGCCAGAAAGTGATGAAAGCTTAATCAGGTATCAGTGTATCAAAAAGTGAACTCAATTGGGGGTACTATTTAGTTAGTCATTTATAGAAATGTAGGGCAAAACCATAATGGCATGACCTGGGAAACAGCAGAGATGGCATCTATAAGATTTGGCCTCTATATTTAGGATTGAAGTAGAATGAAGTAAGGGAGAGGGAAAATCAAGAATAATTCTAGGGTTTGAATCAGGATAAGTGATAACCATAGAAATAGGAAGCCAGGAAGGGACCTGGTTTTGGGGGAAATGATTTGAGTTTTGCATGTGCTGTGTTTGAGATTTTGATAAGGCACCTGGGTATCTAGCAAACAGTTGAAAATTCAAGACAAAGGTTCTGGGGCTGGTTACAGAATTATGACTTCTCTACCAGGATAAACTAGATAGAGCCACAATTAATAATAATAGGTGTGGTCCTAGAAGAATCTAAATACAGAATCTTTAGGAACTTCTATTTTTAAGGGATGGGAAGAAAAGCCAGTGAAAGAAACAACTGCAGAGTAATGAAGACCAAACTATCCTTTATCAGTAAACTACGGAGGGGGAAAGTGTTTTTTCATGAAGAAAGTTAGTGATTTTAATGTTAAATGACAGAAAAGGGGAGGAGTGAAAATGAGAAGCAGCTATTGGATTTATTTATTCATTAGCAAGACAATGGTGCTTCTCAGTTTAATTTCTGCAGTATGGTCAGGAAGGAAGAGCTAGATTATAGTAGGTTAAGGTCTGAGTGTGCTTATAAAGTGAAAGCAAGAGATATAACTAGTATTTGAAGAACTTGGGGAGGAGAGGAAAGAAAGGCAATGCAGTTTTGGGTATATAGCCAGGTTGGGAAAAGGGTATTAGAATTGTTGGACCCCTGAGCATATCAATAGATAGAGAAGGAGAGAGAAAAAAAAAGAGGAGCTAGTTGGATGGAACAGTGGAGCGTGGAATGGGAATGGAAACAAGCACAGTGGAAAGGGAAGAGACTTATTCCTTGGAAAAGGAATGAAAGGAGAAGGACTGACATCCAAAGAAGTGTGGCGGAGTAGAGGGCAATTGAGGTTTTAGAGTGCCAGGCCAACAAAGCCAGGAGGAGGTCCTCTGCTGAGTGGCCAAGGCTTAGAGCAGGTTTAGAAGAGCTACAATGGGGGATGCATAACATCATAAGCTACTATTACCCATCTCAAAGAAGAGGAGAAAAGAACGTTCTTTCTTCCTCACAAAACCTTAGCTTTATGAGAATTAGTCAACCATACAGTAATTGTTTTGAGAGCTGGTAATAATTTTGACAGATAACAGAGTTATTTGAAGGCTTTTTCAGTGACTATTAACCCTGCTTGATTACTAATGACCTTAAAATGATCCCCTAAATGTAGATCAGGCTTAGCAGATCACTTTTGATAATGATAATGGATTTAATTAAAAATAATAATTAACGTGAGAACAGTGTTCCACAGTGCTCTTTACATTTGTAATTAATAATGCTGTAGTTGCTATTTGCTGAACACTTATCAAAGACAGATATTTTGCTGGGTGCTTGGCATATATTATCTCTAATTTTAGCAGTAACGCTTAAAAAAATAGGCTGATGGGGCCGGGCACGGTGGCTCACACCTATAATCCCAGCACTTTGGGAGGCTGAGACAGGCAGATCACCTGAGGTCAGGAGCTCAAGACTAGCCTGACCAACATGGAGAAACCCCGTCTCTATTGAAAATACAAAATTAGCTGGGTGTGGTGGCATGCCTGTAATCCCAGCTACTCAGAAGGCTGAGGCAGGAGAATTGCTTGAACCTGAGAGACAGAGGTTGCGGTGAGCCGAGATCTCTCCGTTGCACTCCAGCCTGGGCAACAAGAGCGAAACTCTGTCTAAAAAAAGAAAAAAAATAGACTGATGGTCTTCAGAGAAGGGTGGATACCCCAGGAGGATGGGAAGAAAAAATTAGATTTTCTAATTATTTCTTTCTATGTTTAAAGTAGTTTTTGGTATATTGATACAAAAATATATATAATTCATAAAAATATGCATGTTGGGGATGGATGTGCAAACAGTTTTTATAGACAGAAGCACATAAAAACCATCATTCAATAATTTGCCGGGTGCGGTGGCTCATGCCTGTAATCTCAGCACTTCGGGAAGCTGAGGAGGCCAGGAGTTCGAGATGAGCGTGGTCAACATGGTGAGACCTCATCTCCACTAAATTAGCCAGGCAAGGTGGCACGTGCCTGTGGTCCCAGCTACTCGGGAGGCTGAGGCAGGAGAATCGCTTGAATGCAGGATGTGGAGATTGCAGTGAGCTGAGATGGCACCACTCCAGTCTAGGTGACAGAGCGACACTGTGTCTCAAAAAAAAAAAAAATAAATAAATAAAAATAAAAAAAAGAGTTGTTACTCTGTTAGGTGTTTAATATTAATTATCTCATTCACTTCTCACAACTACTCTATAAAGTAATGACTTTACATTTCTAAAGTAATGACTTTACTATTACCTCCATTTTACCAACGAAGAAGCTGATGCTGTGAGAGATTGACTTTCCCAAGCTCACACAATTAGTAAATGATAAAATTGGAATTTAAACTGAGGCAGTCTGATCCCATAACTCATTTTTCTTTGAGACAGTCTTGCTCTGTTGCCCAGGATGGAATGCACTGGCTCCATCTCAGCTCATTGTAACCTCCGCCTCCCGGGTTCAAGCAATTCTCCTGCTTCAGCCTCCCAAGTAGCTGGGATTACAGTGGCACACCACAATGCCCAGCTAATTTTTGTATTTTCAGTAGAGATGGGGTTTCACCATGTTGATCAGGCTTGTCTCGAACTCCTGACCTTAGGTGATCCACCCGCCTTGGCCTCCCGAAGTGCTGGGATTACAGGCATGAGCCACAGCGCCCAGCTCTGTAACTTATATTTTTAATCGCTACTTTATTTAATACCCTTCACAATAAAATCACGCAGCCCTTAAAACTGGCTGCAACCAGAATTACCTGGGGATATTGCAGGTCAGGTGAGACTTGGGACTCTCCCTTGAAAAAAGAAAGAGAGAGACAGAGAAACCCAATCTGCTCAGGTGACAAATTTGCCTCAGTTCTTAAAACACTATGAGTTAGAAATTGTAAACTCTGTTTTGGATGAGAAAACTAAGGCAGACCCAACGCAAACTCAGGTCCTCTGAATCTAAATCCTGTATTCCTTTGTTATTCTGCTTTGTCATTCTGCTTCTCAGGCAGGTCAGGTGACTAATTGAACCAAAAGTTTTATTTAGCACAGTTCCGCCACTGTGTTTGACACTGCATTTCTTTAACGTGTGTGTGTGTGTGTGTGTATATATATTCATTTATATAAATATTTTGGTACACAAAATATTTAAATCAATAGGTCAGTTATTTAAAAGAAACAACAGCTAACCATATTTAAGAAGAAATGTTAATACTTACATTATCAGGACCTATTAAACAGCCCACATTTTTCAAGGGACAGAATGTATCAAATTGTCCATAAAAATGTCCACTGCAGGGATTCCATATTAAATAATGACCTTGCTCCCAAGTTAGCACATAGGCAGTTGGACCCTGAAAGAAAATGGCCCTTAAAACTAGTTTTCAACTATTTATGCAATGAAGGCCAATAGTAGTTTGCACAGACAATTCAGTATTTTACTTGGACCCCTAATTTCTGAAATTTCATGGTTAATGGTGAAAACTACTTTGAAGTTCTAGGTTATTTTGAATTTAAAAGTAAAGTCGAATGCTTAGTTTTGCAAAATTCTTGCATCTGATACTAGTACAATGACCAAAAAATGATAGTCATCATCTTAACCAATATATCTTAAGATTAGCTGAAGAACTATTATTAGTGGAAATAAGCAGTCACTGGCGTTTTCTTCTTAGAGTCAGTAAGACTGCCATTTAAGTCTATAGAAGGCTGATTATGTCTGAATAGAAATATTTCTATTTCTACTATAGTAACTTACATTTGGTAAACATTTGTAACTATGTAAATGCATAGTAGATTTTAAAGGACATATACCAAACAGTTAAGAATGACTGTACCTGGGGAGGGGAGTGGAATTGAGGGTTGGGGAAGTAGAAGTCTTGTTAAAGTATTCTGGGTCTTCTGACAAGGGACTTCTACTTTTTACACAGAATACTTATGTATTGTTAGATTCTATTTTTACAATGAGAATTTATTCATTTATTCCCCGTGTATGATTTCACTTGATGCTTACAACAGTTTTCTGGGGAAGGCAGGGCAGAAATTATCCCAGTTTCCTATAAAACCCAGAGTTGCTGAGTGACCTACTTAGTGTCACACAGCTAATGAGGAATGGGCACAGAATCTTGAACTTCAGCCTCGTGACTTCCAAGCCCAGTGTTCTTTTCTTGGGACCAGACTATCTGGGAGATAATGATGGAGAATGAATTTGAATATGAATATGGTACTACTTTATTACCTGCCTTGCAGCAACTCATGCTATCGAATTTCCAAGGATTCCTAGAGCCTTGTGGCCTCTTTGGATAAACTGCTCTAATCCATGTGAATTTTCTAAACTTACCTATTTGTATCCCAAATGTAGGGATATTTGTGGTGGGCTAGGGAAAAATTCGAATAGTCTCCAATCTAATAAAAATAACGATGTTAATATAAAAATAAAGCTGTTAATGTTCTTTTCATTCCTCCTTATCTGGCTTGTTCCTCTTTGCATGCCAGGCTAGCAGCAGATACCTATAGAAGCACTAGGCATGAAAGGAGAGATCTCTAACCTTACCACACACACTCCTTTGGATCCTCTTCATTGCAAAGCATGAAGAATACCACATCATTAAGGGAATCTGAATTCTTGGGAACATAGCTGGGAAGAGGCCCATACTAAAATGACAGAGCTAGGTGGGGGCTTTGGATGGTAAAGGGTTCGAGTTTGCCAAAAAACAATCTGAAGTGTTGCATGGGGCCCTGAGGACCACTGAAAACCATTTCATGTCTTATCACTGGTAGTTCTCTGTGCCTGTTATGGCATCTGTGGGCCACTTTCCTAGCAACCCAAAGGATCGTTATGAAAATATGTCCTGTGTGTAATCTGGAACACACAACTCGATTAGACAAGTATACTCCTCTGTTAAAGGCAGCCTACATGATCTTACCTCAGGAATAGCGTTGCCCATCAACAGCCAGGCCTTCTTACCCAGAGACAGAAAGTAATTACACAATAGTACTGCATGTTCTTCTTCATCCCCTGCCAGGAGATCAAGAAATTGCTGACAAAAAGAAAAAATATGTCGTATAACTAAATGCTTTATTCTGGATTGGTTGTGCAGGATTCTAATATGTCATAGTTGAGATTAGTGCCTTGAAGTGTAAGACCTATAATCTTGCCCCAAATTTTGATACTATGTTGATAATTCATTTTTTTAAAAAACCACTTTTAGTGGACATGGCCTTGTCTCTGACATTGATGATATAGATTTCTAGAATCAATAGTCACTATGATTGTGGTAGGGTCGGGGAGACAAATTTCAAAGTTTCATTTTTATTTTTAATGTATATATAGTTCATTATGTACTAAACAATCTTTAAAGCATATTACTTCATTAAACTTATTTAATTCTAGAACAATCCTTTGAGGGAGGTACTCCTATTTGCCTATTTTACAGACGAGCAAGTTGAGGTACAGATTAATAAGGTAACACTTAGGAAGCAGTAAAGTCAGTCTAGCTCTAGAGCAAGAGTCCCCAGCCCCCTGGCTGTGGACTAGTGCCAGTCTGTGGCCTGTTAGGAACTGGGCTGCACAGCAGGAGGTGAGTAGCAGGTGAACAAGACTTACCACGTGAGCTCTGCCTCTTGTCAGATCAGTGGTGGCATTAGATTCTCATAGGAGTGCAAACCCTATTATGAATTGCACATGCAAGGGATCTAGGTCATGCAATCCTTATGAGAATCTAATGCCTGATGATCTGAGGTGAAACAGTTTCATTCTGAAACCATCATTCCGAAACCATCCCTGACTCTACCACTGACCCATCCGTGAAAAAATTGTATTCCACAAAACTAGTCCCTGGTGCCAAAAGGGTTGGGGACTGCTGCTCTAGAGTACATGAATTCTAGTCTTTCAGTAACTTCTTACAGATGTCTCAAAGTTGTAGAAATTTTCTCTCTAAAATTGTCAACATTTATGTTGCCAAAATGTATTGGGGAACAAAAAATGTAAAGTGCACTTAAATTTCTTCAATTTAGGGCTATACTTCAAAGGAAGTTGTATAATGCAGTTCAATTTTTTGCAAAACCAGTACAACATGAGATCCAGAAGCAGAATTAATACCTGTGATAATATATGCTTGTTTCATACTACCTATGATCTGTTTGAAAGATTATGCAGCATACATAGATTGTAAATTCCATGAGGGCAGAGACTATGTTTATTTCACTTATAGCCAGAATTTAGTACAGCATCTGGTATGTGGTGACCAAGAAGTACATACTGAATAAATAATAATATGCCATGCCTTACAAAGCCCACAAATTAAGGAATATATCATTTCTAATTATAATATAGAATGCAATTTTGGTATTTTCATGAACAAAACCAAGAAGTTTTACAGTAATACTGGGAGAGTAAATCAGCATTAAGACACCTGAAGTGTTATTTTTAAATTTTGTGTGAGTAATTAATTTTTTGTTAACTTCTGAACTTTGGGAAAATTGAATCAGGAAGAAAAAATACTTCAAAATTTAGCTCATATTACTAAACAACAGCCAATTAGATTTTTATGGCTAATGAATGTTAGAATTTAAAATTATGCAAGCCAGTTAGCTAATATTTCATTAAGTCAGCTCAAGTTAGTAAATCTGTGAAGAAGAACTACTTACATCAGATGTGCTCCAGAGGTCACAGATACCACCAAATGAGACAGTGTCAGGCAAGAAGGGAATCAAGGACACGTATCGAGCCACCAGTTCCTATATAATCAAAATGAGCTTTACAAAAATAATTTCTAATAAAAGAGAATGCTGCATCCCCTACCTCATTTCTTAAATCTCAGATATTACAAACATTTACATGTACAAAATGAAACTAATGCTCACTAAGTGCTTACTAAATATTGTATTAATAGCATCTCCATCCTCACCAAACATCCTATATGGAAGGTTATTGTTATTACCCATCCTTTACAGATGAAGAAACTGTGTCCCTTTGACAAGTCTTTTTTTTTTTCTCTCTTTCATTTGGCACTACTTTACTTTCTGATATAACAAAACTTTCTAGAATCATCTTGAATTTTCACTTGGCCCAGTCTTGAAAGCAGTCACTTCTCTAAGGAGCCCTGGTTGAGAGGATGATAGTACTTGGGAACCAAGACACGTGATTCCCAATAGTAATTGAGAACCAAAACAGTGTGACGTTTCAATGCGTTTATACATTGTATAATGTTGAAATCAGGGTAATTGGCATATCCATCACTTTAAACATTTATCATTTCTTTGTGGTGATAATATTCAAAATCTTTTAGTTAGCTGGAAATACACTATACATTATTATTAACTATATTCATCATACTGTGTAATAGAACACCAGAACTCATTCTTCCTAACTGTAACTTCGTATCTGTTGAACATCCTCTCTCCATCCCCACTCCTGCCTTCCCTCCCCAGCCTCTAGTAAACACTATTCTACTCTCTACTTTGAGATAAACTTTTTTAGTTTCCACATATGCGTGAGATCATGTTGTGTCTGTCTGTCTGTGCCTGGCTTATTTCATTTAACACGCCCACCAGGTTCACCCATGTTGTCGCAAATGACAGAATTTCATTCTGTTTTGTGGATGATTGGCATTCCATTGTGTATATACACCACATTTTCTTTGTTCATTCATCCATAGATGGGTACTTTGCTTGATTCCATATCTTGGCTATTGTGAATAGCACTGCAATACACGTGTGAGTGCAGATACTTCTTTGATATACTGATTTCATTTCCTTTGGATATATATCTAGTAATGGGATTGCCAGATCACATTGTAGTTCTGATTTTAATTTGTGAGGACCCTCTATACTATTTACCAGTATTGACTGTATTAATTTACATTCCTACCAACTGTGTATAAGAGTTCCTCTTTCTTCAGACCCTTGCCAGCATTTGTCATTTTTTGTCTTTCTGAAAAGAGCCATTTTAACTGGAGTGAGGTGGTATCTCATGGTTTTGATTTGCATTTCTCTGATGATTAGTGATGTTGAACATTTTTTTCATATGTTTGTTGGACACTTGTACATCTTCTTTTGAGAAATATCAATTCAGCTCTTTTGCTAATTTTTAAATCAAACTATTTGGGGTTTTCTGCTATTGAGTTGTCTCAGTTCCTTACATTTTCTAGATTTTAACACCTTGTTAGATACAGTTTGCAAATATTATCTCCTACAGGTTGTCTCTTGACTCTATTGATTGTTTCCTTTGCTGTGCAGAAGGTTTTTAGATTGATGTCATCTCATTTGTCTGTTTTTGCTTTTGTTGCCTGTGCTTTTGAGGTCTTATTAAAAAAATCCTCCCCAAATTTCATGAAGTACTTCCCTTGTGTTGTCTTTTAATAGTTTCATAGTTTCAGTTCTTACATTTAATTCATTAATCCTTTTAGAGTTGATTTTTGTATATGGTGAGAGATGGGGGCTCTCATTTTATTCTTCTGCCCATGGATATCATTTTTCCAGCACCATTTATTGACCAGACTGTCCTTTTTCTCAATGTGTGTTCTTGGTTCCTGAGTCAAAAATCAGTTGGCTGTAAATGCATGGATTTTTTTCTGGGTTTGCTATCCTCTTCCGTTGGCCTATATGTGTTTTCAGACCAGTGCCATGCTGTTTTAGGTACTGCAGTAGTATATTTTGAAGTCAGGTAGTGTGATACTTCCAGTTCTTTGTTCTTTTAATCAAGGTTACATTGGCTATTTGGAATCTTTTGTTATTTCCGTATGAATTTTAAGAGTTTTTTTTCTATTTTTGTGAAGAATGTTCAATCTCATTACTTGTTACTGTTCTGTTCAGGTATATTTCTTCATGATTCAATCTTGTTAAGTTGTATATGTTAATGGATTTATTTGTTTCTTCCAAGTTTTATAATTTGGTGTGTAGTTGTTCAAATAAGTCTCTTATAATCATTTGCATTTCTGTGGTAATAGTTGCAGTGTCTCATTTTTTATTTCTGATTTTATTTAACTCATCTCTTTTCTTATTCCAGGTTTGTTGATTTTGTTTATCTTTTCTAAAAATCAGCTCTTTGTTGCATTGATCTTTTGCATTTTTAAGTCTTTATTTTGTTTATTTCTGCTCTTATTTTTATAATTTCTTCCCTTCTACTTAATTTGGGTTTAGTTCTCTGTGCTATATTCCAAATAATTTCTTTGCATGTGTATTCCAGTTCAATAATTCTCTCTGTATTTAACTGTATGTAATTTACCTCCTATTTAACTGTATTCAATGTTTTGTTTAACCTGATTAATTCCTAATTTTAACTATTATATCTTTTATTGTTATAAGTTCCATTTGTCACTTTAAAAAAATCTGCCTGTCAATTACAATGCTCTATTGTTTTTTAATTATACTTTAAATTCCCCAAATTTCTTAAACATATTAAACATGTCTATTTTATATTTTATATCCAATAATTCTCCTGTCTGAAGTTACTATGGCCTGATTCTTCAGTTTGTTGTTTTTGTGAATGAACTCTTACCTTCTTTATGGTGACTTACTTCTTCATTGATGATATTTCATTGTATGTTCATGTTGCTTGGAATTTTTTTCTGTGGAATTTTTTTGAGGCTGAGTTAGAGGGGCATTCTTCTAGGAATATTTGTGGTATTTGTGTTTGCTTTTGACAGGGATCTAGGGGCATTATCAACAGGAAATACTTTCAACTAGATTTTCAGTTGAGGTTTTTTTGGGTTATACAGGTGGTATAAATTCCAGTCTCAAATGTGAGTAAATACAGAGTAGGGGTTAGAAAATTTTCTTTTTTTCTCTTCCATCCAAAGTCAAGACTGAGACAGGCAGGGTTTCTTCTGAAGACAGGGCATTTCCTAGTTTATCCATTGATGGTATTATCCTGAAGAGTCCCAACTGTGCGTTTGAGTCTCTAATTCAATCTTCCAGGCTGCTCTAGCCCCATGCATTATCCCTGTCTTCCACAGTCTTGTGGCTCATTGAAACCCAGCTGTAGTCATTAGGAATTATCAGATGACCTGAGAGCAAACATTGTTTCAAGCTTTCATCCTTGTAGAATCTTGCTTTCTTATTTCTTGTCTCTTATATTTTCCCTTTCACTTTACTTTCATTTCAGCTATGACTTACTAGATATTTTATTCATCACTCTTAAGTGTTCTCTACTGGGAGACGTTTTCTGTACATCTACTGTGCTAGGTAGAATAGAAGTCCCTATTATTGTTTTCTATAAAAATTGAGTAATATAAAAAGCAAATGAAATGTAGAACACAAAGTGGGGTTTTTTGATACATCTATATCTACAAAAAGATATATCATTACCTTGTTTCTAAATTACTATATTAGTGACTAATAGTAACAATAACTCCCTATATTATCGACTCTCCAAAGGCAGTTATGGGTTATGGTATCCATGTAAAATTAGCCTGGTTAACATATGGCTTCTGATTCACACAAGTTTGTGATGGGTATATGGTGCTCTGAAGCCAGAGAATGGTGCATACATATTTAATGGCCCAGTGTGGAAGTACTTTGGAATAATGGTCTAAATGCTGAAAATACTTAAATATTTGAAATAATTTTTGCTTAATTTGAACTCAGTGTATATATAGCATTAGGCATAATACTGTATAGTTATCTTAATACAGTTGAATGTGTATAACTTCTGAAGTCAAAGGTATCAGTTCAAATCGTAACAGAGTTATTGAGAATACACAATGAAAACATGTTTATGTAATACATTTTGGAAATGTAAAGTCCAACATATGGAAACATAGTGCCAGGGACACAGTAAGCACTCAATAATTTTTTGTTGAAACAGTGAACTAAGGATTATTATCATCCCTGGTACCTTTAGACTTTTTTTTTTTTTTTTTTTGAGACAGAGTCTTGCTCTGTCGTCCAGGCTGGAGTGCAATGACATGATTTTGGCTCACTGAAACCTCTGCCTCCCGAGTTCAAGCTATTTTTAGGCCTCAGCCTCCCAAGGAGCTGGGACTACAGGCATGCACCACCACACCAGGCTAATTTTTGTATTTCCAGTAGAGATGGGGTTTCGCCATGTTGGCCAGGCTGGTGTCAAACTCCTGGCCTCAAGTGATCTGCCTGCCTTGGCCTCCCAAAGTACTGGGATTATAGGCATGAGCCACTGCCCGGCTGCCTCAGACTTTTCTAAAGGAAGAAAACCTCATGTTAATAAAAATGTTTTAATCATTACTTTTATCATTAATGATCTTGATACAGTTAATATCTTAAGCACTATGAAATATAGTAATTAAAATGGCAATATATTGAAATGTGAAAACAGTTTTAGCACAGCACTTACTGACTATGAAATACTTACTGCAGTTGCCTGTAGATTATTGGGGTAGACATTAAGGAGCTCCTGAGGAGGGTTTAAAGGTTTGAGATAACGTGTGATAAAAACAGTTTTTCCGGTTATATCAATTACTGTTGTAAGACACTGACGATTTGGAAACTTTAAGGCACATTCAGCTTGAAATTTCTCAGTTGCTTGAAGTAATTTCTCATCTTCCTGAGACTCAAACTTCAAAAAGAAAGACTTCATGGAGTTTATATATGATTACAAGAGAGAAAGTACATGTTCAGATTCCACAGTCAACATGCATGAAATGTATGGTTTGGGAATATGACTGACCCCTTACAAAGCTGTCATGTCCTGGTGTCCCTGCAGCTTTATTTAAATTAAATTTGTAGTTTGAAAATTAGACCGACTTATTAAATACTTAAAATATATTTGACAGGATTGAAAGAAAGTAGTCAACAGGTAAGCAATAATACGGAAACTACTACATTAATGAAATTATCTGTGAAAATTAAACTGTGATGTACTAATTCCGATTGATGAGGCTAGAATCAGGCAATAGAGTTGCGTGTGTATTTTGATGGTGGTTTTAAGTGTGCAGGCTGGGGGGCGGCCTCAGAAAATCTAACATCTCAAATGCAAATCTTAAGCAACTCACGTTAAATAGGCAGCAAATTTATGGATCTATATTGATGTGTTAAAATGTTTCAAGTCCATAAGCATTGTAATAACTAGTAGTAGTGGATCTGAGCAAACAATTCCTAGACTTTTTTTTTTTTTTTTTTTTTTTGAGACAGGGTCTTATTCTGTCACCTAGGTTGCAGTGCTGTGGCACAAATACAGCTTACTGTACCCTCAAACTCCTGGGCTCAAGTGATTCTCCCACTTTGGCCTCCTAAAGCAGTGGAATTACAGGCGTGAGCCACTACATCTAGCCACCAATTCCCAGACTTTAAAAAAGTAACTCAAAGCAGATAAAACAGAACGAATGTAAATTTCCTTTACACACATATTGTCATTTCCCCTGCTAAAGCTGCTACTAACAAAAATAACATGAAAAGGAGTGGGTATTTAAATATTTTAAAATGATTTTTTTGTATAAAAATATTTGCGTAGTTGGTTACATTTTAAGGGATTTCAGAACAAACTGAAAATTTTATTTTAAAAACTAATTTTTGGGGCTGGGCACAGTGTCTCGCACCTGTAATCCCAGCACTTTGAGAGGCCAACACAGGAGGATCACCTGAGCCCAGGAGTTTGAGACCAGCCTGGGCAACATAGTGGGACCCTGTCTCTATAAAACAAACAAACAAACAAAAAAACAGTTAGCCAGGTGTAGTGATACGTGCTTGTAGTTCCAGTTGCTTGGGAGGTGAAAGTAGGGGGCTCACTTGAGTCTGGGAGGCGGAGGTTCCAGTGAGCTGAGATTGAGCCATTGCACTCCACACTGGGCAACAGAGTGAGACTCTGTTAAAAAAAATAATGATTTTAAAATAGAATTTAGAGGCAGTGATTGAAAATGTTTTTGACATTGTAGTATATTTGTTTTCTCAGTCTTTCCCACCAAGTAAGATTCCTGACTTTTAAGGGATTTTGTTTTTTTATCTCCAGTGTGGAGAATACTACTTGGCACATAGTAAGTGTTTAACAAATGAGTGAATGAATGAGGCAATGGAAAACATTTCATTACTTTTTATGACCTCAAATAGAATCTAAATTATCCCAATTGTTCTTGTCTGCCCCTTATATTGGGGCTGAACTGTGGCTTCTATTTCAAATTTGATTACTATACCCTAAGAAGTTGGAGTAGTGGTTGTAGGGGTTATTTAGGATGGAGACATCTCCAGAAGCCTCCTATATATTCTCATAAAATGTTCCTTGACATATAAATCTTAACATCATCACAATCATAACTGCCTACTGCTGAGCATAGTGCCAAGACACAGTAGCTACCTAATAAAAGTTATGACGAATATATAACTAAGTGAAAGAGGTAAGCTCATACGGCTTTGGTATAGGTGTATCACAGATTTCTAATGTAGAATGGTCAATCCAGAAGTAATTGTAATTGTGGAAAAATGGAGAATTATAAAACAAGAATGATGTGCAAAAAAGCACACAGTTGAATTCATCCCTATTCCTCTAAACTATTTCATTTACTCATTCATCCAAGTTTTGAAAAATGTTTTTGGGAGTCTGAAAAATTCCAGCACTCTGGATAAATGAGTATGAAAGAATCCTCCAAAAGAACTTTTAGTCTACAGGGGAACATTAATAAGCAATCAGGGACTTGAGACCTACAGTGCTGTGGGAGCATTTAAGAGAGGCAGCTATAGGCACTGTCCAAAAGAACAACAACAATCTTGAATCAGTACTGATTATTGGTCTTCCAAGTTAAAAAAAAAAAAAAGTGTGTCTGAAGCTTTTTCTGCCTCTTTGATTGGAATGTTCTGTTGAGTCACTTGCCTCTATAAGCAGTGCTTCTTGAGGCCTGTGTTTGAATATTCCTTATGTACACCTAGCATACACATAGTAAGCATTTAGTCTTTAATACTTGTCCAGGTCACCAAGATGCCATTTTATGGTGTGAAACAGGAATTTAAAGATTAGTAGTATGCTCTGTTAGTGATCTAAGAAGTGCCAAGAACAAGTTAAATACTGAAAGAATTTGGGTCATTTATGATGAAACAAATTAAGGTGGAGTTGACTATTCAGTTTGATTCAACAGAAAATTTGAAAGGTTCTTGACTGGTTCAATTCTTTGACCTCTAATGTAAACATGTATAAAAAACTGAATGGGTTTATGTTGCCTTTGAAAAGCTACACTGGCCAGGCGCAGTGGCTCACACCTATAATCTCAGCACTTTGGGAGGCTGACGCCGGAGGATCACTTGAGCCCAGGAATTTGAGAGCAGCCTGAGCAACAAAATGAGACCTCAACTCTACAAATAAATAAGTAAATAAATAAAATTAGCTGTGCCTGGTGGCACATGCCTGCGGTCCCAGTACTTGGGAGGCTGAGGTAGGAGCATCGCTTGGGCTGAAGAGGTCGAGGCTGCAGCAAGCTGTGATTGTGCCACTGCACTCCAGCTGGGTAACAGAGCAAGACCCTCTCTCAAAAACAAAAAACAAGAACAAAAAAGAAAAGCTGTACTGAGACAGCCCCAACCCACCAGAAATAACTTCCAGAGATATACTGTAAGAAGCAACTTGTGGATTTTACAGATTTGCAAAGAGTGGAGCTAGCTCCCAGTATGCAGGTGACATTCAGACTCATGACTTCTTAGATTCAAAGCTAACAATCTTTCTCGTAAAATGAAATGGGTCAAAAGACAAGGCAGGACATTCCTCATGGAGCTGGAGACATCTGTAATTCAATGCCCAGGCATTACAGATACATGAGGACACAACACCTCTCCTTCAGGTGGCAGTGGACAGAAGCAGCTAATTAAAGCCTAATAACTATTGACCAATAAACAGTAAAACAAAATAGTACCTTCTTAAGCATGTTACTCATCTATCAGAGGCAAGAAAGAAAGAAAGAAAAACAAGAGGCAGGCTTTATTAACAGAAATAATCTTTTTTTAAAAAACGTATTTTTAACCAAGATCATGTAAGTGATATTAAAATAAGTTTCAAGAGTTTCCACAATGAGGTACCATCTCACACCAGTTAGAATGGCAATCATTAAAAAGTCAGGAAACAACAGGTGCTGGAGAGGATGTGGAGAAATAGGAACACTTTTACACCGTTGGTGAGACGGAAACTAGTTCAACCATTGGGGAAAACAGTGTGGCGATTCCTCAAGGATCTAGAACTAGAAACACCATTGGACCCAGCCATCCCATTACTGGGTATATACCCAAAGAATTATAAATCGTGCTGCTATAAAGACACATGCACACGTATGTTTATTGCAGCACTATTCACAATAGCAAAGACTTGGAATCAACCCAAATGTCCATCAGTGACAGACTGGATTAAGAGAATGTGGCACATATACACCATTGGAATACTATGCAGCCATAAAAAATGATGAGTCTATGTCCTTTGTAGGGACATGGATGCAGCTGGAAACCATCATTCTCAGCAAACTATCGCAAGAACAGAAAAATCCAAACACCTCATGTTCTCACTCATAGGTAGGAATTGAACAATGAGATCACTTGGACACTGGAAGGGGAACATCACATACCGGGGCCTATTGTGGGGAGGAAGGAGTGGGGAGGGATAGCATTAGGAGATATACCTAATGTAAATGACGAGTTAATGGGTGCAGCACACCAACATGGCACATGTATACATATGTAACAAACCTGCACGTTGTGCACATGTACCCTAGAACTTAAAGTATAATAATAAAAAGAACAACAAAACAAAAAAAGAGTTTCAGGAGTTTCTACCCATCTTTAAAAATTTTCCATTAGTAGATATGTTTAAAATATCCTGTGGAATGGTTCCATATAGCATGGTGGTAGAGGAGAGACTCTAATCTGCTAATCCAGGAAGTATTGCTGTAAGTGGAAAAACAATTCCAGATTGTGGACCCTATAATTTTAGGATGAGAACTTCTCTCTCCTGAATCGTCTGCAAGTGAAACACTGAGTGGTGTTTTTTGCCACTGCATGTTTTGGACATAAGGGTTTTGTCAATCAACATGCCTTCCTTATCAAACAGCCACAAAAAGTCTGCCTTCCACAGGGGTTTTCTAAGCCCTCATTTTAGAGGTCTAACAGTGCAAAGGCAGAATCTGACTGCCATTTAACAGCTTTAGGGAAGGAAGGTTGCAGGACTTGAGGACTGTGGTTCAGAGCCCTGGAGGCCTCTTAAAAGTCCTGCAGTAAGAAGTCAGGGCCCGTGAGGGATGCCTAGTGTGGAGGAGTCTTGGGCTTTCATCCTTTCTGCCAGGATAGACTGCTTTCACATGTTTTAGAAACACACCCCCAAGGTGGGGTCCTAGCTGACTGCCTGTTCCTCAGTTATATATACATAGAAATAGCAAAATCATCTTTTGTCTAGAAGTATTTTTGTGTATATACATGTTTGTTGGTGTTCATTTGAATTTATATTATACATGAAGACAAACATTCAGAATATATTTTTCCCTTTCTAAAAATATTTTGAAATGCATATATCTAGAGAAGCACTGTTTTACTGACAAAATATACAATTAATTTAAATTTCCGTGCATTGCAGATGGGAGATAGTGATAATATTTTTCTCTGGGAACCAAATTGTAATACTGGAAGAAAAGGAGTATGTTTATTTTTTTCCATCTCTGTCTAAATCTTAATTATAATGGATAGACTAGAGTAAGCACAATGATCTGTGCACTATAGGTTAGTAGTTAACAACTTAGGCTTACACGTGAATGTAAGCTTGGAGGAATTTTTATCTCCTTTTCTAGCCTACTGTACCCCCAGTGCCTAAGAAATGTCTGTCACATAGAAGATGTGCAGTAAATATATGCTGAATATATACAGTTTAGAGTCAGACAGACTTGTGTTACCTCTGCCTATGTCACCCTGCATAAATCGAACCTTATTTTCCTCTTCTATAAGTTGGAAACCCCTTGTCTAAGACACCTATGCGTATTCAGGTGAGAACATGTATCCAAAGTTTGACGTAGTGCTGAGGACAGTAAGGATTCAGTACATTATGGTGGTGGTTGTAGATGTTATTACTGTATTTGTTTACATATGAATAAGAGGTCACCATCAATATATTCTCCCAAATCCAATGAGGGCAGTATATAAATGCTGTACAGGTATGTTAGAAGAAGACATTTATTTCTTAACGCATTTATGCCTGAAGTTGCAATTTTTTTGAATTTTTGCAGTCAGACCTTGGCAATGACCTTGAGAGGTAGGCTATAAATAACTCCCACATGCTTACTGTTCCAGTAATGGAAGACTAGGCATAAATGGGTTTAATGAAGGTTCGGGGACAGTTGCTAACCAGTGAAAGTTCTGGAAACTCTTTTCTAGAGCTGTTTAAAAGCATACTTGTACATATATTTATTTGTTTCATGAAATGAATTGAGGTGACTCATGAAGGTCATCTAGTCTTGTGATCCTGTGAATTGATTCAATGCATACCATAGCCAAGGATGTAAGATCAGACATGGAAATGTATTCTTGCCAATACTTGTCATATAAAAGAGCAATCTGATTTTCTAGTTTGTGATATTTTATTTTCTTCACATTGAGAACAGTCTTCTAGAAGTAGAGCATGTTTATATTTGTCTTGCTTTGACTAAAAGTCTTAAGTTTTAGGCAAAGCAAGACAAATATAAACATATTGCTGATTGACCCAATTACTGGTTCAGTGAAAGTACAGACCCACACATCTATTTTCTCACCACCATTCTGTCTAAACTGAAAGAATAATAAATGGAGATTGAAGTAAGGAAACCTCTGTTTGTGGACTACAGTCAAAGTTCATAAAAGCATAGCCTAGCAAGCACTTCTTGCATTTTATCAAGATAGACATGGGTTTCCAAATTGTAAGCAGTTACCTTTTCTCGAATGGACTCTCCGGGAACCAGCTGGGGCTCAATGGTAATAAAGAGGGTAATGTAGGAGCCTTCACTTAAGCTTCGGACAGAATCAAAACCCCGCTCAAGAATCATATTTCGCTCCTTATTGTAGCCCAGAAGAACTGGGGGAATATCTATTTTAAATGTTCCATCAATCTGTGAAGAAAATATGACTTGGTAAACATCCTGATGCTCTTTCCAACAGAAGTTCAGAGGCAAGTATCAGCTCCTCATTGTCTAATAAATTGAATCAAAACTGCTCAGACTGGCATTCAAAGCCACTCCCATCTTTCTGACCTCATCTCTCTAAGCACTCACTAGAAAGGGCTCTGTACGTCATTGCCTTCTTTTCATTGTTTAGCAGAGGGTGTACTGAATATATAATTTGCTTCAGTTCAAATCTTGGTTTAAATGCAGTTTTGGGTTCAAAACTTGGTTTACAGATGAGGAATCTGAGGCTTCCTCATTAGTAAAAAGAGACAATAATGGTATCTACTTTGTGGGGTTGTTATGAGTAGTGAGTGAATAGATATAAAACACTAAGAAAAACGTCCAGCATACGGTAAGCAATCAGTAAATATTGGCTACTGGCCATTCCCCATTTCTAGAATGCTCAGCTTCCCATCTCCATTTTTCAGAATTTTAATTATTTTCCAAAGCTGAGATCAAATGTTATCTAAGGATACAGGAAAACAAGAGTATAAAAACTATGGCAGGCCAGGCACAGTGGCTCACGCTGGATATCCTAGCACTTTGGGAGACTGAGGCAGGTAGAGTACTTGAGGTCACAAGTTTGAGACAAGCCTGGCTAACATGGTGAAACTCCATCTTTACCAAAAATACAAAAATTAGCCAGGTGTGGTGGCACACGCCTGTGGTCCCAGCTACTTGGGAGGCTGAGGCAGAGCAATTGCTTGAACCTGGTAGGCAGAGGTTGCAATGAGCTGAGATGGCGCTACTGCACTCCATCCTGGACAACAGAACCAGACTCTGTCTCAAAAACAAAAAAAACTATGGCATGGAAGGTACAGCTGAAATAACCAAGCTTGTTTATTCTGTAAAATAGATTACACAGGAGGGAATGTGTGCCATTTTTGAAGATTTGAAGTATAAGGATTTAAGACAGGGCTTCTCAGCTTGGGCACTGTGGTGGTTAAGTGTCAACTTGATTGGACTGAAGGATATAAAGTATTGTTCCTGGGTGTGCTGCCAAAGGAGATTAACATTTGAGTCAGTGGACTGGGAGAGGCAGACCCACCCTCAATCAGCACCATCTAATCAGCTGCCAGCATGGCTAGGAGAAGTGTAGGCAGAAGAACGTGGAAGGATTAGACTGGCTAAGCCTTCCCCCCTTCATCTTTCTTCCATGCTGGATGCTTCCTGCCCTCAAACAGACTCCATGTTCTTCAGTTTTTGGACTCTTGGACTTACACCAGTAGTTTGCCAGGGGCTCTAGGGCCTTCAGCTACAGACTGAAGGCTGCACTGTCAGCTTCCCTACTTTTGAGGTTTTGGGACTCGGACTGGCTTCCTTGCTCCTTAGCTTGCAGATGGCTTATTGTGGGACTTCACCTTGTGATTGTGTGAGTCAATTCTCCTAATAAACTCCCTTTCATATATATATCTATCCTATTAGTCCTGTTCCTTTAGAGAACCCTAATACAGGCACTGCAGATATTTGGCCAGATCATTGCGTGCTATGGAGGGCTGTCCTGTGCATTGTAGGATGTTCAGCAGCATCCCTAGCCTCTGCACACTAGATGCCAGTAGCAGTACCAACTCTTACTAGTTGTGACAGCCAAAAATGTCATTAGACATTACCAAATGTAGGTACACTTAAGAACACGCGCTTTGGAGTCAGACAAACTTTTTAAATGACAGAAGTAATAAAGTCATTCTCCAAAATGTACTGAAACATAGAAATCAAAAAGTTCAATAGTTTTCTCTGCTTTTACCAACCTCATTTCCCAGGGATAAGCAATGATAGTATATAGAAAGCCAGTACAAGTTGAATCTCACCTCTATTGTAAACTTTGTGATTTGAGCAAGTTCCTTAACCTCTGTAGGCTTCTGTTTCTTCATTTATAAAATGTGAGGTTTAATTGAGGTGATGTATAAACTACCTAGCAATAACATATAATATGCACCCAATAAATATTGTTATTAATATTATTATTGTTGAATCAGGTTTCTACTTGTTATGTGTGGCTCCAGAGAACTGAGCCAGGACCTAAGAATAGGAATTACAGGGAAGTATATAGATTATGGCACAGTTCAAAGAAAACCTTTATGACAGAGCTATTGGGAAGAGAACAAACTGCCTCAGAAGGTAGTGAGTTTTAGAGACATCTACACAGAGCACAGATATTACCAGAATATAGTGAAGGAAATTCACTTGTCAAGGAGTTTAGAGTAATTCTTTTTGAATACCTTCCCAAATGTGAAATTTAGCAATGCCAAACAACTATCACAGGCAGTGTGATTTGCAAAATAATGTGCTTTTGAATTTTTCTTTTTTCTGTTTAAAATCTATTCAGAGAAGGAAGTGTAAATTCTTTTGACAAACATGTCACTGTATAACCTGTAGCCAGTCCCTTTTGCTTAGGGAAGATTGCATTTCCAATTGATCCTTGGAATACAAACCAATTCAAGCCTCTCAGACTTGAGTTTTGGTCTTGGTCTTTTTTTTTTTTAGACGGAGTCTCGCTCTGTTGCCCAGGCTGGAGTGCAGTGGCGCGATCTCAGCTCACTGCAAGCTCCGCCTCCCGGGTTCACGCCATTGGTCTTGGTCTTAATGGAGAGTTTGTGGTCCAGACAGCATTTACCCTGTGTGGACATCACGGTGATTCAAAGCCTCCTGTTGCCATGGACTTAATACTGGTATGTTAAAGCGATTTCAGAATCTTTAACTGTCCTAGATTAGAGCTACTAAGTCATTCAAGAGTTGTCAACTCAATGGATCCCCTTAATCAAAACCATTAACTCTGCAGAATGGTGTCTTTGTTAAGCATGTCTCTGCACTTTTCATGTTTTAAATAGTGAGTACTTGTAGAAATATTAATGGAAAGCACTTGATTGAATAGGCTTTCAACTGACCTGATTGTTTTCTTCAAGTTACTTTCAGGCATCTATCCATTCCACCTTTGTTGTTTTGACAAGTTTCCACTTTATTCTACCTTATTCTTTACTTTTATTTAATATTTAAAAATTCTCAGATTTGAAAAGTCATACATTAACTACTAATTCTAAGGAACATAGATACTTAATGCAAATGTGACAGAATATCAATGGTTTTAGAGGTTTGTTTCTTTTGAGCCTTCTATGGGCTTTGCATGTATATTCTTCCAGTGTTGAGGATGTACCACACAAAGGAAGTTTTTTCTTTTTTTTCTTTTCGACATGGAGTCTTGCCCTCTTGCCCAGGCTGGAGTGCAATGGCGCGATCTCGGCTCTCTGCAACCTCTGCCTCCCTGGTTCACGCTATTCTCCTGCCTCAGCCTCCCGAGTAGCTGGGATTACAGGTGCACGCCACCATGCCCAGCTAATTTTTTGTATCTTTAGTAGAGATGGGGTTTCACCATGTTGGCCAGGCTCATCTCCAACTCCTGACCTCAGGTGATCTGCCCTCCTTGGCCTCCCAAAGTGCTGGGATTACAGGCCTGAGCCACCGTACCAAGCCACAAAGAACGTTTTAATAGGAAAAATGGATAGAGAAATTCCGTGCTGTCGTGGACCTCTGACTTTAGATACTCACCCTTGCTTGGAAATATATTGTGCTAAATGGAATTTTCACACATCCCAGCCAGTGTCTCTCAATACGGGTATGGATTCCACTTCCTCTTTCACGGTCATCCTAAAGGAAGGGTGGGAAGTAATAGTTGCTTAAGAACTCTAGGAACTCATTTAATTAATCTGGCAGCAGGAAAGCAGCAAGATTTTAGCTGAAAGCAAGTGAACTTACATTAGACGGACCTAATCAAATTCTGGTATAGATACGTAATGGCTTTGTGGCCCTCGGAAAGTCATTTGACCTCTCTGAACCTCAGTTTTCTCATCAATAAACTAGAGATTTAACAATCTATAGGATTATTTAGAATAAAATCAGACAATGTGTGTAAAGCACCTAGTACAATTCCTGGCACAGAGCAGACACTCAAGTGAAAATAAAAGAACTACCTCCTTCTCCCTCTTCCCTTTCCTCATTTATACATGTCAAGTTTCAAATATTTCAAACACAAGAAAGATGGAAAATGTTATCAGAGGTGTTTGAACCAAAGCGACTCCATCTTGAGTAAGGGCTAGGAAACATGAGGCTGGTACTTGCTGGGCTTTCCCAGAAAGTTAGGCATTCCTGGCCTCTAGATGTTTACAGTTAAGGGAACAGACTGATAACATTTACTAAACAGGCCCAGACTTAGGAGTGTCCTGATATCCTGATATCTTGAGAACAGAAGCATTCCTAATTTTGCTTTAAATATAATAATATAGATTCTTGCAAAATACAGTAATTTAGAAAATTAATACTTTATCACAAACTCTTGTAGCAGAGCACATCTTCCCGTGATCTTTTTTTTTTAATCCTATATCTAAACAAGGGTTCACCCAGGGTGAATGCATTCTTCCTCTTACTTTCGAGACCACCCTGTTCTGTCTATGGAGTAGCTATTCTTTCACCACTTTACTTTCCTAATAAACTTGCTTTTGCTTTGCACTGTGGACTTGCTCTGAATTCTTTCTTGTGTGAGATCCAAGAACCCTCTCTTGGGGTCTAGATCGGGACCCCTTTCTGGTAACAATGTGATTGGAACTTACGTAGTGGGTAGATGATATGAAAATGAATACAAGTGTCTTTCTTAAAACTGAGAACATACCTCTAAGACATCATGCAGTACTTCATCAAAAATGTTAATGAACACAATGTCTTTCACTGACTGCAGACTGGCTGTGCTATAATCTCCATTAGGAGCCCTGCAAGACAGCACATGACCAGGGACTGTGAAAATAGGCAACATAGAAATTATGAGCATTCAAATGTCAGCATTTGAAAAATACCCAAATATGAGCATAGACGTTAGAATTAAAAGCACTGCCTTCATTTCTAGGATTTCTCTTGTACAGGGATACTATAATACCTACATTCAAATGGACAGAGCATTAGATTAGAGACTGTGCAGAGACAAACCCTCTGCTGGCTTGTCCTGGTGAGTCTCATATTCCCCCACACCCTTGTGGTAAGCTTTTCAAGGAGGCAGCTTGCCAGGACTGAGCTGGCTCAGTGGACAGGCTACAAGGTTTCCAGCTGACACTGGAGCTAGTATATGGACTTTCTAAGCAACTGGGCCCCAGAGGGGTGCTTCTCCAGCAAGACCACTCTCCAGTGATAAACTTCCTACTGGCTGGTTAGTTGCATGGTCCCTGCCTCACACTCACTTTTTCTGTATATAAGTAAAGCAATACAAGGGTGAGGTCTCCTGTAACATAACCCAATCTGAGTCTAGCTAAGCCTGGAGCAACCATGCCTCTGCATGGCAGGGCTGGTGACTGGGGTACTAGGTGTATTTTGTTGAACATTTGCCTTTATGTTTTCTTGTTCTTTTTGCTTGTTCTGTGCATAATAGTTGTAGCTGTTATGCACAGCTTCTGACTTAACTAGTTCTTATTTATTTATTTATTTATTTGAGACAGAGTCTTGCTATCTCACTAAGGCTGGAGTGCAGTGGTGTGATCTTGGCTCACTGCAACTTCCACCTCCTGGGTTCAAGTCATTCTCCTGCCTCAGCCTCCAAGTAGCTGGGATTACAGGCATGTGCCCTGGCCTCAAGTGATCTGCCTGCCTTGGCCTCCCAAACTGCTGGGATTACAGGCATGAGCCACCATGCTCGGACTGACTTAAGTAGTTCTAATCCTTGCTCTGTCTCTAATTTACTGTGTGGCTTTAAGTAAGTCACCTTCCCTTTTTGGGTTTTAGTTTCTTCTCCATAAAGGTAGAGGTTGGACTAGATAATCTCCAAGCTTGCTTCAAGTACTGAAATAATAATAACCATTTAAATACCTAAAATCCTTTGACCAAACTTCTGAAATGCCTATTTATTTCTGGTGGGGAAGAAAGTATGATTTATGGGAACTAAGGAGTTTCAGATTTACTTGAGGGGACAGAGGAAAAAAGGAAAGCAATGTAAGTCATTGGGGTCAAGGGAATGAAAAACTTTGGACTTTAAGAAGCCAGAGCCTGGAGGAGTGTAGGATGTCCCAACAATGAACCTGGGGTTTTAAAAGTTGAACATTTTTCCATTTTTATTCTTGAAGGGAGTCAGCTGTGGTACAAGAGGAAAAGCATGGGACTTGGTGTCAGGACACCTGGATCTTGTTGCCGCTCACTAGCTACAAAACCCTTCACCTTAGCTATTTCTCATGAGCCTGCTTTCTTCACATTTCTTCAAAATGTCCTATAGTTCTTTAAAGAGGAAAATATGCTTACTTAAATGGAAGTTCTAGTTCTTCATTCCAGCTGGGGTTTGGTCCTTCAGCTGTAGTTGTATGGCAAACTGTTCGTTGAAAAGAGACTTCTACAAAGGGACGTACTAAAACCTTAAAATCAAAAGCAAATTCTGAGTTCCCAGTGGTTAGTCAAATTATTTTTTTGTTAGCAAAAATATAGTATATTTACTAAATAGTATATTTCCAAAGAAAATGAAGCAGAAAGCAGACCATCCATGAAGTTTACAGGCATTTCTTAAAAACGTAAGGGACAAGATGGAAAGCTGAAGTCCAGCATCTCTCACCTGGCCGAGGGGGTAGTCAGCATTGTGGGTTGGGCTATGTGTGCTTGGGGAAGCAGCACGCTTTTCACTGAACATCCTTGAAGACTTTGACGGCTGCTGGAATTTGCTAGGAGGGAAAATGTTTGAAGGAAATTAATGATGGGGGAAGTCTAATTATATATTGAGAAGATGATTATTTATTTATTGAGACAGGGTCTCGCTCTGTCGCCCAAGCTGAAGTGCAGTGGCATGATCTTGGCTAGTGCAATCTCACCTCACTGCAACCTCTGTCTCCCAAGCTCAAGTGATCCTCCCACCTCAGCCTCCCAAGTAGCTGGGACTACAGGTGTGAGTCACCACACCTGGCCAATTTTTGTATTTTTAGTAAATATGTGGTTTTGCCATATTGCTAAGGCTGGTCTCAAACTCCTGAGCTCAAGCAATCTGCCCACCTTGGCCTCCCAAAGTGCTGGAGTCACAGGCATGAGTTACTGCACCCAGCCTTATTTTTATTTTTATTTTTTAAATTTTTTGAGATAGGGCCTTGCTCTGTTGCCCAGGCTGGAGTACAGTGGCATGATTATGGCTCACTCCAGCCTCAACCTCCCAGGCTCAAGCAATTTTCCCACTTCAGCCTCCTGAGTGGCTGAGACTACAAACACACTCCACCATGCCCAGCTAATTTTTAAAATTTTTTGTAGGGACCAGAGGTCTCAGTATGTTGCTCAGGGTGGTCTTGAACTCCTGCGTTCAAGTGATCCTCCTGTCTTGGCTGATATTACAGGTGTGAGCCACCATGCCCAGCTTGAGAAGATGCTTTTTTCCAAAGATGTATGGCCCTGGTGGCTGTGGTGACAAACATTCTCCCTTAAGCTTGTTGACATTGCAGAAGGCTTTAGTATGCTCTGGTCCCCACCGAGTCACCTAGAGATTGCTAGAGCCTTCCCCAACTTCCATTCCCAGGCCTATGTGCTAAGAACAAAGGAAAATGTCTCCTTTCTCCTCCCCTCTAGGGGGCGCCCGAGTGGGGGAACCTGCCTTTCCCTCCATAGATGAGAGCCTCGATCCCTCACAGGTAGGAGATCTGAGCTTCCTGACCAGCCTGCGCCATCTCCATCCAGTCCAGGTTCTCCCCACTGTATGTTTTTTGTACCTGTACCCTCCAATAACCCCAAGCTACACATGTCAGGCAAGGAATCTCTTGGGGCCTGCCAAGCCTCATCAGGAAAGGGAGGTGCAGGGATTCCTAGCTTGAGTTAGGATCAGCGAGTCTTACCTTCTCCCTTCTCAACTGCTGTTCTAAGGAACAAATGAAGGTCAAATCCAGAGAGCCTCTTCTGGATACCTCCCCCATCACCGTAACAACATACTTGCATATTTGTATTGAACCTTATGGTTTGCCAAGTATTTCACATTCATTACTGGGCAAAATACAAATAGTCTCTTTCTATAGACTATCACCTTTCACAGCTAAAGTTTCAGACAAATGTAAGTGGAACATTTAACACAACAGCTACCATAGAAAAGCTCTTTTCTCTTTGGAAAACCATCAGTTACTTTATTAAACAAACATTTGTGGCTGGATGCAATGGTTCATGCCTGTATTCCCAGCACTTTGGGAGGCCAAAGTGGGAGAACCGCTTAAGCCCGGCAGTTCAAGACCAGCCTGATCAACAGAATGAAACCCCATCTCTAAAAAAATAATAAATTAGCTGGGTTTGGTGGTGTGTACCTGTAGTCTTAGCTACTTGGGAGGTTGAGGCAGGAGGATCTCTTGAGCCCAGGAGTCCCAAGTCTGCAGTAAGTTATGATTGCACCACTGCACTCCAGCCTGGGTGACATAGGAAGACCCTGGCTCTAAGAAGTAAAATAAAAAAAAACCCAAACCCATTTTTTTATTACCTGTATTTTAGGCCCCATGTTAGACTTTGGGCTTTTAAGATGAAGAAGATAACACTTCAGTGCAGATTAGACTGGAAGGCAGACACATAAACAAATCATCTCAGTAAAGTGAGATAGGTATTAGACTAGAGGGATGGTCAGAGGCTGTATGAGAACAGTGAGGGAGGCAAAAAAAAAAAAAAAAAAAAAAGAAAACAAACCCTATGTGGATGAATGCAAAGGTAAAGGGTGAAGACTTGGGCAGGTTTAATGGAACAGTTGATGTCTGAGCTGTCTCGATCCATCTGCATTGAATGTGTAGCGTGTAGGATCAACTGTGCTCCCTTAATTTAGTTGAATGAAGTGATTTAACACTTAAAAATAGTCTATGGAGGTGAAAACTACAAGAAGCACCTCTATGTTCTTTAAAAAATAGTTTTTCACCCCAGTTGAGCTTTGTGGCAATCAGTGTGAAAGGGTAGGCTGTGAGCTCAGGAAAGCAATGCCACAGCAGATTCAAGAGCTTATATGGGCATTTACAAGTAACAAAGCATTAGGAATAGTTGATGATGGTAGATGCTTTCTAATAGGTTAAAGACTTAAAAAAAAAAAAAAAGACACACACACACACACACACACACACACCCCAATATGTAGGGGCCGGGCGGCAGTGGCTCATGCCTATAGTCCCAGCACTTTGGGAGGTAGAGGCAGGAGGATCACTTGAGGCCAGGAGTCCAAGACCAGCCTGGGCAAAATTGGGACACCCTGTCTCTACAAAAAATAAAAAATTAGCCTGGCATGGTGGGGCACACCTGTAGTCCCAACTACTTGGGAAACTGAGATGGAAGGATCCCTTGAGCCCAGGAGGTCGAGGCTGCAGTGAGCTGTGATAGCACCACTGTACTCAGCCTGGGCAACAGAGTGAGACCCTGTTTCAAAATAAAAAATGTAAGGCAAAATAATGGGGTGAGAGGAAGGAGAGAGACAGAACTAAATTAAACGGTAAGAACCTAGGGAGAAAAGACGGCAAGGGCTGGAACAGTTTTCCTCCAAGGAAACAGGTAGGGCTGAATGACCTTAGCCAAGTCACTTATACTCTACTTCCATTTCCCCTTTTGTGAAATGGAGATAGTAATAGCAGGAACAGTTAAACGAAATCTTTTTTTTTTTTTTTGTGAGACAGAGTCTCACTCTGTCGCCCAGGCTGGAGTGCAGTGGCGCAGTTTCCGCTCACCACAAGCTCTGCCCCCCAGGTTCATGCCATTCTCCTGCCTCAGCCTCCCCAGTAGCTGGGACTACAAGCGCTCACCAACATGCCCGGCTAATTTTTTTGTATTTTTAGTAGAGACGGGGTTTCCCTGTGTTCACCAGGATGGTCTTGATCTCCTGATCTTGTGATCCGCCCACCTTGGCCTCCCAAAGTGCTGGGATTACAGGCATGAGCCACCGCACCTGGCCTCGAAATGAAATATTACATGTGAACCTGCCTACCATGGTGCTTGAAACATGGTGAATACATGTTAAGTGCTACTTTTCTCCCATTACACTGGTAAGGGCACCACCAAAAAGAAGTTTCAGGCCAGGTGCATTGGCTCACACCAGTAATCCCAGCACTTTGGGAGGCTGAGGCAGGAGGATCGCTTGAGGCCAGGAGTTCCAGACCAGCCTGGGCAACATAGCAGGACCCTATCTCTACAAAAAAAAGTAGTTTTAATTTTTGGTCCTTCCTCCTCTGTTTCCTCAGACTCATCTTCCCAATGGCTGAAGGCTCCTTGTTGTCCCTGGTGTAGTGAATTCTAGTAGTCATAACACATTACTCAGAACAGATGAAAGGGAAGCCACATTTTTATGTTCACGGCACACATGTTTCAGAGCCTTGGATAGACACCTTCTGTGACTCTCCCCAGCTCATACCCACTTCTCTGAGATCTGTTCCTGTCTTTGAGGCTGGTGCTTCTGACCCTGTCTCTCTGGTTATCGGCGATTAGACCATGGATCAACACCTGACCAAGTTAGCGCCTTCAGATTTCTCTGGAGAAAATGACGCTTAGTTGGTGGTACTCTGGCTGCATGGGCCACTTCCATCACATGGAGAAAAATGAAGCAAACTCAGAGTGAGGCAAGTGAGAGGCCATGGGGCCTCAGGAGAACTATCTTATCCCTGTAGTCTACCATGTAGTTCAGCTATACCTCTTGTCCTTGTCCTGAGTTATTCGAGATGTTCCTAATAAATCCCCCCTGTAGCCTGAATTGACGGAATCAACTCTATTACTTGCAAACAGTAGGGCCTTGGCTTTGCAATGACCCTCAGCCCCCTGCTGAACAATAACCATGTTAAGAATGAGAGTGAGTGTGCTGTAAAGGAGTGATTGACTTGGCTGGGATGCTGCATACTGCATCTCGGGCTGTTGGGAGGGCTCTCACCTCACTGCCGGCTTCCTCACTGGAATATCGTAAGCTCGGACAATGTTCACCAGCAGCTTTATGTCTCCATCAGACAGGTTTTGGGCTGTCACCTTCTTCCGACCTTTTCTCCTTGGCCGCAATGGTCGCTTTTGTTCTGCCAGCTTGAAAAGGCTTAGGCCCAAAATGCTAATGATTACAGAACAGGATCAGGACTCTAAGAAAAAGAAAGGTCTGCAAAATTATGAGACAACTTCCTGAACTCTGCCCCACGGTCCTGCACAGGCCCCTGAAAAACTCTTTGTCCTTTGAAGGTGGGTGGAAATAGTCTAGAAATTCTCCCAAATGGGAGAGATCCTACTGCATGGATTGTTAAAACTTACTCTAGCTGCTGCTTATCCAAGGAAAAAAAGCCATGCTCTGGCCCCTATGTTTCCTGCCTAATCTCTACCTTGCTCATCCACCAGTTCCTCAAACATGCCTATGGTCTCCCACCCTTCACATTTGCTTGGGCCAGTCCTGCAGAGGGAATGCCTCCCTGCATCTTCCTTGTCTGCCTAGTTGGTTGCAGTTTTACCCATTCCTTGGGGCCAGTGTCTTCACCTCCCCCAGAGACTCAGCTACACTGGCTAGAAGGGTTACTCTCTCTTTCAAACCCCTTGATCTCCTATTAGTCTGCTCTCTTCACATGGCAGTGGGTGTGTACGGCTGCTTAGGCAGTTGCTGGGTTATCTCTTTCTCTCTGGAGTTAGAACTGGGTGTGAATCCTGGCTCCACTCTTTGCCCTTGGGCAAATTATTTCACCTCTTTAAGTCTCTGTTTCATCATCTGTAAAATGTGGATAATGATACCTACTTCTTTAGGTTGTTGAAGGGATTGAAGAAGAAAGTGTGTGCAAAGCACCCTGACACTGGTCTAGTGTTTAGTAGATGTCCTAAAATGGTAACTATTGGGTTGAGGCCAGTGATTAAGGTGGAGGAAGAGGAGGAGGTATAGGGAGGAGGAAGCGGGTAGGGGAGAAGCAAGAGGCTCGTTCTCTCATGTCTCTACCTTTCACGGAGATGATATGCAAGAAACACTTCCTGGAAGATGAAAGCAACAGAGTCAGTGAATCATAGGAGAAAGGTTCATGGACCAAATAAATTCTGACCCAGAAACTAAACAGAAACAAAGATGTGACTTTGTATCTGGAAGCTGATGTTCATGGCTGTGTGAAACAAAGAACAAAGCCAGCTCTGCAGAGCTGGCCACAGGCTACAATGCACATGGTTCTCTGCTTCCTTCCTGAGAATCAGAGCTGGCTAAGTGACCTCTTGACTGGAGCCCCTTTTTGCAAGAGGCACATGCCAGCTGAGGCTGAGGTCTCTGCAGCTCCTGTCTAGGCACTGCTGACAGCTCCTATAAGGAATCCCAAGGAAGTTCCAGGATTCCAGGAGCTGTTGTTCCTGTTTGTTCTCCAAGGTTTTGCACAGAATAGCTACCATTTATAAGCACCTCCTATGTATTGAGAAGAGTGCTGGGTGCCTTACATATAACATTTCTAATGTTTACACAGATGATATTTACCCCATATTTCAGATGAAGAAATTAGAGGCTACGAGAGGTGTTATGATTTGCTGAAGGTTCCTTAGTAGTAGGAGGGAGAGCAGGGTTCAAACTCAGGTCACTGTGACTACACAGCTCATGTTTTTAATCACTCTGCCAGGACACTTACCTAACCCAAACTAGGGGGCCTCAGAGACAGAACTTTGTTAGAGGTCCTAACATGACAACACTTCCACTGTCAATGCTTCCTCCCTCCCCTGGAGGTAAGTCCTCCCTGAGACTTTGATGTCTCCATAGCAGTCAGCATGGGAGCACCATGTCAGCCAGGACCATCAAATACAGAAACATCTTAAAGCCAAGAAGGAACTGAAATTAAAAGAAGAAAGAACATACCCTGAGCCTTCAGAACTTAATGCAGAAAGTAAAGCAGAAAAAAGGAAAAGAAAAAAAAAACAATATGAAAAATCATCATCTATTCTAAGTGTACTTTTCATGACTTTGAAAACATTCAGTGACTGGACTGTGGGCCTGGAATAGAGAGAGAGGTTTTGCATGGATTTATGTGGGTGTAGCCTCCTTTCTATATGTGGAAAGGGGCTGCTATGGATAGCACATTTTTTTTTTTGTCTCCTTCCCAACTTGATGGTGGAGAGAAAGTATGTGCATAGAAAAAACCTTTTTAGGAGACCAAGAGACTTAATCACAGAAAAGGTCATGTGGCCTGCACAAGACCACCAGTATGGGAAATTATCTTTCATCTTTTCTGTATCCACACCCCTAGTTGAAGCCGTATGACAGTTATCCAAACTAATGAGTCAATCAAGCAAATACAGTCAATTCCCAATATCTATGTGAATATCAGATCTTCCCTGCTGTTCTGCCCTCTCACCAAGCACATGCACCAGCTCTCTGCCCATCAGCTGTGGTGCTGGAACCAGGTTTCCTCGTGTACCCCAGAAGCTTGTGGGTGGGGTTTCAGCCACCTCTACTGCCATGTGACAGGAGAGAAAGGGAATGTCTGGCACTGGGAGACTAGGAAGACAGGAGAAGTACTTGCAGGAGGGAAATGCTGTCAGGTTTAGTTCAATGAGAATGAGGAAATGGGAAAGGCTAATGAAGTTGATTTGGAAGTAGGGGAGGTGAGATGGGCTTTATTGGAATGTGATGGGAGAGGCCCTAGGAAGATTTGTTCTAATAGAAATTCCTCAACTAATGTCATCATCAGGTATTAACCAGGTTTAACCAGGTTTAACACATTATTCCTGGCCCAAATGCATACCATACAATGATTTTTAAAAATCTTATATGATACCTTTCATACAATAAGAGTACAAATAATTTTTATAAGAAGTGATAATAGTGGCTTTGATTATTTTTACCTGATATTGGGAACTTCTTCTTCTACTATCATATCAGCAAGAAGAAAATACTGTTTTGCAATTAAGAAACGATTTATCACTGATTCTCTAACCTGGGGAAAGAAATCAGCTTATTTAAAATGTTCTTATTATTTAAACTTCATAGTTCACTCTCCACACTCCAAGTTTTTACCCTAATGTCATCTTAGTGTCCCCCCGACCCTCCAGCCCAACTGTTACTTTCCTCTGCAATGCTGGTCTCCTCTTGCTGTAAACCCTCTAGGTTTCTGTACTAGACTGTAAGCTCCCTAAAGTCAGGGGTTTTCCTGTTTTGCTTATTGCAATATTGGAGTTCCTGGTAAAGTTCCTGGCATATAAGATGGCAAACTTTTGCTGAATTAATGAATTAACCATTACAAAAAATAGGGCCAGTCTCAAAACACACATACTTAAGAACTGATTCTTAAGTTATTCCCTTATTCAGAATGATTCACTTCCTAATTCCAGAGGACCTCTGGCTGGGCACGGTGGCTCACGCCTGTAATCCCAGCACTTTGAAAGGCCGAGGCGAGTGGATTGCTTGAGCTCAGGAGTTCGAGACTAGCCTGGGGCACATGGTGAAACCCCATCTCTACAAAAAGTATAAAAATTAGCCAGATATGGTAGTGTGCACCTGTAGTCCTGGCTACTCGAGAGGCTGAGGTGGGAGGATGGCTTGAGCCCAGGAGGTGGAGGTTAGAGTGAGCTGAGATCACACTACTGACTGCACTTCAGCTTGGGCGACAGAGCCAGCCAGCCCCCTGTCTCAAATATATAAAAATAAAAATAAATAACCTCTTAAATAGGTTTTTTTATATGTTTTTTTTTTTTTTTTTAAATAATACATGAGCCACAGGGTAGACACACTGGATAGGGAAAATGCACTGTAGTCACTGTGGCATTTGTGGCAAGTTAAGGTTATTGAAGGAAGGAAGGAAAGAAGGAAACGAAGGAAAAAGGACAAATGAAAGGATGTTTCAGCTTTAATTTTTAGTTTTCTAGTGCATAAGGGCAGTTAGTATATGGTTTAAAAACTTTTGTTTTTTTCTGATTACGAAGGTAATCGTTGTAACGCAATGCAACATTCAAATATTGGAAAAAACATGACTTAGAAATTGAATCCCTTGTAATTATGCCCCATTAAAAGATAACCGCTGATAATAAACCAGAACATAACCTAGTGGTTTCATATATTTGAAAGGTGATGATAGTTGTCAATCAATTGTATATTTGTATTTATGAGGAAATTTATGCCAGCTAAGTGGCTTGCATAAGCTCACACAGATATTTATGAGTAGAGGACTTTCCACCTTAGGATCCTGGCTCTTTTCTCCCTATGAAGACAGTTTTATATGATTTTTCTTACCTGCTGGAGGTACTTGGCTACTATGGCCCTATGGGTGTCTATGTGTTCCTTGGTTTCAATTACACTTCTGTCTCGTAACCGTTTCTCATAGTCCTAAAATTAAAAAGAGGCAATGATTTTAAAGCACTCTCTGGTGCTTTTTTTAAGATCAGGGAATTATTTATCACATATGATTTAAGTTATAAATTGTGGTTCTACAACATGGCACATGTATACATATGTAACAAACCTGCACATTGTGCATGTGTACCCTAGAACTTAAAGTATAATAAAAATAAATAAATAAATAAATAAATAAATTGTGGTTCTAAATATTTCTTCCACCTTCTTTCTAACTTTTGTTTCAGAATTGGTCTTTGATGTAGTAACCAGGATTCTGAGACAGGTAGCTGAAATGCCTTACTAGTAGAAGAGAATTCTGTACAGTAGTTACAAGTTAAAATGTTAAGTCAGGAAGAAATAGACGCCACAGAGAAGCTCTTCCAAGCAACTTAGGCGAAGCCCCTGCTTAAGTTTTGCCTTTTCTATTTTAAGTAAACTTTCAGTTAAAATATTACCATAATCATATAACATCTGGCTGTAGCTGAGTCAGGTCATCTGCTTGGAGGAGAGTGATGCATACATTTGGCTTTGTCTGCTCAGGCTTCTCCCCTTTTCTGTCAATAAAATTATGTGTGTGCCCTGGGAACTGCTATGTTCTCCTCCAATCCCACTCTCTGGTCACAGTGGAATGCCTGGTCGTGGTACCTAACTCAGGCTCGGAGGACACATCTCTGCTGGCTGAAGATACTAGATGTGAACTTGTATGATGTTGGTGACCATGTGGCCAAGTAGAGAAAACCTGTCTGCAAATGATGCCAACACCTCAGAGAAGCTGAGAGAGGATGGAGAAGGTTCCTGGCAGCAGGCCAGGCACAGATGCACTCATGCCATTCACACGTTTTTAGATATTTAATGCTATTTTGAGATTTCATCATCCAGTAAACTTCCATTCGTACCTAAGGTAGTTCAAAATCGGCTTTTATCTCCTGTGATCAAAGTCCAGACTAATACAGAGAAGAACCAAATAACCAACCATATTATTCAAGAATAGTTTTGGCATAAAAAATCTTCGTGGTACTAATTCCTGATGGCTCTCCATTTACCTTGTTAAGTATTAATAAAAGTGCATGTGTCTACAGTTCATGAAAAGCAGGAAAAAAAAAAAAAAGTGCATGTGTCTGGTTTCACTGGCCTGCCGCACCTGCACGGGCCTGTTACCTGCAATTCCTCAAAGGCTCCTCCGCCCCACGCCGGGAGATGTGATCTGCCCTCCTCTGAGTCTTTGTTCCTCCTGCTGCGCTTGACCAGGATGGATGTCCAGCCCTGTTCCTTTACCTCCTTCCTGCCCCACCCACCCCATGGCTGTTCAGATCCTATCCCTCTAGTTTTCCCTGCAGTGCTTTACCAGTGTGCTGAGTACACGACACTTAGTAAATACTGCATTAAAATGGAATTGAATTCCTAAGGCATTCAAATATTATTAGCCATATTAAACCCTAAGATATTTTTCAACCCTACAATTCTAATTGTACGCAGTTCAGTTGACTCAGAATCCTGGTTACTGATTAGTTTATATATCATTATATTGAGGCAGAGAGATTATTTAAATGGTGAATTCAAGAAAAAGCATAGAAAGGTTATGTATAAAAGTGCAATAAAAGAGAAACCGCTATTGCTAGTGACAACATAACAAAACAAAATACGTATACAGTAGTATACCTAACAGCACAGCAGGTACTTTATTATTTTATTAACCCCTCTATGGCAATTTCTTACCTGGAATACCTTTTCCATAATTTCTCGGTCATAGACTGGAACTTGCTTATAATTTCGGAATTCTGGCACCTCTTGGCTTCTAAGACGAAGAAGCCTAAATCGTTTGGATCTATTTAATTCTTGATCTGAAACAAAGTTAAATTCCTGTTGCAGCTGCTCCAGTCTAAAGAAATCAGGGACATAGGATTCACCACTGGTAGCAACCTATAAAAAATGGAAAATGCAAAACTCCAGATGACAGTCAGATCTCATCCAAAGAAACTTGGCACTGAGTGTCAAGGAACATTTAAAAGTTTTAGATTAAAAGACTTGAAAGAAAAAATACTTTAAAATATAGTAATAATGAGTCACACGCTATTATATTCATTTAGTAGCTGTGAACAATACCACAAATCATTTTTCCAAACAATAAAAATTAGGTTTCATTTTTGGTGTTCATGCTTCCCTAGTAGTGTTATTATGCAAATATACAGACTGAAAAAGAAGAGATTTGTGCCAGACTGCAGTGTATTACTAGGTGCCTACTAGAAATAAGATTACTCATATACATATTGTATATAAAATCAAATATATGACTTTTTAATGTCATGCACATATGCAGATAAAGGCCTCAGAGGCAGATGGTCAGCTTTACTTGGCTCCACAGCCATGCTTTCCTGTCTCTGAAGAGCACCTCACAGGCTTGGTCATTGAGAAAAGTGAGCCAGAGATGGATCCAGGCCAGACAGCCTCCAAGGCCCCTGTGCATTGTTTCAAGATGGCCAGGTCCAACACCTCTGAGAAGCTGAGCAGATGGGGACTGCACCTCACCCAGGTGCTGCCCGCCTCTCTGCTTGGTGCTTTGCTGGCTGTAACCTCCTGAGCAGAGGGAAAGCCAGTGCCCCAAGATGTGCTGGGGCCTTGCATGGGAAAGGCAGTTCTGCTGTGAAAATCCTGGTTCATAATAAGAGACCAGTCAAGAAGGCAATCTCTGTTTTGTTCTTTGATGGGAAAACATATAGTTAAAAAGAAAATAATGAAAGTGATGTGTCTATTGAAATGTGATTTGAAAACTTTACATGGAATAGACTACATTTTAGGTAATAATGACCCAATCTTCCTAATATTTCTATTAGGCAGACTAAGGTGTATCATGTTGAAGGAGAGTTCATAAAGATAAAAGTCAGAATAAACCAAGGTTTGTTACGGGACTTGGAAAAACTAGAACCAAAATGAAAATGTTCATACTGGCTACAATTATCCTATTGATAAACGCATATGGATAGCCATAAGGATGTGTTGCTAGGGCTACCCTCTGGATTACCTACTTGTTTATTATGGTTTTGTGTGAATAATGAAGTTGCCAATAAAACCAATTGTATATGATACCAAGAAAAATAAACTAATGTTCCAATTTATTCATAAATTCACTGAAGACAATTTTGAATATTATGGTAGATATGAGCAATTTATCTGGTAAATACTTAAGTGAAACCTAAATGGTAACCTAATTAATCAACAACAAGAAAACAAAACAAATTTTTCTTAAAATGCCCCATCAATGCTTTAAGTTATGATGAAGAAAGCAAGTGTCCTGAAATCAGATCAACTTATTAGCCATGTGACCTTGAGCAAATAACGCTGAGTTTCTGAACTCAGCTTCCTCTCTGTAGAAGGGAAAATAAAACCTTTAGGAGTTTTACAGAGGTTAGAGGTAGGAGTGACAACAACAATATTTACTGCTCACGAATTGTGTGCTCAGAAAAAGGGGTTTTGTTTGTTTGTTTGTTTTTGAGATGGGAGTCTCACTGTATTGCCCAGACTGGAGTGCAGTGGCAAGATCACAGCTTACTGAAGCCTCAACCTTGTGGACTCAATTGATCCTCCCACCTCAGCCTCCTTAGTAGCTGGGACTATAGGTGTGTGCCACCATGCCAAGCACATTTTTACATTTTTTGCAGAGATAGGGTTTCGCCATGTTGCTCAGTCTGGTTTCGAACTCTTGGGCTCAAGTGATCCTCCTGCCTTGGCCTCCCAAAGTGCTGGAATTACAGGCATGAGCCACCGTCCCTGGCCAACTTAAGTGTTTATATGCAGCTGTTCATTTCCTCATGACCACACTATGACAGCAGCACAGGGCTTAGAAGCACCGAATGCTTGCCTTGGTCCCGTAGCCAGGCAAGAAGCAGAGCTGGAATTCAAACTTGGCATTCAACCCAGCACCCATGTTCTTAAACAGTATTGCATAGGAGAAGACAGCGTAAAGGAAAATTGTGTAAAAGGCCAAGTCAAAAAATGGCATGTGTTCCTCCTGCTACATACCGAGATTAGCTGCATCAAAGGGGCATTGTTGGGGTCATTTGGGTCGAGCTTGGACTCTGCTGCCCACTTGGCCAACTTTTTCATATCCGTCAGTCCTGATGTGCCAATAGATGAGATGGCATCTGCTCTCTTCAAAGCACTGAAAAGAATAGTTGATTCCATGAGACTGACTTGATCACAAAACAGTTTGCATCAGGACCTCAAATTCTAGAGATAGCATCACTTAGGGAAGCTATTATGCTCCATGAGAGAAAATGTTATCATAAGGAAGAATTTTGTCATTTTTCTTTACTTGATGATGGCTATTAAACATACAATAAGGACAATAAATAAATAAGAATGGAAGGAGTGCAACTATGACTAATTCCTACACTCTGTCCAGTGCATAAAAGTGCCCCTCAGTCCCTGGATTCTGGCAAGTAAAGAGGAGCCTCTGTATCTGGTGCTAGAAAACCACAAACCCTCACATCCCAGGCCACTGAGGCCCACTATAGCTGAGGACAAACCAAAAGAAAAAGAAACAAAACCAACTCTTTTTTTGAGACAGTCTTGCTCTGTCGGCTAGGCTAGAGTGCAGTGGTGCAATTTCAGCTCACTGCAACCTCCACTTCCTAGGTTCAAGTGATTCTCATGCCTCAGTCACCCAAGTAGCTGGGATTGCAGGCATGCGCGATCATGCCCAGCTAGTTTTTTTTGTTGTTGTTGTTTCAGTAGAGATGAGGTTTTGCCATGTTGGCCAAGCTGGTCTCAGACTCCTGACCTCAAGTGATCTGCCTGCCTCAGCCTCCCAAAGTACTGGGATTATAGGCGTGAGCCACCATGCCCAGCCTAAAACCAACTGTTAAACAACCAACTTAAGCACCAGCTTTGGACACACGGAAATCAAAGGAAGCCACGGTCAGCAAGGTTAAGCTAGGGCTTTATTAATAGTCCTGCATATCTTGTTAATCACATTGTGTTTTACCTGCTATCCTGAGGATTTGAAGCTTTACTCCCCAGGAGATTTTTCTAGCACTAAACACAAGTGAAATAAATGCAGACTTCTTACATTCAAAGGCATAGTCAAGCCTCCACTGAAAGTGGCTTCTGACTTAGCACAGAGCAGCATCTCCTTGTGGTTTTTATCCCATGGACATGGGTGGTCATTATGGGGATGCAGGGGGCATCAGGGGAACCAAACGAGCCCCATTCTGTTTTTCCACAAGTTGAACATCACAGTCTGTGACATGGAAAGTGTCTTCTTGATGATTACAATGAATCCTTTTATTTTAGAGGTGAGGCAACTGAGGCCTGGAATGGTGAAATGATTGACTGTAGACACATTTACTGTGGAATGACAGAGAGAGGCTCTGACAGAGGAAGACCCAGGCCACGGGCGAATACAATCCAGGCTTCAGGGACAAGCATCAAACACAGGGAGGGGCTGGCCTAGGTTGAGGCCCAGAGTGCCTTTCTTCTGTTCTGAGTAGAGACTCAAGGATCTAGCAATCAAGGGAGGAGACTGGAGAATGGGTACTTTCATGTAAATAGCAGTTCCTACACCAATCATCATTAGCAACAAACCTTTACTAAGGGCCAAGTGTATACAATTCTGTGATGCTGTGCACCTCCCCCATCTGTAAAATAGGGGAAAGAGTACATCCTAGAGTTACTGTGAAGATTAAATTCTTTTCACTGTATCTAATACTGATAAACACTTAATATTTGTTAGGTTATTAATATTTTAATTTTTTTGGACTAGAGGTTGTTATAAATTTTTTTTGTTTTTACCTTAAGAATAAAAAACTCTTAAAAATACTGGCACCTGACAATAAAGGAAAGAATATGATATTGCAAGCTTTCTTTCCCCTTCATTATCTTTAATGCTGACACTGACATTGCTCATCAATTTACTCTCACCATGTATTACCTCCGAAATCCGATGTTCTGCTGTGACAGTGGAGGAATTAAAGGTATCCCGTTTTCTCCGATGGCCCACGCCACACTATGAGACACTTTCCCTGAGGTCATCAGAATCAACTGGTTACTGCCATCAGCTTCAAATGAGAAGGGCACTCCTAGGGAAACACCAGATTAAACAGGATGCTGTTTAGAAAGAGGGACTGAGCCTAGTCCTGGCAAGAAAGCAGATAGTAGACAAATGGAACATGGAGTGGGTGGGGGTGATGAAGATGGAGCACGTGATTCAAGCTGGTGTCACTGAATTTCTTCAGGTGATGATGCTGACAGCTACTCAGCTCTGTCTCTGATGGCAGAGAGTAGATGTTCTCATGACGCACTCTCGAGTGGCTCCACCTGCTTCACAGCTTTGTGACCTTGGACAGGTTAGTTAACTTCTCTGAGCCTTAGTTTTCAATGTATAAATCAGGGATACTAAATAGCACCTTCTTTGCAGAGTTATTTCAAAGACATTTATTTACTTAGTCATTCAAAATACTTATTTGAGCTTCTACTTCATGCCAGGCACTATTGCAGGCACTGAAGATAGCGGTAAAGAAGCAAAACTGATAAGAATCCCTGTTCTAAAAACTGAGAAAGAAAAGAACTTCTGTTCTCATGGAGTGTATATATGAGTCAGGGAGAGAAGCAATACTAAGAGAAATGCTTAGTATGTTAGAGACTGTATGTAAGTCTGTTAGTATACTAAGAGAAATACTTAGTATGTTAGAGACTAGTATGCAAGTGCTAAGGAGAAACAAATTAGGGAAGGTATATAGAAAATTTGTGCTTTGGAGGGTGGAGAGGGGATAAACTTTTAGATGGGGTGGCCAGGAAAGCCTCAATGAAGGTGACTTTTGAATAAATGGCTGAAGAAAATGAGGAAATAGAGGTAGAGGTGTATTATTTTGGGAAAGAGCATTACTGGCAGAAGGAACAAGTGCAAGCACCCTAAGATAGAAGTGAGGAACAGGAGTTAATTAAGTTAATATTTGCAAAGCACTTACACAATGCCTGGCAAATAGTGATCGCACAACACATGTTAATTATTACTAAGCTATTGTAGCTACAGTAAAGTCTCATTGATTTGGCCTCTAACTGAAATTTAATGGTAAAAACACTCTGGGCAGTTATTTAATCAACTAAAGGAGAAGATTTTCAAGCACTAAATGAAGTAACTCTAGATCTTTCCTTCGTATTGAATATCCTATCTTGATCTTCAAAATAACCTTATAAGACATTAAAGGAGTTACTAATAGATCCATTTTATAAATGAGGAAAATGATATGCAAAGAGGTTACATGACTACCAGAGTCTCACAGCTTGCCAATATCAGAGCTGGAACTAAAACCTAAGTCTCTAGACCTGAGGATTGGATTTGGCCTCAAATAAATAATGCAAATAAAGTTCTAGATATAAGTCACAATAAAAAAAAATCAACAGATACATGAGGAAGCAAGCCACCATAAACAAGAGGCAACAAAATCAGACCAGTAAGTAGATAGGTATTGGAATGATCAGATATCTAATATTTAAGAATATTTTAAAATATTTGAATGAATGAATGAATGTATAAAAAGAAATGATTGAGAGTCTGAGGAAAGGAAAAAAAGCTGTCAGAACTGACAACACTGATTGGGAAATAACTAAACATAATTTCCAGAGTTGAAATATACAGTAATTGGAAGGAAAAACAGAAAGGATTAGTTCCAATAATAAGAGACAGCCAAAAAGTGAATTCATGGCTTGCAGGACAAATTTAAAGAAATTACATAGATCGTAGCAGTGAAAGAAAAAGACATCAAATGTAATAAAGAAAGGTTAAGAAACATGGAAGAAGGAGTGAGAAGATCCATCATATATCCAATCGGAATTATAGAAGGAGATGAGAGAATATTAATAAAAATCTCCCTATTAAAATTATTTATTTCAAACTTTTTGAGCTTATGAACAACACTGTGATGTTCATTTTTATGCGCAAATCTTTGTCCTCATTTCAAATTATTTTCTTAGGAAAGATTCCTAGAAATAAAAGTAAGGCACCAAAGGTCATTTTCAAGGTTCTTAACTCACACTGCCAAACTACTTAGTAGTTGCATAGTTATATGCACTTACATTGTCACCAACAGTATATAAACAGTAACTTGGCCAAAAGTTGCATAGCATTATTTGTTTGAATGTGAATTTTTGATATCAATTTTACAATTCTCTGGTTGTCTGGGAAGTGAAATAGATATATACACATTCAAATCTGACAATGAAACAGTGAGCCATTGAAGATACTAGCTTTCCATACCACTTCCAACTCCCTCGTGGTCCAGTGTCACATGCTGATTACTGCTAAACTCCACTTCTTCAATAGGAGCCCTTCCAGTGACAACAGTAGTCTCAGGAATAGGCAGAAACACTTCAGCTAGCAAGGTGGGACTACTATGTCCAATAGTTTCATAGACCTGAAAACCAGAGAAGAGAAATAGCCAATAAAAGCAACAATAGTGTGAGCTCACACTCACATAATCAGTCCATGTTGTTAGTATTTGTGCTGGTCACTGTTCCAGCCCAAAGGACTTATCTCAGTGTGGAAAGTTGAGTTGTGTTACTATGGTTTCCATGGAGACGAGCTTACACCTGTTTGTGGTCAAGTTGTTGACACCCGGCTTTCTTGTCTGAACTAATCTTCTGGGTAGGGAGGTTAATCGAAGCAGCAGGCAAGGATAATTGTTTTTATTCCGAACCAATATACAGCTTACTAGGAGAATGGGCCTCCTCTTTTTCCAGGTTCAGGTTGTATTCAGACAGTAATGCCATCAGGAGGAATGGGTGGGACAGTAAGGACATGCCCCCAGATGGCTTATTATCTGTACCAATCTCCAAGTCAGTCAGAGAAGCTCTGTATGCAGAAGTACTCCAGAGTGTTACATTTTTAGTAAATCTATCAAGTTCTTCTCTTTCAGGCCTCATTTTATTTGTTAGCTGCTGAAACTCCAGATTTTTCTCAGACCTTCTCCTAGATGGAGCCAATTAGACCACCAGCAGCTCTGCTACCGATCACTGTGGTGTGTCTCATTATGATGCTATCACCATGAGGAGAAGGGCCCCACTGCAGGGCAACCATGGTTTAAGAATGCCCAATCCAGCCTCAGTTGGACTCTTGGCTCCATTCGATCCCCTGTATTCTTGGTACACTTCACTTTTGTGACAATATGACATAATATTCCACAGTTCTCCTGGCTTCTTTCCTGTGTTTTATTCTTTCTCTACATGAGGTCTCTGTGACTGGTTTACATTTTTTGAAAAATGCGGATGTTGCTACTTTTATTTCTACTAATTAATCTTTATATTTTTCTTCTTATGTAATAGTCCCCCACTAGTCAATATTTTCCACTTACCAATTGAATGCACAAAGATGACACCATGGATCCTTTACGCCCACCCTCCCTTACAGGGCATATGATCTGAACTTTTTTTTTTTGAGATGGAGTCTCACTCTGTCACCTAGGCTGGAGTGCAGTGCCGCGATCTTGGCTCACTGCAACCTCTGCTTCCTGGGTTCGAGCGGTTCTCCTGCCCCAGCCCCGCTAGTAGCTGGGATTACAGGCACCCACCACCACGCCTGGCTAACGTTTGTATTTTTAGTAGAGACAGGGTTTCACCATGTTGGCCAGGCTGGTCTCGAACTCCTGACCTCAGGTGATCTGCCCTCCTTGGCTTCCCCATGTGCTGGGATTACAGGCATGAACCACTGCACCCAGCCTGATCTGAATTCTTGTCCAGGAGTGAGGATGAAGTGGTGCCTGGCTACTATCCTGGCCTTGCTTCCCCCGTATCCATCAGCTCACCTTTGCAAGATGACTGGCTGAGCATGGAGGGTCACTGGGTCAAAGACAAAGGCAGAAATTGCACAGGTACTAAATTCAGGACCCCAGACTTAATTTTGCTGTGAGCTATTCTAATAGGCAGGAGTTCAGCAGGAAGCCCGTAAGTGGCACACTTAAAACACACTCTCCAAATTCATCTTCATCAGTTAAAAAGGTGATATTTTGATCTATACTAAAAAGTCTTTTATGGAAAATTTCAAACATATATAATGCAAGAATAATAATATACCACAGACCTGTCACCCCGTGCTTCAGTGATCACTATTATTATGACTAAAAAAAAAAAAAAAAAAAAAAAAAAGAAAAAAAAAAAAAAAAAAAAAAAAAAAGAGAAAAAAAAAAAAAAAAAAAAAACTTATTTCATCTATACTCTCAACCATTCCCCTCCTCTCCAGTATCTTGAATCTAGACATCATTTTATCTGTAAATATTTCAATATGTATCTGTAATAGATAATATTTTTAAAAAGCATAATTACAATACTGTTTTTATAATAATTCCTTAATAACCTCAACTATTAGTAAGTTTCAAATTCCCTCGTGAGCCTCAAAAAATTCTGTAACATTTCGTGTGAATCAGGATCAAAATGTATTCCATATGTTGTAATTGACTGATACGTTCCTCAAGCCTCTGTTAATTTGTAAGTGACCCCTCCTCTTTTAAAAAATTTTCTTTATATTTTTATTGGTTCACAACTCTGATGTGACAAGGAGTGTCATTTGTTGCTTGACCCAACACTCCTTAAGAGGCTATAATTCTATAATCTTACACAGCTTAAAGAACATGTAGTAGTTATCATTTATTGCAGTGGAGACTTTGGTTTGACCTCTTAAATTACAAGCTCATTGGCATGAAGTCTTGTCCCAAGAAAATGATGTGTTTTCTTTAATTTTGTTTGAAATGAAAGAAACCACATTTTTAAAAGAATTTTTTTGCCAGAATTAATCGAGACAAAAATTCATTGAGATTTCCTTTTGTAGGAAGCACAGGGACTTAAGGGGCCTTTCAGTGTGGTACCCTGTTTAATCTTCACCACAATCCTATGAAAGGCTATGAAAGGTGGCTTTTATTCCTCATGGGTGTTCCCTGGGCTGGTCACCATGCCTAGTGATGACCAATAAAACATAAGTGATCACATAAAGGGTGTTTCTGAGGACATCAGTGGAAGGCGGCTTATTCCTAGTTTCTGGAGCCACATTCCTAGCTGGTGTCTAGAGAGGAACTGAATGGGGGCTCTTGGTGCCAAGTCTGTAGGCAGAGGCAATCATGGACTCTAGGGGAATGGAGGGTTTACTAGTTGGTGTTACTGTCTTAGGAGATAAGTATCAGATTTTTTTAATGAGAAAAAAATGGATTCCATCTGACAAAGCCAAAAAAAATCCAGAATTTCCCCAATCTTTATTTCCTACTCTCTTAAGATAGCAGAAGTTATTTTATTTATTTTTATTTTATATTTTTTTGGAGATGGAGTTTTACTCTTGTTACCTAGGCTGGAGTGCAATGGAGCAATCTCGGCTCACAGCAACCTCCGTCTCCCGGGTTCAAGTGATTCTCCTGCCTCAGCCTCCCGAGTAGCTGGGATTACAGGCATGCACCACCACGCCGGGCTAATTTTCTATTTTTAATAGAGACAGGGTTTCTCCATGTTGGCCAGGGTGGTCTCGAACTCCCAACCTCAGGTGACCCACCTGCCACACCTTCCCAAAGTGCTGGGATTACAGGCATGAGCCACTGCACCTGGCCCAGAAGTTCTTTTAAATGCTAGGAAGAAATGCTATTTTTAAAAATTAGGAAATGGGTACTTTGGGCTTTAAGTAGGCATTTATAAGTAGATCTCTCTATAATTTAGTTTCATTTTTGTTTTCTCTCAGTAGTGCTGAGGGTTCTCAGTCTCAGCATTATTGACATTCTGGGCCAGGTAATTCTTTGTTGTTGTGAGTTGTATGCTGTAGGATGCTTAGCAGCACCCCGGCCTCTCACTCATATGTGGGAGCTTAAAAAGCTGATCTTATGTAGGAAAAGAGTAGAATGATGGTTATCAAAGGCTGAGAAGGGAGGAGGGAGAGGAGGAGGATAAAGAGAGGTTCATTAATGGTATAGAAATATAGTTAGAAGGAATAAGTTCTAGTGTTTGATAGCACAGTAGGGTTACTATAGTTAACAATAATTTACTGTATGTTTCCAAATAGCTAGAAGAGAAGATTTAAAATGTTTGCAACACAAATGATAAATGTTTGAGGTAATAGATATTCTAAATACCCTGATTTGATCATTATACATTCTATGTATGTATCAAAATACCACATGTACCCCATAAATACATACAATTATTACATATCAATAAAAAAAGTTTTTAAAAATCACAGAATATTGTAAAGGAACAAAAGAAAAGTAATCACATGTTTTGTTTTTTCCATCTAAAATGACAGCATGGAATCAGCATGTTTTTTCCCTGCAGACGTTTCTATACCTGTCGTTTTGTCAGAGAAATAAAGCAAGGAATATTTTTTTTTTTAATGGGAATTCTCCCATTTAGTACCCGTGGTTTTCTTCAGGATAACACGAGACAACATGTAAATATTGTGGTCATGCAGTAGACACTTAGTAAACATTATTTCCTAGAGATTTCCCAGTTTCACAGGCCCTGTCTCATTCAAGCCCTCCTCGTCTTACCTTTAGATGACCACACCTGTCTTCTTGCCTCATGTAACCTGTCCTCCCTGCAGCCGCCACCTGGCTTCCTTCAGGCCCTCAACCACCTGACCTTTCCAACTGCACACAGCAGGGCTTTCTGGGATCAGCAATCTGACTTGCTATCATCCAGTTTAAAAGCATGGCAAGTAAGATGTATGTGAAAACATCTGTTTTGGACTTGGGTCCATAAAGAACCAACAGCAACCACAAAATGAGGTAGGCGAGGGTAAACAAGGACAGTTCTCCAGATATGACTGTTATTCCCCCTCCGATAGAGGAGTTATTCCTCAGATCAGCCAGAGAAATTAGGAAAGGCCCTGAGAAGAGAAAGTCGAGCCATCACCAAGTAGGTTAAAAGGAGAATTTCCCTATCTCAATCCACATGCCAGGAATATAAACGATTAACAGGATTGACTAATAAGGAAATATGATAATGTTAAAAAATGTAAAAGGCACCCAGCAATATTACACCACTGTTGCTAGTTGTTTTGGTGTTGAGAAGATGAATGTAGGATAAAGTTACATATGTGAATGACACAAAAATGAAGGCAAAGCTTTTTAAATTTCTAAGCCAAATTTTTTTTATAAAACCCTACACATTTATTTTGGAAAGGCCTCCAAAGCCAAGATTTTCAAGACCTTTCTGGAAGGACTGTGGCCTGGCTCCATCTCCCCTGTCCCATGAAGTCCAATCTCATCCTTCTCTTGGGGCCAACTTTTTTTTTTTTTGAGACAGGGTCTCACCCTGTCTCCCCGGCTGGAGTGCAGTGGTGTGATCATGGCTTACTGCAGCCTCAAACTCCCAGGCTTAAGCAATCCTCCCACCTCAGCCTCCTAAGTAGCTGAGACTAGAGGTATGCACCACCATGCCCAGCTAATTTTTTAAAATTTTTGTAGAGATGGGGTCTCACTATGTTGCAAAGGCTGGTCTCAAACTTTGGGTCTTTTAGTTTAAAGGAAGACTTTTAGTTTAAAGTAAGACTTACTGCACACAAAACATTGTGTGAGCTATGAATAAAACTTGACTGAGAAAGTAAAGAAAAGAAAGCAAAGAAACACAAACTCCAGAAGCACACTTGCTGCTCCTCTGTCACCTGCCCTGAATAGAGGAGGAGCTGCAGGGGCCCACAGGAGTCCCTCCCTTTCTACAGGCATCAATAGTGAAGATGTCAGTATTCAGAGTTCTGCCTCCTAGTTTGACATCCATCATCAATTCATCCTCCCTGTTCCTCCCCTACAAAGGAAAAGATGATATCAGGAAGACCAAGATTAACATGAGAAGACCAGATAGAGAGCTAGAAGGGAGAGCAGAAGACAGTAGTGAGGCAGGCAGGAAGGAGAGGAAGTGGGCCAGGAGACACCCACTGGCAGAGTCAGAAAGAAGGGAGAGAAGGCGAGAAGGCCTCCCCTCCTGCAGGTGCCCAGCCATGCCTCCACTGATGGTGAGAGCTCAGACTACCTAGGCAGCCTGTGAAACACACTCCCACTATGGGCACTTCTGAATGTTCTGAATTACTTTAGAGGGAGAGACTATCTTCTGTCTCGCACAGCACAACAGTATTTTATTTCACATGTATTCTAAAATGTAAATAAAGTCTCCAATACTATCTCCTGCTTATTGCCTTGAATATTAGCTTGCTGTGGATGTCATAGTCAAAATAATTTTTGAAAAACCAATGTGACAATACTATGAAATAAATTTTTAAACCAAAAAGCAAAGTTATCCAGAATATTATCCAGAATATATTCATAGGCAATACGTGACCAAGTGTTCCAGGCCATCAGCCTCAGCAGAAGCTCCAGAGGAGATGGAATAGAGAGTCAACGTGGACCCCGCAGGGAGGGCAGGGACCTCACAGGGGCTCTGTCCAGTGACCACGTATCTGAAGGCTGCCCCAGCTCTCCAGTGCAGAGTTGGGCAACTCTCTACTTTTACGTTCAGACAAAATCACCTCATTTCATTCTCTTGTGTTCATTCAGAGTTATACATCAAGAAAGAAGTAAACATTAATAGAAATTATTTTCCCCGTTTGATATTCAGAAAGGGAATTTCCAGGCTTAAGAAAATCTCAGGTTTTCACCAAACCTCCAACTCCAATCCCCTTTCTAAAACCATTTTATACTTGCTTTCTCCTCTCACCCATATTATGTTTAAGTTAGCAGCCAAAAATTTTGGTTTTTTTTTCAAGTTTCAGAATACACAGACATTAAAAAAAATTAGATGGCATTTTAAAGAGTTATACGAGTGACAAGACTAAACCAAATTCTAAAGTTCTAAAATTTCAAGAAAAAAATTTCAGCTGTGCAGATATCAATCCTGTTATCAATATAGCAAAGGAATTTTGCTTGAGTCTTGATGCTTGGCACTTTGTAAATGAGGACCACCCTGCCCTCACCCACCCCCAGATCACAGATTAAAAGGTACAGGACAAAACTGCCACAGGCTCTGGAGGAATTCTAAGCCAAGGTGGTTGACCTTGGGTGTCCAGTGCCAGCCCTTTCAGGTTCTGCCTCCCATTTCTTGGCACCACCTCGTCTCTTTCCATGCAGTTCTGTGCTTCCTTCCCACTGTCAAAAGAATACATCCCAGCTGTTGCGAATGTCCTCTACAGATCGTAGAAGGTTTTTAACTACTGAGGTCTAGGCGGGGCTTGATATTCAAAATACTGAACTATACACAGTATTGAACCCACCTCCTGGGTTCATTAGAATAGCGGCCCACCACAGCTTGGGAACAGGACCCTGGAGGCACTGGCCTTGGTCAGCCATTCCCTTTAATTGGTCAATTGTGGGAAGGTCCAGGGGATCTTTGAAGTGGCGCTTATGTGGCCAGGATGGCATCTGGGAAGGTCAGGGCAGCAGCTATTTATCAGTCAGTACAGAAGTATGTAAATATTTTATTAATTATACAGCAGTGATGGTACCTGCAGACTTTGTCAGTTATACTCACTAGGAATAGGTAGTGGCTGCCTGAAGTACTGTATTGAGAAGAGTTCTAAAATTATATTCGGGCTCAGTGGGAAAACACAACAAAAATAGCACCATCAATTATTGCTTTCTGGCAAGGGTGGTGGAGGGGAGTGAGACATTTCTGCCTGAGTGAAGGATGAGGATCTGTGATTTCTGCCTGGGTGGTGGTGGGGAAACAAGGGCATGCATGCCACAAAGTTGCAATCCTTGTTAACAAGCCTGTTAGGATTATAAGAGAGACCCGTTAGCATTGTGGGAGAAGAGTCACCGAAAGAACAAGCAAGACTGAAGACACTATGATGGGTTAAATAGCATCCTCCACATATTGATGTCCACCCAGAAACTCAGAATGTGAACCTAATTTGGAAATGAGGTCTTTGCAGATGTCATTAGTTAAGGATGAAGATAAGATCATATTAGATTAGGGTGGGCCCTAAATCCAATAAGAGTGTTCTTATAAGTGACAAAAGAGGACCCACAGAGAGAGACACAGAGAAGGCTATGTGAAGATGGAAGCAGAGATTGGAGTTATGCTAACACAAACCAAGGAACTCTAAGTGCCAGGAAGAGCTGGATGAGGCAGGGAAAGATACTCCTCTAGAGCTTTTGGAGGTAGTATGGCCCTACTGACACCTCGATTTCAGACTTTAGCCCTCCAGAACTGTGAACAAATACATTTCTGTTGTTTTGAAGCTACCAAGTTAGTGGTTCCTTGTTATAGTTTAGTTTCCCCAGGAAACTAAAATAAACTCAAATAAATATGTTGCTAATGGTGGGATTTAGGCTAGTGGGAAGATTTATTAATTTGTGGGGGGAATCCTAGCACCTGTATCTTTCCGACATTATAACCTCCCATGATTGTGGCGTAATTGATTTCTCTGTTATATGACGCTAGAGTCCCTGTAGAGGGTGATATTGAAATATGTCTTCAATGAATGAGCTGGAGATTTCCCTGTGCCCCACCCCCTTCAGCACCCCTCTTCCATCTCAAGGCAGACACTCCAGAGCACTGTGGCCAGAGTTATTCTGCCAGCATTTTCAGTAGGTGAGTTGGGGAACAGATCTCTTTCTTCTAAGACTTTAAGAACAGATGTGCCAAGGAAGAGGCTTGAGACTCTGTCAAGACGTATGTATAACCAATGGATGATTTAAAATCATTTCACACCTGTAATGAACAAAAAGTTATTGGGGCAGTAACTATAATAATATTAATTATTATTACTATTGTTTTGAGACAGAGTCATACTCTGTTGCCCAGGCTGGAGTGCAGTGGCGTGATCTCAGCTCAGTACAACCTCCACCTCCTGGGTTCAAGAGATTCTCCTGCTTCAGCCTCCCGAGAAGCTGGGATTACAGGCGCCCGCCGCCAGGCTGGGCTAATTTTTTTTTTGTATTTACAGTACAGATGTGGTTTTTGCCATGTGGCCAGGCTGGTCTCGAACTCTTGGCCTCAAGTGATCTGCCCACCTTGGCCTCCCAAAGTACAGGCATGAGCCACAGTGCCTGGCCAGTGACTGTAATTAAAATGTGTACCTGAAGTGTTAAACTCTCCGGCCAGTTGACTATTTGCAAATTGAAAATCTGCCCAAAGTGAACTCGGAAGTCTGCTCCTAGTGGCCGACTGACTGTCCTGGACACCTCCTTGTTGTTGAAGAGCACTTTTAAGTACACTGAGCGCTTCTTTACATCCTCCCTTCTCGAGACCTCCGCTCTGCAAAAGGAGATCATTCACAGTTGGAGTTAGTAATCATTTACTAAGATCACCAAAATATATGATAAATAAGAACTGAACAGAACAAGGCACACTGCAGGCAACTCTCCCAGTCATGTCAGCCCTCATTTAACCAGAGGAGCCACAGGTCTTGCAAAGTAACGTGGAATTTATGGAGAAGCCATTAACAGACACTGAAAAGGGCACAGAGGATTTAAGAACTAGAGTCCATTCATCGTTGTACTACAGTCTCCTCAGGTTTTTCAAGCAAGCTTTACATTTGTGTCCCAAAGTTTTAAGTTCATATATTCCTTGTTAACTGGAATAAATTCAAGACATAGGGGATAATAATGATTTATATTTGGGTAAGAAGTTTTATTCTAAAAATACAGCAGCATATTGTAGCAGTTAGATCAAGTTCACTTTTCCGAGATACCAAGTTTTTCTCAGTGTTTTCAGACAGTAAGTGAATGTTCAATAGATGCAGAGTATTAATAAATGTTCCTTATTTTTAAAGATAATCTGACTCAGAAAGTTAAAAAAAAAAAAAAAACAACCTGCTGGGCGCGGTGGCTCACGCCTGTAATCCCAGCACTTTGGGAGGCTGAGGCAGGCGAACCACGGGGTCAGGAGATAGAGACCATCCTGGCTAACATGGTGAAACCCCGTCTCTACTAAAAATACAAAAAATTAGCCAGGCGTGGTGGCGGGCGCTTGTAGTCCCAGCTACTTGGGAGGCTGAGGCAGGAGAATGGCATGAACATGGGAGGTGGAGCTTGCAGTGAGCTGAGGTCGTGCCACTGCACTCCAGCCTGGATGACAGAGCAAGACTCCGTCTCAAAAAAAAAAAAAAAAAAAAAAAAACAACCTCACATTGGTCTTTAATTTTATTGTATATATGTGTACAGACATCCACCAAAAAATGCCAGTTATTGGTTAAGTCAATAGCAATTCAAGCTAATTAAGGAAAGCAAAAGGTTAGGGCATCAAAATTTGAAACAAGCTCAGGTTTTTTTGGGGGTGGTAGTTTATTAAAAATTGTTCCATTGTGGTAAATATATATAACATAACATAATGTTTATCACCTCAACCATTTTTAAGTGTATGTTTCAGTGGCATTATGTACAATTACTATGTTGTGTAACCATCACCACTATCCATCTTCAGAACTTTTTCATCATTCCAAACAGAAATTCTCTACTCATTAAAGGGGGTGGTAGTTTTAACTTTTTACAAGTCTGTAATTTAGACTTATTCTAGATGAAATAGCTCAAATTACTTCAGCATTTTTTTAATAAAGGATACTTCACAGCAAATTTGCAAGAAGTATCCAAGACACCCCAGACTTAGACTCCACTCATAAAAGATTACCAAATCAAGCCCAAATTTTCCTTTTAGAAAGCATGCTCTGTCATCACATATTTTGAACGTTCATGTCAAAATTATAGGGTATGGTACTTGTGCCTTGAAAACAGCTTACTTAGTACAGGGGAATAGTTTATGTATAACATCTTAATATGTGAAGTTGAGAGAACACATGAAAATGCACAAAAAGCTATAATTTGAAAATAAACATTAGAACATTAGCAGAAGTTTGAAACCAAGACTGTCAGAAGTCTTATAATGACATCCTAATTAACTCCCACATTTTAATGAACTCAGAGGCTGACTGACTTCATTTGAATTCTCATTTTTCACGTTGGGATATTGAAGATTCCAGTGTACAATAGTCCCTGTATTCACAATAGATCTTCTGTGTACTAGAGAATTAAGTCTGGGATTTTGTGGTATTGATGATTTTAATGGACTCCCTTTAATTAATGATGATATACCATAACATGCATCAGAATCACTTGGAGACCTTGTGAGGACAGTTTTCTGGGCCCCACCTCAGGGTTTCAGGTTCAATAAGTCTCAGGTAGAACTTGCGAGTTTGCATTTCTTTCTTTTTTAAAATTATTTTTAAAATTTCTGTTTAGTTGGTTGCCTTTAAATAATTGTCTGGCTAGTTTTTATTAACCTTTCTTAAACATATTTATTTCAACGTGAGGTATTAAAAATGTTTGGGGTATTTATTTATTCAATAGAGGCGAGGTCTCATTTTGTTCCCCAGGCTGGTCTCTAACTCCTGGCCTCAAGCGATCCTCCCACCTTGGCCTCTCAAAGTGCTGAAGTTATAGGCATGAGCCACCATGCCTGGCCTGAGTTTGTGTTTCTAACAAGTCCTCAGTGATGCTGATGCTGCTGATTCCAGGGCTATACTTTGAGAACCATGGCTATACAGTGAAGGAAAGAATAAATAGGAAATATAAAAATATTTTTATTATGTTATAATTTTAAAAAAGATGATGAACTTATAAATGTATGTTTATGGATTTATTATATATACAAATGTATATAAATCAAGTGATGTTTCTCAAGTAAGAATGACTAGACATGTATTTTTATCAAATCTGGAGGGTATGCTTCAGATGGCCTGACTTAAATACAAGCTATAGGGCACACCCACAGTGTTTTGGGGGGTCTTCAAGGAGACAAGCTGAAATCAAGGAAGGGGCAAGGAGAGGCATCCATGCCTGTGCCAGAAAGGTGGGACATGCTACCAGTGGACTGAAGACTCATTGAGGTTACAGATAAGGGACTCAAATCAAAAGCCACACAGCCAGCCACTGTGAAGAGCAGGCAGAGATTTGCAACTGGGATGCTTCTCCTACAGGGAGCTTTCCAGCGCGCTCCTGAGTGGCCAGTGCACATGCATGAGGTAGGTGAATCAATGAAATCACCTAAAGTGGGCAAATGTCAGCAATTTCATGTGGTTCAGCCTAATATTCATTCAGAGTTGATGATTCTCCTGATGCTAAAGTAGGTCGGTAAGTGTACACTCCCCATAGTGTGCATGTGCCCACATGAACATGTGTATCAGATGTCAGCCTCATTTATGGTCAGAGCATCCACTCACCTGGGGCACTGATCACTGGGTGTTACACTTCCCGCCAGGCTTAGCTCTGGAACCAGCGTGGGCTCCCAAGGCCTCCTCCTGCTCTGGGCTGCTCTCTCCCTCACCTCATGCTCTATCACTGCCCGATCAGTGGGCTCCGGAGGGGTGGGCTTCACAAGGTCCTCCTCAGGATGTGGCTCCTCAATCTCATCATCGGGATGATCTTCTGCTGCTTGTTTCCTTTTCTTCTTCTTGGCCCTCTGTTGGGTTTGAGGCAACATGACATCAAACAGGAATTTTGGAATTTCATTTAAGAGCACAGTCTTCAGAGCCAGATGGACCTGGATGCAAACCCCAGCCCCATTTCAAACAGATGTGTGTAATCAGGCAGGTCACTAAGCCACCTGACCTCTCTGTGCCTCAGTTTTTTCATCTACAGAATGGAGCCCAGGAAGTATCTCCCAGGGCTGTTGAAATGAGACTGTTAAAATGCCTAAAAAGCATTTACCATATAGCCTAGTCCCTAGAAAGAGCTTAAAAAATGGTAAGTATTCATGTGATCATTAATTTTGGTTTTCAAGGCTAAGGACACATCTTGAAATATTAAAATAAGGCATGTAAGCACAATGAGCATTGCAGGTCCACCTGATCTATTATTTGTTGCCCTTGGACTCAGTTTTGTAGGGTCATGTCCATAAAGTTATATAATTTTCTGAAGGAAACTCCAGAGCATCAATCCCTACATTTAATGGAATAATGCATGTAAGATACTCAGCACAGTGCTGGACACAAGCATTAGTGATTACTACATTATTACTTAAATAGTCACAGAGTGCTACCATAGCATTCTCTATGGACAAAGCTGGCTCTGGTATCAATCAACTGGGTGGCTTTTTAAGCAAATGCATTAGCCAGTCAATTCATTCATCCTTTTATCCCTTAGCCAGGGGACAGGGGAAGAGACAGAGGGAGCCACAGGATACCCTAGTCTGCCAGTCTGGTTTCCCCACTCCTGTACTGGAGGCTGTCCTCCCAGACCCTTCCTGGCCAGCCCTATTCCAGGCTGAGTGTTTGTTTACACACTTGCGCTTTCCTCCAGGCCTTCCACTGGTGTAACGACGTTCTGTACTCTTCCATCTTCTGTGCGTACTCCTCCGTATGCTCTTCCAACAGTTCACTTATTTCAGCTTGAATTTCTGCTTCATATGCTTCTTCATCTGCTTTCTGGTCAACTTTTTCCCTTTAAAATAATTTGTAGTCCCTTGGTTATTTCTGGAAATTAAGAGAGCAATAATAACAGCAAATACTTCTATTGAACTTGCCATGTGCCAGTTCCTCTTCTAAAAATATCACACATGTAAACTCACAATCCTGTAAGGCAGATGCTGTTATTATCCACCTCTTATACATGAGGTGACAGAGGCCCATAGAAGTTAAGTAAGTTGCCCAAGAACACACAGCTGGTGAGTGGAAGGGCTGAATATGAGCCCAACCCCCTGAACACTAAGCAGCCATGCCTCTCTTCGTTAAATGATCTGTGTGGTGTGCTGACACGGGGCCTGTAAGTTCTCAACTGATAGTGGTGGAAATTTCATTAGTTATTTTATTACTTCTTCAGGTCTCTGAGGAACTGCTTCATTTTGTTGCTACTGAGTCCCTGAAACCACTTTAAGTTCTAGGGTACATGTGCACAACGTGCAGGTTTGTTACATATGTATACATGTGCCATGTTGGTTTGCTGTACCCATCAACTCGTCATTTACATTAGGTATTTCTCTTAATGCTATCCCTCCCTTAGCCCCTCACCTGCCGACAGCCCCTCACCTGCCGACAGGCCCCAGTGTGTGATGTTCCGCGCCCTGTGTCCAAGTGTTCTCATTGTTCAGTTCCCACCTATGAGTGAGAACATGTAGTGTTTGGTTTTCTGTCCTTGTGACAGTTTGCTGAGAACGATGGTGAAACTACTTTTTTGACTTTGGATGGAAGATTTGGGTTTTTCTTTGATGATTTTGCTTACACTCCACCAGGAGATCAGCCCAGTTCTGTTTCCCACAGTGTGTTCTGTAGGACATTAGTTCTGTGAGATGTCCCACCAGGAAAAGATATTGTGTCCGTATCAATGCTGGATTAAATAAGTGTGAAATGTTCCTTGCTGGTCATCTTTTCAGAGCCCTTAACATGTTGATGAACAGCATGGCTCTCCTGGTGGGCGGCGGCAAATGTGCAGTGACTGCATCCATCCCACCCAGCACTTTGGAGATGGTGCCGAATACTGACTGCACTATTTTCCCCAAAGCAGTTAAGCTTCGTAATCCATTTTACAAAAACCTAGACAAGTGCATAGAGCTGACAGATATTTGCTTATGGACACATGTTGCCTGGAGTTTAAGCAATTTACAGTCCCCCAAGGCACAAGCTCTTACAGCTCTCTAGGATGACTACCAAATAAATCACTTTGGATGCACAGTGGTACCCAAAATTTATAAACATCGGGGGAATTTGGCCTCAAAATTATGTCCCATCTCTGATATACAGAAAACCATTCACTTTTCTCATTGCTATTCAAAAGCATGAATAAACTTGAATAGTTTGTGTGTGTGGGAAAAACTATGCTTTCTCATAAGGTGGCTAGATGAATCAAGAACGTGAGAAAAGGGTTTTGGAAGATAGCTACTTATCAGGGGAAGGAGTGTTATGACCTCATGAGTAAAATGCCTGTAATTTAGTTTACCCTATAAACTCAAAAAGAAAGAGGGGAGGGATGGAGGGAGAGTTAGCAGCAGGGATGATGGGAGGGAGGGAGAGAGAAAATAATCTGGCAAGGATTTCTGTACTGCTTCTGTGGGAGGCTCAGCCTAGGAGATGGAATTCGAAAGCACAAACACTGCAATTTCTAGGAGACAGCCATTATTTTGTGAGGTAGCATATTTGAATTTGTCAACCAATATTAACTGAGCAGATACTAAGTGGCAGGTGCTCTGGTAGGGACCAGATATACAATGACAATAGGGCCCCTGCTTTCAAAGATCACACAGTCTTAAATACTTGTCCTGAAAACTAACATTTTTTTTCAATTTTATAATTACAGCTAAAGAAAAATCACAATTTGCAGTTATCTTTGGCTAAAATATGGCTGTTTTCAAAGCAATATATCAGATAACTGCCTAAATTTGTTACTATTGTTAACCAACATTAACTGAGCAGATACTAAGCGGGAGGTGCTCTGGTAGAAACCAGATATACAACGACAACAGGGTCTCTAGTCTCAAAGATCACACAGTCTTATACTTGTCCTGAAAACTACCTTTTCTTTTTTTCTCGATTTTGTAATTACAGCCAAAGAAAAATCACAATTTGCAGCTATCTTTGGTTGTACTATGGCTGTTTTCAAAGCAATATGTCAGATAACTGCCCAAATTTGTTACTATTTGTGTCAGTATATAGGCACAACACTTATCCAGGTGAAACAATCAGAAAGGGACCAACACCAGCAGCATAGATGCTCTTGCATTAACACACAGAACATGGTTGTGTTGTGATAAACTGTACTCTGAAGCATATATAAAAGTCTAGTGAATTAGGTAGCAGAAATATTATCAAAGCTTACTTTCTCCACACCACAAATGAAGGTCAATTCCAAATGAATTAAAGATGAAATGTGAAAGCTAAAACTATAAAGGTTATAGGAGACAATATCATGGAATATCTACATGACTCAGGGGAAGAATTTCTTAAGAAGCATACAAAAAGCACCAATAGTAAAAGAAAAAAACGAATGTATTTTATCTTTTTAAAGTTAAGAATTTCTATCCATCAAAAAGCAACAAAAAGAGAGTAAACAGACAACTAACGAGTAGGAGAGGATATGTGCAATACATGCTACTAACAAATTCCCATGTTATACGCAGAATGCCTCCAAATTACCAAAAAAGATAACAAGATAAATAATCCAGTCCAAAAAGTGACCAAAGCCTTGAACAGACACCTCACAAAAGTGGAAATCCAGATAGTCAGTGCATGTACAAAAAAATGCTCACCTTCATGAGTAGTCAGGAAAATATAAATTAAAACATGTCAGCAGGTTGGCAAAATGTTAATTAACACCACCAAGTAATCGGCATGATATGGGTGATATGGACCTATGAGAACCCCCGTGAAGGCATGAATCAGCACAACTTCTGGAATATGTTTGGAATCAGCAATGTAAAGTTGAAATGAAATCTTGGGCACATGTACCCTAAAAGACAAGTACAAAAATTCCTACAGAAGTGGTTTCTGTAACAGTTGAAAAATGGAATAAACTCAAATGCCCATCAACGGAAATGGACAAGTTTGGCTATATTTGTATAACGAAGTATTATAAAGCAAAGAAATCTAACTACAGCCATGTGCTGTCAAGTAGATGAATCTCACAAACACAGTACTGAAGAAAAGAAACATGTATATATTCACTAAAGAATACACACAACATACTTTCAGGTATGTAGAAGTCAAATACAAGCAATATTAAACTATATATTCTTAGGGATTGCACATAGTTGGCAAAACTATAAAGACAAGAAAACAATGATCACAAAAGTCCAGGTAGTTGTTATTTTGGGGATTGAGGAGGATGCCATTTGGGAGGGGCTGCTCAGGAACGAAATGTTCTATTTCTTAACCTGGGAAGTGGTTATATGCATATTTATCTGTAATTACTTTTAAAACTGTATCCAAGTTTTATACATTTTTCTTGATGTGTGATATATCCCAATAAAATAATTTTTCAAAAAAGCCTACTTTCTCAAAACAAGTTTCAAGGGAGTATTTGTAAATCTCTGGAACTCTCGAAGGGATTTCATCTCTTTCCAAACTTTTATGATGGTCTTAAGCAATGTTCGATCTTTTTCTTGTTCAGCATCACGGAATTTTCTCGTTTGTCTGCAACATATAATAACACATGAGTATATATTAAAAAGTTAGGTGTGTTTGTTTGCAAAAGAAATTAATAATGCACAGTGATTGTATATTCAATTTGATAGCTACCATATTTTGAAACAAGTACAGAAAACTAAATACAAATGCAAATGTAAAGACAATAGGATGTCAACCTGTTTTGAGAGGTTTACTTGATTTTGTTCTCTTTAGGCAGATCTGACTTTAATTAAGTACTTAAAAAATTCGTATTAAAACTATGCATCCTTCAACAAATAGTCACCTTTGAAGGTAAGAAAATAAAGGCAGTTCTCATGGACTAAATTATTATAAACATAGCAAAGTACACTGCTGTTCTAGTTAGCAACAAATACATTTAAAGTCTTTCTGTGTTAACACAAATCACAAGTTCCACACTGAGGAGATGAAGTATTGTTATCGCATGCCTTGGAGATTTTCAATATTCACTAGATTACCAATATTTTTGGTTTGATCTGAAGAGGCATCATTTGAAAATTCTTTCCTCTTTATTTTATTTAATACCTTACTTTAAGTTCTCTTTATAAATGATAGCTATGTTTAGATCCCAAATGCATTTTATTGCATAATGAGACCATTATTAAATTTTTGAACAAGTGCCATGAGTCATTCCAGGGAATTTAGAAGTGTCTAAGAGACAGAAGATATCTCTGTCCTCAGGGAGTTTATAGTTTAGCTCAGGGGACAGACACATACATAAATGATATCAGTGTGAGGTTTGTCTAAGAAAGTATCATGAGAAACCAAGGATGTAGCATTTCACAAATTAGCACCTCATGACCTCCAGAAGGCAGGCCTAAGTCTGGAGGTTGTACATGTGATGATTTAGTGGTACAGAGAAATAAGGGGGTCTAGGTTTCTAAGATCAACTGGTAACTGTAGAAAAGGAAGATGGCAGAAAATGATAGTGGTTAGGTAGTCAAGATCTGGGACTCTGGGAAGCCCTTAGAAAAGCAAAAAAGCAACAAACTAGAATAAGAAACATTCTCTTTGAGGAGCAGTAAAACATTGTGGTTAAAGGTGCAGTTGTTGCAACCAGACTACCCAGGTTTGAATCTCAGCTCTACTATTTACTAGCTGGATTGGATAAGCTACTTCCCTTTGCCGGCTCACATCTGTAAAATGGGTATGGTAGGAGTTGACCGCACTGGGTTGTTGGGAGGAGTTAATGAGATAATCCGCATAATGTGCTTAGAACCTTGCCCGATACCAAGCAAGAGGCCCACAAATGTTATCTGTCACCATCAGGTGATCAGTTCGTCTCCTATGCCTTTAGCTGTTATCACCCCTGCTTCAGTTTTAAAAACCACAATATAAAATTATTTTACTAGTTACATGACACCTTCAGGCTTTCTGATATATTTTCTACTTTCTTTTTTAGTACCTAAAAATAATAGTTTCCCAGAAATGCTAAAAAGAGCTCTTAGCAAGAAAAATTTGCATACAAACTAAAGAAGCAGAAAATTACAAAATAATATTTAATTAAAATTTGTGACCAGAGCTGGAGAGGAAGAGGGAAAGGCAATTTTGATTAGGGAGTTGGCAACAGTTTTCTGAAATCTGATGTAGATGGGGTCTAGACCGTGCAGTGGACTGCTGCTCAGAGATGACACTTTGGGAGCCACTGGCATCTGGATGATGTTTAAAGCCAAAAAGTGGATTCATTTCAGGAGAAAATGCAATTTTAAACAGGATTAAAAAGAAAACAACAATAACACTTGAGACTCAGAACATGTATAAGCTGGACAAAGGAGAATGATGGTCAAAGAATGATGAGAAGGACAAATGGCTGGAGAGGGACGAGGACACCCAGGAGAGGGTGGTGTATGGAGATGCAGGATGTCCTGACAGGCAATGTGTGGGGATGGTGTCTGCATTCAAGCACTGAGCAGGCTGAGTGGTTCCATTCCACTTTCCCAGGTGGAGGTCCCCAGGGGCTGTGGCAAGATTTGCTTCAGAGGAAAGGTGGGCACAGGAATGAGACAGGATAAGTTGGAAATGGGAGAGAGTGGAGATAGTATGAATAGCAAATGTTTACCTGGTGTTTGGCCATGAAAGGAAATATAGAGATAAAATGGTAGCTGGATGGGGACTTGGGGTCATAGAATTTTTATGTGTTCAAGACTGAGCACATCTGAGGGCAAAGATCCTACAGAGAGGTTAAGTAAAATGTTCCTATGTTGCATGACCATTCATATTTTCTTCCTTCTATATCCTGGTTCCCGTTCGGAGGACAAGGCATGTGGTCATGATGCTGCTATGGAAAATAAAATGGAAAATGCTTTATGGTGCTGGCCCAGGTTAACTGCAACCAGTGGAGGGCTCAGCAGATGCTTGAGGTGGGGAGTTCTTGGGGGTGGCTGATCAGATCCCGGGGGCTTAAGGAAATGGATCCATGTGATGAAACATCCAGCAATAGATCATCTGCTTAGAAATTGTTTTACCACCTAGTGAAAAGTCAGCAAAGGATGGAAATCTCTTTTACTGGGTCAGAAATGCTAAATCTCAAAGGCTTTCATCTCCAGAGGCACAGAATTATTGTAATGGGTCTGCTGTCCATGACTCCGCTGGGTATTGTCTCTAGATCTCACACACAGTTCTGGTGTTTTTCAAATAGTGACTAATAAATACAGCTCCATATAAAATCACATTTGCTTTCAGAATAGCTTTTTGTCACTTTTTTCTTAATGTATGCCAAAACAAAAATTATTCTCACAAGGAGATTGCAATATGTTTTCCTTTTAATATAAAAAATAATTTTTATTTAAAAATATACTCCATACTTTTGCAATTATAGGTTACAAACTTCACTAATTTCTACTTTGCTGGAAGAATTTCCAACTCATAGCTAGACTGTAAAAAGAAAAGTATACATGGAAATGCCTTCATTTATTATTTCCTGTTCTAAGGATTTGTTCTGTGGAAGTACTCATACAAATATAATATTTAGGAATTTTAATTACAGTAGAATTTAAATAATAAAAAACAGAATAGAAATGCAAATACATATCAGTTGAGAATTATACAAACTACAATAAATCTACATAATGCCAGGCTTTAAACCATGATGTAAATCTACATGCACTGTGACAGGAAAATGTCTAAGATGCATTGTATATAAAGAAGCAAGTTGCATATGATTCATGTTGATACCTGCAGATCTGATTCAGTCATTTTAACTGTGGTACAGAAATTCACTGTAAGCCTATACCAAGATGGGTTTACTCTGCTACTGGGTTATTTCTAGTGGCTTCCTTTTTTTTTTTTTGTCAAGATCTCACTCTGTCACCCAGGCTGGAGTGCAGTGGTACCATCCTAGCTCACTGCAGCCTCAAACTCTTGGGCTCAAATGATTCTCCTTCCTCAGCCTTCGAGTAGTTGGGACTACATGTATGTACTACTATACTCAGCTAATATTTAAAAATTTTTTGTACAGGCTAGTCTCAAACTACTGGCTTCAAACTGTCCTCTCACCTTGGCCTCCCAAAGTGCTGGGATTACAGGCATGAGCCATCGTGCCCAGGCTGTCTTACTTTTGAGTGATGCTATGCATATCTTTGCACATGTCCCCATGTACATGTGCACACATAGCTCCTTAAAGAACATCTTGTATGTGAATCAGAATTGCTGGGTCCAAACTGATGAGCCTCTTCAACACTTTAGGAGTTAGGGCCAAGCTGCTCTCTAAAGTGGTAGCTGTAGCAGTTTTCCCTTACACCTGCAGAGTGACCATTTCCCTCATCCTCATTCACATTACTGGACTTCAAATACTGTGTTAATATGATAGATGTATTTCATTGTTTTATTTGGCATAATTTCACATGTATTCGTTGCATTCAGAAAAAGTACCTGGAAAAATAAACTCTAACAAGTGCACATCTAACAGGGGAAAAAAAGTAGTTACACTTAACAAACTTTACTCACCGAATTTCAGATTTATACTCATTGATGGTTTTTTGGATGGTATCAAGAGACGAATGAGGTTTTTCTGGATCAACACCAGTCTGAACAGCATTTCTTAGAGCTTGGAGCTTAAAAAGATATGGATACAAGTTTTGAGTTACACTCTATTCCCTACTGCAGTGCAAGTGGACCCACCCACTTATCCTGGGCAAAATGGTGCCAGCAGTCTATGAATGGATGTTCAAGCATCCAGCTGTCTCCAGACTTTCACATAAATGAATTATGATGGAGAACTGTTTCATCTGTTCTTGAAGAAACTGGATTAGTAAAGAATAGTGTATGTCCATCCTTGTTCCATAGCCCAGATAATCAAGCTGCTCATGAAAATATTATTTTTATGTGTGTATCTTAGAACCAAGTTTTCTTCCAAAGCTAACAGTGGGTTTGCCTGGGTCCAGGACATACGGTGGTATTCTTGTGATACAAAGAAACTATAAGATTACAGACTCATAAAACGAGATATTGTGAAGTTATCTCTTCTTTGGGCAGTAAGGTTTTAAAGTCAGGGCATGAGACTAAAATTGCCTATAGTCAAAATTACCCACAAAAATCCCATGGGATAGTGTCACACTGGGAATAAATCCAAATTCATAGCCATTCCTTTGACCATCAGTTGAAACAACTGACTTGTGTTTAAGTGCCACACTATGGGATAATAAATATAAAGATGAGAATGTTTCTAACGATAGATAATTCTCAAGCCACCAATGGTTTCAAGTTCTGAGCTCACGTAAGCAAGTAATAACCACATATCTTCCACCTAACACCCACTTCTGGTGGGTGCTGTAGTGTTTACAGAAAGCCTTCTGTTTAGGGCAAGTGTGTGCCAATAAATTTGTACACATTACATGTATACCAACTCTGTCTTTCCCTTTGTCTCTAGCTGGATAATGCATCACACATCCTAGACAGAGGAAACATGTGAAAGAGGGGCATATTTTGCTGTTAGAAATTTTCATTGTTTGGGCTCATTGGAAGAACCAACTCCATTGACAATCATTATGGAAGAAATCACATGTACCTTATCAGTAAGAAATTTTGCCTTGTTTCTCTGGTGTCTTGCAAGGTACTGGTCATATAACTGGGCCAGCTTGGCTGCCAAAACATGCTCTCGGCTAAAACAGGGATGATGAGTGAAGATTAACCCCGAAATATCAATGTCCAGTTGGAAATTTCCAGGATGGTCTCCAGATCTGATCATATGCTGACTACTGTGAACATACTTTACTGCCTGCCAAGGAGAGCAGAGTGTAGACAGAACACAGTTAAAGCACTTACTAGATAATGATTCTCTAATCCACAATGGGAAAACAGTTAGATGCAAAATACCTTCTATACTGGACCAGTCAGGTGAAAAATGCTTGATTACCTATTTCCAGGTTTTAGAGGCCAGCTCTTTTTTGAATAGTTGAACAGTAAAATGAAAGACTGGGAGTTAGAAAAGAAACCATTTCAATCTTGCTTTCCTAAGTCTTTTAGGTTTTATTACTCGCCCAAGTCGTAGTTCTAATCCTTTTCATGCAGACTATCTTGTCTCTTGGAATCTTGGGTTTTGTAGCTGGTGACCTTGAAATTCTTTGAATGGGAGGAGCATAGATTCTAGTTCAAATCGATCATTATTTGGATCCCGGACATACCCCATGTATTTACATTTTAAAACATGTGGAGAAGGCTTCCTTTTGTAGACAGCAGCAAGAGACATTTACCTAACTGAGCATCATGCTGGCACTCAGTCTTCATGGGGAGGAGAGATATTGGTTTGCAAAATAAGAGTGGGGGCTGTGCAGCTGAGCCAAGCATGTAGAAAACAAAACAGAAGTATCCAACAGGAATTTCTTGGATCGTTTGCTATATAATGTATCAGATATATCTCTTTGCTTTTCTTCCGTAAAATCTTCAAGATATTTACTTTGATCACTACAGCTACTGTGGGTGGGAGCTCAAGGGTGGAGAGGAGACGTCTTGGGTTTTGTGCCTTTATTTTTTCTCATTATAAAGACGGACTACAGTAAGGATACGGTGGTTGAGACATCACTTGGTCCTTCCTTTTTGCAGAGATGAGCTATTTGTCTAAAAATGATAATGTATTTATTATTTTAAATGATAATGTGGCATAAGTAAATTATTTACAAATCATGAGCTTAAAGGAAAATTGTAAAAATTCTGATCAGAATGGAAGCTTTTATCTTCCCTAAATTATGGGTAACATGTTCAGCAACTCTTCATTTAATTATTTTGCATGGTATTATGTAAAGATGCTAGATCTGGGCTATGAGCCTTGGATTCTAGGCCTGGCTCTACCTTGAACTGCTCTGAGACCTCGGGCAAGTCACTATACATCTCTGGGCCTCTAATTTTTCATATGTAGAAATAGGAGGCTAAGAAAAAAGATTAAATTAGCATTTTGTAGATCACTAGGTATCATATCAGGCATTTCACATGCATTATCTCATTTACTCAACAAAGATTAATGGATGTGTACAGTGTGGTAGAGCCTGTCTTCAAGCAGCAATCAATTTAGAAGGGAAAACAGCCCTAGGATCTAAAAGCATGAAGTCTGGGATGTGTAGAGGGAGGTAGGGAAGCCCGGCCCAGAAGAGTGGATTCCAGCATTAAAATCTTATGATTATAAGATTTGAACACATTGTTTTATTTTAAAAAGGCCCTTGTAAAACTGGAATGTGTTTACCAATATTTTAGGCTCAAATCAGGATGAATTAACTATACTGCAGTACTTTCTGGAATATACTGTATTTCCCAAATCTGCATTAGCCCACATTACAATAATTGCTGGTGGTCTCTGCTTTTTGCTTAGCCCAACCAAGTAAAAAAGCTTCCAGGACTCGTTGCAGCCACTGGGCTAGACTGCTCAAAAGACCCCAACTCCCATACTATTAGAGAGAAAGACCTCTAGTTCCTTGTCTCTTCGTCGTATCTGTTCCCTTTCTTATATATTGAGAACTATTATGAACGCAGTAGCAACAATTTCTTTCAAGAATCTTCACTTGGATTTATAGGAGGAAAAACAACTGGGACATGGATCAGCTTCCACTGGTCTTTTGCATCTTATGAAAGCCCTGGGTGGCCTTTAAGAAATCAGATCTGGTCATTAATATACCTACACTTCAGACTGCAACAATGGCGCGCCATTTTTTTTTTTCTCTTTCATTCAGGTAAAAGTATTCAGTTATAAACTACATTAATATTAGAAGTTTTTAATCTCCATGTGACCACCCTTTTATAATCCAGATTACCTGGATTAATTAAAAATTTCCACCTCACAAATATATGTACAACTAGACTTCAAACCACAGACATAATGGAAAATTCCTCTCTAATTGCTTTGCAGCTGCTCGTTCTTGCCTTGCCTTGCCTCTTACCTATGGGGTTCCAGAGTTAATGGGATCGCTCAGGGTGTGGCTCTCACACACTTCTTGGTATGAGTAAATAACACGGGTAGAGTGGTTCTATTTACTTGTAATGTAACTTAAGTCACCTGTACTTTGCACCGCCTGCCACAAATCTGCATTAGCCTAAGTTCCAAAACTTGCTAGTGGTCTCTGCCTTAGGCTCAGCTCAACCAAGTATAATGGTGTTTCAGGACACTTAGTAGTCATTGGGCTAACCGGATCAAAAGACCCCAACTCTCTTCCTATTAGGGAGAAAGACACCTAGTTCCTTGTCCTTTTTTTCTGTTGCATCTGTTTTCCTTTCTTATTTATTGACAACTATCATAAACACAGTAGCAACAATTACTCCCAAGGAGGGATAATATTTAGAGTATATTTTAACTTTAAAATTCATTTGATTTTTTAGTCTTCAACTGAAAACCGAAACTCTAAGAGTTGATGAGTATGGATTATCTATTGATGTTCTCAGCATGTGCAGAGATGCATACCAAAGGAGAAAAAAAAATTAAAAACTGTACAGAAGACCAGGTGCAGTGGCTCACGCCTGTAATCTCAGCCCTTTGGGAGGCCAAGGCGGGTGGTTCACGAGGTCACGAGTTCAAGACCAGCCTGGCCAAGATGGTGAAACCCCGTCTCTACTAAAAATACGAAAGTTAGCTGGATGTGGTGGCGGATGCCTGTAATCCCAGCTACTCGGGAGACTGAGGCAGAGAACTGCTTGAACTCAGGAGGCGGAGGTTGCAGTGAGCCGAGATTGCGCCACTGTGCTCCAGCCTGGGCAACAGAGTGAGGCCCTGTCTCAAAACAACAACAACAAAAATGTACAGAAAATTAATAATCATTGGTAAGTTTACAATGCAAGTTTCTACATTTGCCCTGAGAAAATAATAGCAGCAAAGTCTGGGTCCACCTCAGAGCCTGCAGTAGATTCTAGAATTATTATTCTGGTCTTCCCTGGGAAGCCTTCTCATTTCCCATCTTCTGGAAACACGCCATGTTTCCTGGACATGAGGTTAGTGCATAATAATCCACTTGCCACTGACTAGAGTTTATTTTTTGGTATCGATAATGTGAACCGTGGGGAGAAATATGATTCTTTCCTTCTGGAGTTGTTAAGCTTAGGCTATCAAAGGACACATCCCCTAATATGTAGGACTTCTGTCCTGCCTGCAATTGCAGAGAATGAGGCCCGCTAGTATTCAAGACGAACCAGAGAAAAGAGAGGTGGAAGAGAGGCCTGCTGGCATCAAATCCCTGGTCCTAGCCCCTGAGATCTTGTTTCCTAAAGGTCCTCTTTCATTTTATGATTTATTCCCAGATCCTTTCCAGTTTTTTGAGCCACTAAGTTCCCTCTTTGCTTAAGCTAGTTTGCAATGGGTTTCTGTCATGTGCAACCAAGAGAGTCCTGTGTAGTGCAGTGCTTAGAATGCAGGAGATTAACAATGCTTTGGTGAAAAACTGGTGAGAATAATGATGGGAAAGTGACACTTTTATCTAGTAGTACCTCTGCAGGAGCTTGGAATCATGACACAGTCCTCCAGTGGGTATGCAGTTCTGAAAAAGGGGGGCTCCTACGTGTTGCAGGGGCTTTAACACTTGCTTCCATTTCTGTCTTTCCAGCCAAGGCACGAAGTCTCTCTATGGCCAAGCTAAGGTTGCTCCCTCTGTATTCCCAGAATTTAGCACAGCTAAGAATATCGTAGACTTTTAGTTAAAGATGGAAGTAATAAAAAGGGAAGGAAGGGAGGAAGGACAAAGGAAGGAGAGAAAGAAGAGGGATGTTTGTACTGCTTTTCAACAACTTTTGTTTTTTTTGAGATGGAGTTTTGCTCTTATCACCCAGGCTGGAGTGCAAAGGCATGTTCTCTGCTCACTGCAACCTTTGCCTTCCAGGTTCAAGCAATCTCCTGCCTCAGGCTTCTGAGTAGCTGAGATTACACCCACCCACCACCCCTGCCTAATTTTTGTATTTTTAGTACAGACGGAGTTTCACCATGTTGGCCAGGCTCGTCTTGAACTCCTGATCTCAGGTGATCTGCCCACCTCGGCCTCCCAAAGTGCTGGGATTACAGGTGTGAGCCACTGCGCCGGGCCTGCTTTTCAACAACTTTAACCCTACTTTGCGCCGGGCCTGCTTTTCAACAACTTTAACCCTACTTTGCTATTGTGATTAGGCAAACTGTATTTTATATTGTTTATGTTTTACCTGCAATGTCCTATCTAGCATTTTAATCTTTTACTTTTGCACTAATTACTTCTTAAGATGTGTTAAATTGTATTCTTTCTTATTTGATGTTTAACAGTTTTTCTTTGCATGACAGCTAATTCCTTTTTGCATTTTTCTATCTTTAATTGTCTCATCTCAATTTAAGAACATCCTAATATTGAGACAATATTAGGAACAGAATATTTCACTTTTAAAAACTACTTTTTTCCCCCTCTGTTATTAAAAAAAAAAGTTCAAAAAAGCAGAGCTGAATACCAACTCCCTTCTAAATAAAACTCTTAAATTCTCTAATGGGAGGGTGCACAATCCATCATTTGAGTCAATAGCGTAGTATTCCTAGCCAAAGAACAACTGGGCTTGACTCAAACGGGTGATCAGTGCTGGTTGATCCTGCTGGGTGAAGTTAGCATCAGACCCAAGCGCTCTGAGGCGTAAATTCATCAAGGCTCTGTTAAGGGCCCAAGGAAATGCCGACTTTTATTTTCTTAACATTTTTCCTTCTATGTATGTATGTATGCATGTATTTTTTAGAGACAAGGTCTCGCTCTGTCAACCAAGCTGGAGTGCAGGGGTGTGATAATAGCTCACTACAACCTTGCACTCCTGGGCTCAAGTGATCCTCCTGCTTCAGCATCTTGAGTAGCTGGGACCACAGGCCTGTGCCACCACGTCTGGCTACCTTTTTATTTTTTGTAGAGGAAGGGGGTCTCACTATGTTGTCCAGGCTGTTCTCAAATTCGTGGCCTCAAGCAATCCTCCCATGTTAGCCTCGCAAAGCTTTGGGATTACAAGTGTGAGCCCCTGCTCCTAGCTGTAATTGCCAGCTTTTGATTTGGCACTCTGACTTGGTTTTCCATTATGTGGATGCCAGGACTAAACCAGAACCTAAGAAAAGCTAGTATTTTGCAGGAGAGACAGTGAATCAGAGAGAGGCATAGAAAAAAGGAATTTCTTTTAATACACGCAGCAAAATCATTTTAATGACATTCAATTTGCACTTTTATTGAGGTATTTCTATGTGCCAGGCACACTGCTAAGTACGAATTAAGAGGAAGACTATAACCCAGTTCTTGTCCCTAAGTCACTTTCAGCATAGCCAGAGAGGGAGAAAGAAAATGGATTAACAGTACAAGAGCAAAACAATCTTTGCCTGCCGACCTATTTCTTTGCTCTTGCATCATGCCGGAAACTCCTAGGTGGAAGGCTGTTTGGAAGTAAGACTGAAAATAGAGGCTGTAGGCATTTAATTTTTTTTTTCTTAAAGGCAAGCCTGTTTCATGGAATAATGGAAAAACTATTTTTGGCAAGAGACAGTCTGAATAAATGAAGGAAAAGGTTAAAGTAAATAAATAAAATGGTAAAAATGTTAATTGTGAAAGAAAAGCACTGTGTTTTGAATAATTGGAAGGTTACATAATTACATTTTTAAAAAAGACTGAGGTATACAACTCAACAATAAACTTAGTAGGTGACCTGTTATGGAATAACAGATAGATATAATATCTCCTCCATTTAAGTTAATCCCCTTTGCTTCTTTCATGTGCAGTCTAAGACATTCTTCATGTTTTGTTGTGTTCAAAGCATAACCCTCCAATAAATGCCCTTGGAAGATGTCAGCCCCTTTAGCCTTCTTCCTTCTCTAACTTCCTTTGCTCTGTGATGCTTTATGACAAGCCCCTTTGAGTAGAACTCTTCTTTCTTGACTTTCCTATATCTGCTCGTATGATAGGAAGATTTCGCTTCTCAAAAGTATTGAAAAGAAACCCTCTGTCCTTCTCTACCCGCCCTTCCAGCCCTACTGGCTGCTTCCCAAGAGAGAAGGAAGGACATGTCTGACTGGAGAGTCAGCTGGAATCCAAGATCCTTAGTCCAGGTTACCTGCAAAGCTAAGCAGTGGCCCCTGGCTGTCCTGTCTTAGCTGTCTCCAAGGAGAGGTTGTTCACTGGCCTGCATGGTCTGCTTGGCACTCCACCTGGTAAATACACCAGAGCCGCTCAGCTTGTGTCTAGATGGGGAACAAAATTCGTGAGAAATGGAACAGGAAACCATCTGGTCTCCAGTTCAAGTGGCTTTCTGCCATCTGGTTTTACCCTTAGTGTGAGGGATATCTGGATCCCTCTCTGACTCCAGTGTATTTCCAAGTTGGTTTAGAATTTCAAAAGGAGACAGATGAGATCCATTGGATCCCTCATGCCCTACCCTCCATATTAATTACTCTTCTGTTTTCTAACTTTAACCCATAATTCAGTGTTCATCATATCTGTGTTTAATGGAATGGATAGGTGGATGATGATACACACTGATGGATTATTCAATAAATGCGTAAGTTGATATTGTTTTGATCACTAATTATATCATGTATTTTTGTCATGTAACCAAATAGATGATAAATTCATCATGGACTGGAACTTATCTTTACCCTTGTTTTGTAAATCTGCTTCCAGGATCACATTTCTGTACAAAGCAGCCATCCACTGATACTTGTCTGTAATAATATTTTAGAGAAATTTATAATTTTTAAAAAGGTCATACTCATATATCATCTCAGTACTCATGATGACCCCATGAGGGAGAGAAAATGATTATTATTCCTATTTTTCAGTTAAGGAAAAATATCCAGAGAGGTAAAGGAATTTGCCCAAAGCTGCAAGCTAATTAGTTAGTAGGACAGCAGGACTGGACTCAGTCTCTGTCTGGGCCTGTGTTTTCTCTGTTCATCATTCCTCTTTATAGACAAAAATGATGATTGTTATACGCACCCCATTCTGTTTCACGTGATCAGTGCTGAATGTTACAAATTTAAAATTATACAGATTTCTGAAGGAGGCAGTCCCAGTGATAGGTTTGGCTGTGTCCCCACCCAAAACTCATCTTGAATTGTAACTCCCACAATTCCCTCATGTCATGAGAGGAACCAGGTGGGAGTTGATTGAATTATGGGGGTGGGTCTTTCCTATGCTGTTCTTGTGATGGTGAATGAGTCTTATGAGATCTGATTGTTCTAAAAATGGGAGTTTCCCTGCACAAGCTTTCTCTTTGCCTGCTGCCATCCATGTAAGATGTGACTTGCTCCTCCTTGTCTTCCACCATGATTGTGAGGCCTCCCCAGCCATGTGGAACTGTAAGTCCATTAAACCCCTTTCTTTTGCAAATTGCCCAGGTTCGGGTATGTCTTTATCAGCAGCATGAAAATGGACTAATACAATAAATTGGTACAAGAAGTGGGGTACTACTGAAAAGATACCCAAAAATGTGGAAGCAACTTTGGAATTGGTAACAGACAGAGGCTGGAACAGTTTGGAGGGGTCAAAAGAAGACAGGACAATGCGGGAAAGTTTGGAACTCCCTAGAGACTTGTTGATTGACTTTGACTAAAATGCTGATAATTATATGGACAGTGAAATCCAGGCTGAGGTGGTCTCATATGGAGATGAGGAACTTGTTGGGAACTGGAGCAAAGGTGACTTGTTATATTTTAGCAAAGAGACTGGTGTCACTTTGCCTCTGCCCTAGAGATTTGTGGAACTTTGAACTTGAGAGAGATGATTTAGGGTATCTGGCAGAAGAAATTTCTAAGCAGCAAAGCATTCAAGAGGTGATTTGGGTGCTGTTAAAGGCATTCAGTTTTATAAGGGAAGCAGAGTATAAGAGTTCAGAAAATTTGCAGCCTGACAATGTAAAAGAAAATCCCATTTTCTGAGGAGAAATTCAAACCAGCCATAGAAATTTGCATAAGTAATATGGAGCTGAATGTTAATCACCAAGACAATGGGGAAAATGTCTCTGGGGCATGTCAGAGGTCGTCACAGCATCCCCTCCCATCACAGGCCTGAAGGCTTAGGAAGAAAAAAATGTTTTCTTAGACCAGGCCCAGGGTCCCCATTCTGTGTGCAGTCTAGGGACTTGATGCCCAGTGTCCCAGGTGTTCCAGCCATGACTAAAAGGAGCCAAGGTACAACTCGGGCCACAGCTTTGGAGGGTGCAAGCCCAAGCCTTGGCAGCTTCCACATGGTGTTGAGCCTGCGAGTACACAGAAGTCAAAAACTGAGGTTTGAGAACCTCTGCCTAGATTTCAGATGATGTATGGAAATGCCTGGATGGCCAGGCAGAAGTTTGCTGCAGGGGCACGGCTCTCATGGAGAACCTCTGCTACGGCAGTGCAGAAGGGAAATGTGGGGTTGGAGCCCCCACACAGAATTCCTACTGGGGCACTGTCTAGTGGAGATGTAAGAAGAGGGATACTGTCTTCCAGATCCCAGAATGGTAGACCCACTGACAGCTTGCACTGTGTACCTGGAAAAGCTGCAGACGCTCAACACCAGCTCATGAAAGCAGCCAGGAGTGAGGCTGTACCATGCAAAGCCACAGGGGTGAAGCTGCCCAAGACCATGGGAACCTACCTCTTGCATCAGCGTGACCTGAATGCGAGACATATTTACCCAATGCCTGTACCTCCATTGTATCTAGGAAGTAACTAACTTGCCTTTGATTTTACAGACTCTTAGGCAGAAGGGACTTGCCTTGTGTCAGATGAAATGTTAGACTGTAGACTTTTAAGTTGATGCTGAAATGAGTTGAGACTTTGAGGAACTTGTTGGGAAGGCAATGACTGATTTTGAAATGTGAGGACAGATTTGGGAGAGGCCAGGGGTGAAATGATATGGTTTGGCTGTGTTCCTACCCAAATCTCATCTTGAATTGTAACTCCCACAATTCCCAGGTTTCGTGGGAGGAAGTGGGTGGGAGGTGATTGAATTGTAGTGGCAGATCTTTCCTGCCCTGTTCTCATGATAGTGAATGAGTTTCACAAGATCTGATGGTTTTATATATGGGAGTTTCCCTGCACAAGCTCTCTTTTTGCCTGCCACCATCCACGTAAGACGTGACTTGCCCCTCCTTGCCTTTTGCCATGATTGTGAGGTCTCCCCAGCCATGTGGAACTGTAAGTCCATTAAACCTTTTTCTTTTGTAAAGTGCCCAGTCTTGGGTAGGTCTTTATCAGCAGCATGATAACAGATTAATACACCCAGGAAAGCAAGAGCAATGTAATTAAATATGAGAGCAGACAACTGTAATGATAGCCAGCAGTTACTAAGCTCTGTTTTAGGCACTTGTGTGGATTACCTCATTCAATTTACACAGCAAGCCTAGGAGGCAGACACTGCCATCGTGCCTACCTTACAGATGAAGACATTGAGGCATGAGAGACTAACGGCCAAGTTCACCCAGTGAATGGTAGAGCAAGGGCTGGAATTAGGCAGCCGGTTACCAGACTTAGGAAAATACGATATAAAGGATTTGCAAGGATAGAAAATCTCTAGCCATATAATAAAGAGACAACAAATGGGAAATGGTCCTGCAGCAAATGTGAGATGACAAGGGAAAAGAGAGGGCAAAAGAAGAAAAATAAGGGTAGCTAACCAGGATGCGTGAAAAAAGATGCAAACTCAGTCATTCCTAGCTAGGAAACTCACTCCTTGTTTAAGAAGGGATTCATTGAGTATAATTAGACTTACTCTTACGTAATATGCCTGATGTTTGTTCTTTATGTGTAAGATTGTGAATTATTTTAAAAAATTAAAGTGGAATGTTATAAACATAGCACCCCAAGCTATTCAAAAAGCAAAGCACTTTCAATTTCATGTAATAAAAGTGGAGAGAGGGGAGTGTCTACCTTTTTATATAGTGTTTCAAGCTCTGCCTTAATGCTCTGCTCCTGTGTTAGCACTGGCCGCCTTGAAGGAAATGGCTTGATGGGGTTTGGCAGAGCTAGGATCCTACCGTCATCTCCAAACCATCTTCTTTCCTGTAGGTGAAGCAGAGGGAATGACAACATTTTCTTCTAATTGAACAGAAAATGGTTTACAACACAAACAACGTTTCTTGAAAATTCTGTGTCAACATATATATTTCATGTACCTCCTCCCCCAACAGAACTGTAAAAGTCTGTTTCCATTAGAAATCAAGTCTTCACTAACACCTCTCACAACTGATTTAAAATGTACACCCTGGCTCCCTAAATAGTATTTTAAAGAACTTAAATGAATGCTTAAGAAAAATTTATTTTCTATTCATTAAACATTTAAGAAAAAAAAAAACCTGCAGGATAAAAACTCAAAATTGAGACTATTCTACCTATGGATAATTTAAAAATTCTGTCAAGTACGAAAAGGTTGCCAGCATCTGGTTTAGCAGGAAAAACACAGATTCAGCTAGCAAAGATGGATTTTGAGCAGTTGAGAAGTTATGTTATTTGAGGATCAATAAATGTACTGAGAGAGAAAGTTAAAAAAAAAATTGAACCACTTTCTGTGGATAACCTCAAGAGGAAATGAGTACAGTGGATGCAATGACTGCCCTGTTAGGAAAATAAAAGCTATGTCTAGTGCACCCAGGCCACACTTGGGAGCAGAACGTGCACACTTACGGGATCCTGCATCAGCAATCTGTTCTCCATGATGTTCTGATTGGTGCGTGCCACCTCTGGTCTTACCCCAGTGTAAAGGCCTTCATCTTCCAGGAACCTGGGCTGTACATTCTCAGGAAGCTTTTTATATGTAGGGACTAGATAGTTTATAAATAAATAAAACATTAGGACCAATCTAAATATCTCAAACTGCATTTTGGTGAATTAATCACTAGAGATTTCATTTATGTTTTTAGAAAATGCAAATTTTCCAAATTAATTTTTAAAAGCAGAACCAAGGGAAAGATGAATGTGCTCACTTATAGGAGTATGTTGTAGAATCAGGTATTTAAAGAAAATACCTAAATAATTTAATATGTAACTCATCAGTGTGGCATACTGAGAAGAAGGTAGTATTCAAATCATAGGACAAGGGACAAGTTTTAGCTTTATTACTTTTCAGCTGGGTGAATTGGGGCCAGGCACTTCTTTGAACTCTCTCCTCCTGTACAAAAGAGATAATAATCTACTTAACTGGGCTTCTGGGAGAATTAAATGAGGTAAAGTATGAGGACGTGCTTTGTAAATGAACAGGTTTATTTGAGTGAACGTGATCATTACCTCATTTATTCATTCACTACTTTATTCATTCATAGAACACATCTTTACTGACAGCCTCCTTGTGCCGGGCACAGATGAGACTCTGGGAATCCAGGCCAGTCCCCTGCTGCCTTGGAGCTTGGATTGTAGTGGGAGTGACAGGCAGCAACAGGAAGCAAAGGTCTCTACAAGATCACGCCATAGAGTAGTAGGAAAATACACGGGGAATGGTGACTTAGGGAAGGGTGGGGATAAACTTAAGATGAAAGAAAGGCTGTTCTCATAAACTCTCAGCCCCTGTAACTGATCACTGATTTGATAAAAGGCTTCCCACAGTACTTTGGTGTATCTTCCATTAGTCTATCAATAAGTGTTTGTTGAATGGATATTTTTCCATGTTCTGTGTTTTTTTTTTGTTGTTGTTTGTTTGTTTGAAGATATTTCTGGATTGTTAAATCAGATTAGAAACTGGAATCAGATCTGGAGATGAGGCATCCTTATGCACTAGCCATATTTCATTACAAAATAAGTGACGATTTCTAAACTGAACAAGAAAATAAAAAGAGCAAGTACCTGTCTGCCTACTGGGTATGAAGAGCATTTCTGTTTCCATCTGCAGCCGATCATGAATGCTTTCATAATCTGCAGGTCTGACTGCTACAAAATCATCAGCCATGTGATCTAAGCCCAATAGGAAGTCCTCGGCATCATCACCATTAAGCAGTTCTTCCTCATCCTGCATAATGTTAAAAAGTAACAAGAAAAAATCATGCTAAGATTTTTAGTTAGAAAAATAATTAACAATACCAAACTCATGAAACTTAACATTTCCTACAACTTTATCTTTTCCTTTTATAAAAAATGAAAGCATAGAACTATATAATCTTTCATATTTAACAAGTGGGTTTTAAAAAAAATTGTTTTGCACTATTCTGCACACCTGGAAGATGTCAAAATCAGAGATGGCTGTTTCAGAAGAGAAGTGGTAAGCAAAACAATCAAAATCCCAACAGATATGGCCTCCTTTGAGGGTGCTTACTTTTGGCCATTTATGTAAAGAATTGGGCTCATAATTTATGTAGCAGTTTAACCTTCCACCTGGCACTAAACCAAGGGAAAAGGCACCAAGTGTATAGGTGCACAGTCTACACACCCTGTTCAGACTGCCTAGGTTTAAATCCCAGCTTCACCATATACTGTCTGAGGAATTTGAAACTGCTTATTTAACCATCTGATCCTCAGTTTCCTCACTTATAAGATGGTTATAGTAATAGAGTTTACCTCTAAGCACTTTGTGGGGATAAAATTAAATGATGCACTTAAAAATTCAAAGCAAAGAGGCTATAATCACAAATGTTAGCTGACATATATTGATTTTGTTTGGATATTTTCCAAACATCTTCTCCCCCTTCCTCTTTTTCTTTCTCCTTCTTTTAAAAATTTAAACCTGGTATCCATTTATGAGCAACATCTTTTAAAATCCTGTGGAGACTTTCAGGTAGCTGAAGACAACGATGGCAGTCTAGCTACTTGCCTCTTAATATTTCCTCCCCATGTACACGCAACAGTAGGGAAAGAAAAAGGGAATCTATGTAGAAACCATGCTTTTAACTTAGCTTGAAGACAGAGAATGTCGAAACATCGAACAAGTGAAAAGAGAAAGATCACCAGATGGCAGTGTGTAATCTTCCTTCTCCTGCCCCACTTCTGCTTTGTGGTGAGCAAAATCACCCAGAGAAAAACTGCAGAGAAGACAGAAAAAGGAAGCTAGCAAGAGGGGCTACAGAGGATCTAAAACTTTGTTCAAAAAGACTAAATCAACCTTGAAGATGAAAATACTTTAAAAGTGTCCGGGCAGAGCAGAGCATGGACTATAGGGAAGGGGCTTCAAAATGTGTGTGATTTAAAATGTGTGTGATTTTAGGAAAACAGAGTTTCTGGGGCAGTGAATAGGCAAAAGGAAGGGAGAAGTGGCCTTTGGTGGAAAGTGTCATAATCTCAGAAGATGTTCACAACTGGAGACTTCTATCAACAGGTGAAGCCCAATTCTCCTCCATTTGAGAGTGCACTATGCCTCGTGACTTGCTTCTCCTGAGTAGAATATGGCAGAAGTGACGGTGTGTGGCTCCTGAGACTAGGTCATAAAAGGAAGTGTGGCTTATTTTTTGGGTTCTCTCCTAGATCACTTGCTTTTGGGAAGTTAGCTGTCATGTCAGGAGGACACTCAAGCAACACTGAATGAGCTGAATGCTGATTTGCAGAACGATTGTTATAGTATAAGCTAAAATATTCCTGAGCTTCTATAAATCTAGGTAAAAGAAGTGCATTTCTGGGAGGCATTTTTCAAAGAAGGAGATTATAAGCAAAGCAGAGAATTAAGCCAATTATGCGAATACTAGAATATCCTAGGGTGTTTTCGTTATTTTTAATGTGGTAAAATATATATAACATAAAGTCCACCATTTTAACATTTTTTTTTTCTTTTTTTTTTTTTTTTTTTGAGACAGAGTCTTGCTCTGTCATCTAGGCTGGAGTGTAATGGCACGATCTCGGCTCACTGCAACTTCCGCCGCTCGGGTTCAAGTAATTCTCCTGCCTCAGCCTTCTGAGTAGCTGGATTACAGGTGCCTGCCACCACACCCAGCTAATTTTTGTAATTTTAGTAGAGACGGGGTTTCACCATGTTGGCCAGGCTGGTCGCAAACTCCTGACCTTAGGTGATCCACCTTCCTCGGCCTCCCAAAGCTGGGATTACAGGCCACCGCGCCCAGCCCATTTTAACCATTTTTAGGTGAACAGTTCAGTAGCGTTAAGTAAATTCACGTTGTGGTCCTACCATTACCACCATCTGTCCATCTTCCCAGACTGAAATTCTATGCCCATTAAATAACAACTTTGATTCCTTCCTTTAGTCTCTGACAACCACCATTCTACTTTCTGTCTCTATGATTTTGACTATACAACGTAGCTCATATAAGTGAAATCACAGAATATTTATTCTTTTGTGACTGGCTTATTTTTCTTAGTGTAATGTCTTCAAGGTGTATCTATGTTGTGGCATGTGTCTGAATGTCCATGCTTTCTGAGGGTGTATACTATTCCATTGTATATTTATGTTTATCCATTTATCTGCCAATGAACACTTGGGTTGCTTCTACCTTTTGGCTTTTGTGCATAATGCTGCTATGAACATTGATGCACAAGTATATGTTCAAGTTCTTGTCTTCAATGTTTTTGGATATATACACAGAGTGAAATTGAATTGCTGGATCATATTATAATTCTGTGGTTAACTTTTGAAGAACCACCATACTGTTTTTCACAGCAGCTGCACTATTTTACGTGGTTGCAAGCAATGCATCAAAGTCCAATTTCTCCATATCCTCTATGACACTTGTTTTGTTTTTGATAAGAGCCATTCTAATGGCTGTGCAGGGGTATCTCATTGTGGGTTTGATTTGCACTTCCCTTATGATGAATGGTGTAAAGTATCTTTTTATGGACTTATTGTCTATTTGCATGTCTTCTTTGAAGAAATGTCTATTCAATGCCTTTGCCCATTTTTAAATGGTATATTCTCCTTTTATCTCACACATACCACCCACAGTTGCAGAATTTGAGTTGTAGCCTGGGTGTGGTGTTTGGGCACAAAAAGCTGCTTACTTTGTAAGGTTGCGAAAAGAGAGAGACTGAGGTTTCATTTGCCTTGCAGAGGAACATACTTTGCACATGGAATAAATACTAATCATTTTGTGGAGTCTAGCAAGAAAAATCCACAAGCCACATTATTTAATTTTTTTTTTCACAAAAGAAAGATAAACAGGTTTAATCAAGGTTCTTCTTACCACATTGTAGGGTCTAACCCAGAGCACAGGGAGCCATGTGAATTCAGTACTTGGGATTTCAACTCATGTGGAGTGTCATTTTCCTGGTGGTGGTGGGTTTTCTCCTCAGCCACTTTCTTTCTTGCAGGTATATCACCCTTTTCCTCCTAGCCCTCCACCCACACATTACCATCCTGATATTAAATACCATTTCCTTTCCTCTTCCTCGTGCAGGTGGTTCTTCTTCTTCCCCTTCCTCCTCCTCTTGATTAGTTCCCGCTCTATGTCTTGCTTTTGGCTTTTCCTCTGATTCTTCTGGTTCGGGATCAAAGCTGAAAGTAAAGAAGTTGTAGGCCTCTTCTGGAGAAGGGAAGCCAGGTGGAACCTAACGAAAAGCAAGGAGCAATCGCAATTTCCCATTTATAAGCTGTAATGGGCTCTGCACAATTAACTGACAGCTGGCTTGATGCTAATGGGATCAGGCGTATTCCAGGCCTCCGAAGCATACTGTCTTAGTTAAAGGTGTGAGATTACTGGTAATAAACTTTAATACCTGCCACAGGCAGTGGGAGGCCTCCTTTAATAGTAACTCTAATCAGTGACTTTTAAAAAAACCCAGCAATTATTTACATTCCAATAAGTACATAAATATATTATTTATAGTAGTAAACACTTTAGATAAGGTTATTAAAATGACAAACAGTGGATTTATTGTTTTATCAGCCAATGCTGAGATAGTTTTTTGTTTTATTATGAGAAATACAGAAATTTTTAAACAAATGACCTTTTTTTTGTTGTTTCTCTTTTTGAGTTAGTACTCTCCTTTTTTCCTGTAATGAAAGCTGGGGCAACTTCAGAGCTGAACAAATTGTCTCATCACCAACATTTCCTGTCTTTCCATGCACCCCCTCTTCCTCAAGTCAGGCAATATTCTGATCTCTCCAGCTAGTATGAAAGTTGGAATCACTTCTCATACTTTTTTCTTGCAGACTGCATGGCAACAGGAGTCAGGTTGTGTATGTAGTCATTTATTTATTTTTAATTTAGAGATGAGGTCTCACTCTGTCACCCAGACTGGAGTGCAGTGGCGCAATCATGGCTCACTGCAGCTTTGACCTCATGGGCTCAAGTGATCCTCCCATCTCAGCCCCCCAAGTAGCTGGGACCACAGGCATGTGCCATCATGCCTGGCTAATTTCTGTATTTTTTGTAGAGATGGGGTTTCGCCATGTTGTCCAGGCTGGTCTTGAACTCCTGTGCTCAATCGATCTGCCTGTCTTGGCCTCCCAAAGTGCTGGGATTGCAGGTACGGGCCACCACACCCGGCCTGTAGTCATTTCTCATTGGATATTTGTAAAAAGCACAAACGAACAAATGGTTTAAAAAGACAAGATTTCTCACCTGGGGTTTAGGCTTGATTTTTCGTGCAGAATCACGGAACTTGACTCTTGAATAACTTCGGGAATCAATTTCTTGTTGAGTACTTTCTACCTCTTTCCCTGGCTATATGAGTGGAAAAAAATGATGCATAAGCCATTTAAACCAAGAAACTTAGGCTGTTCTAAAATGAAGGTTAACCCCCCTGCCCCAAAGGCTTATCTTCTGACTGCTGTTGCATCTTATCATTCCTAAGGCATGGAATGCTGGCAAATTTCAAATGCAGTCATGCCCTCCATAGCGACAACCTGCAGAACTGCATGCATGACAGAGGCCATACAGACTATAAATATGGTATTTTTACTCTACCCTTTTTATATTTACATAAAAAAATACGTACCATTGTGTTACATTGCTATGGTATTCAGAAAAGTAACATGCTCTTCAGGTTTGTAGCTTTGGTGTGTAGTTGGCTATGCCATCTAGGTTTGTGTAGGTACATTCACACAATGGTGTTCACACAATGACCAAAATGCCTAAGAACACATTTCTCAGGACATATCCCCATCATTAAGTGATGCATGACTGTGTATTTGAAGGTTGATGTTGCTGAATATTTTCTTACTCAACTGGTCTCTCTCAAGACTAAACAAATATAAAATTGTATACTCAATAAGCTTTAAAATGAAAACTGTTGGCCAGATGCAGTGGCTCATGCTTGAACTCCCAGCACTTTGGGAGGTCGAGGCGGGCAGATCGCCTGAGGTCTGCAGTTTGAGACCAGCCTGGCAAACATAGTGAAACCCCACTTTTACTAAAAATATAAAGATTAGCCAGGCGTAGTGGCAGGCGCCTGTAATCCCAGCTACTCGGGGACTGAGGCAGGAAAATCCCTTGAACCTGGGAGGCAGAGGTTGCAGTGAGCTAAGATTGCACCACTGCACTCCAGCCTGGGAGACAGAGCAAGACTCCGTCTCAAAAAAAAAAAAAAAAAAAAAAAAGTGTTATCTGATCCTATAAATTAAGATTATCCACTTCACAGAGGATCATTTCCAAATAGTCTATAAAGAAAACCATTAATCATGTCTGATTGTAAATAAGTCCAACATACATCCTCTAGGGCACATGGCCTGTCTTCACTCAGCCTCTGGTCCTGCTATCCACCCCGGGAAGCTGAGCCGTCTGCCTCTACTTGCTCTATGTGATAGTTATCATATGGATATTGCCTTTTGCCTCTGAAAGCTAATCTGCAAGGTGCTGTTTCCAACTTCTTACCCATCTCTCCTTCTAATCCACCCCTTTTAAAACCCAGATACTCCTCCTTTTTCATGAAGCACAATCTAAATGCCAAGCAATTGTGAGCAATTCTAAGCCATCCCAGTAGTACATATAGGTGTTCATAGCAAGAAGGAACATACTTATTCTACCTATGACAGAAACTTCATCATTATTATATGGACTGAGAATTATTTCATAGCATGGAGTAACTGTCACCCAACAACAGTAATGTAGTGTGCCATCTTCACTGGGGACCTTCAATATATCCTTCCTAAGTCCTACCTGTTCCTCAAGACCACACAAAGCTTCCTTTCTCCATCCTAAAATGAACTCTCTTTTTGGACTCAAATTGTTTGATTCATATCAGGCACTGTCCTGTAGAGCTTGGCAATTGAAACCATCGGCTCTGAAGTCTGACTGTCTGGCTTTGAATTTTAACTCTACCACTTACAACTTAGGCCACTTGAGTAGAGCATCAAATAAGGAAATGTACATAAAATATAACCAGTTAGGTACATTAATGGTAGCTGTTATTATCACATTACTAGCTTTTTCTTACATGTCTTTTGTTTTGGTCTATAGTTTGTATGCACATGATATGACTAAACATTTTAGTTTGGCCCGTGGGAAACCAGAGCCTGTGGCAAGGGTTTTTCTATGCCTGTAGTTGACTCTGAGAAGTGACACCAAAGAACAGGAATTGGGGACTGGGAAGAATAAAGCAGGTAGAAAGGGAGTGCAGGAGAACTTGATTGAGAAGTCTACCACTGTGGGCAAGAGAGTTTAACCCACAAGGATCCTCTGAGGAGTCATGCAGACTGCTTGTCAGAATTGTCCACCAGGGACACAGAAGAGGGGAATATTTGTCTAATGGCTTCTGTCCCCCAGGTGATTGGAGGGTTTCAGAAACAGATGGCCCAAAATAAGGTGCTTTGACATGCTGAACTGAAGAAGAAGCCTCAAGGTCTCTCTGACCTCCCCTACCCTGGATGCCAAATTCCCTGTCTCTCCTAAAGCACAGGATGAAGTTGTTCTCCGAAGTTCCCTTAGCTGCCTGAGTCCAAACCTGCCAAAGAAGAAGACAGTGACCTTTAGTCCCTCCCTTGAGTGTTCATTAACTGTACCCATATCGCAGGAAGAAAGACTGAAGTTCATCAACACACTTGGACAGACTTTAGTCAAAAACCATTGTCTGCTCTGCGGGCCCAATGGACTTTGTCTGAGGCCACTGTTATGTTCTTTGAGCCCATAGAATTCCCCTAAAAATCATTTGCTACTCACTAAAATCACCCACACTTCTCCACCTCTGTTTCCTCTAGGATGAAGGGTACATAACTATCTGTACTCCTTGCACATTAATAAATGTGTATGCCTTTTCTCCTATTACTCTGCCTTTTGTCAGCTGATTTTCAGTGAACTTTCAGAGGGTGACAAGGAAGTTTCCCCTTGGCCTCTACATAGTTGGTCATTGCACCAGAGGGTGTTAAGCTCCTGGTGCTTCCAGTCTTGCGTATGTGTCAGAATACATGAGTGGGCCTCCGCAAGCCTTGGCGAGGCAGGGATAGCCCTGGAATGAAACCTGGAGGTACGGCTAAAGTGAGGTGCTGTTAAATTTTACTTATGTGCAGCTAGATGTCCAGTAATGGCCAAAATAAAAACGAGGGTGTCAGTTGGGTATAATCTATCCTAATATCGAGCGACTATATATAGTTTCCTTTTATGTTGAATTCTATACTTCTCCTTCATTTTCTCATTTTGTAGTGTTAAGGTTAAATAGTTATCTACCAACTAAATTGTACAGAAGTTGAAGTTGTACTAATCAATACATTCCACAATGTAATGCTAAATGAAGTTATTATTTTTCTTGGTAAATTTCAGTATTTTAAATGTTTTTGAGGATGAGGAGAGAAGCAGATGAGTATTACCCAGTATAAGGATTATTTTTTCTTTTTTTTTTTGAGACAGAGTCTCATTCTGTCACCCAGATTGGAGTGCAGTGGCACAATCTCGGCTCACTACAACCTCCACCTCCCAGGTTCATGAAATTCTGCCTCAGCCTCCCGAGTAGCTGGGATTAAAGGCACCTGACACCATGCCTGGCTAATTTTTTTGGTATTTTTAGTAGAGGCAAGGTTTCACTATGTTGGTCAGATTGGTCTTGAACTCCTGACCTTGTGATCCGCCCACCTCAGTCTCCCAAAGTGCTGGGATTACAGGTGTGAGCTACTGCACCCAGCCTAGGATTTTTAAAAACTGCAGTAGAATAAAGATCAGATTCCTGTGCTTGGTCAGGAAGGCTTTTTAAGATTCTGCCAAGTCAGGTCCTCTTGTAAAATAGGGCTAAGACTTTCTCATGCATTGTCGATGATGCCATTCTATTCCTGTCTGCTCCACCTCCTATAGCACAGGAGAGAGACTGATGTGTTTGAAAACACACAAAACAAACCGAGAAGTCAACCCATGAGAGAGAAACTTGGCTCTGTATAGGCAAGCCTTGGGCTTTAGAGAGCTGTGAAAATGATGATAATAAAACAGAAGACCAGGCAGAAAGCTTAACATTAGTAATCTAGAAAATAATTAGCTTAAATTCCATGTGGCAAAATATGTGGAAATTATTATTTTTGTTTCTTTCCATTGGGTTGGTATAGAAAATATGCTCAGATAATATAATTTCATTGATGTGATTTATTGCAGTATTGATGGTTTTATTACAGTATTTACGGACTTGATTAAAAAGTATAAATGTAATTTTTGTCAAAATCTTAAAAAGTTTTAAAGTCAATTATGTTAATACATTTAAGGCCATTAATTATACTTAAAAACATTGAACATGCTGAATTAAATTTTAAAGAACTATAATACATTTATATAATCATAAAGTAATAATTACATTCAATATCAATCCAGCAATAAAATACTGAGTGCCTATCATATGTGCACATATCCATCTAGGAATTCTTTCTCACCCTTAAATTTTTTTGTATCCTACAAGAAGGCTTTGGCCCTTTCTAACTTGAGCTAGACCAATTCAAGTCTCCCTGCTTTTGTTAGAGCATAATTACAAAATATATTAGCTCTAGCCCTGATCTCTCTTCTAAACCATAATCTAAACCAATTTCTTAAAAGACACCCTAATCTGATTGTCTTGTAGACCCCTGAAATTTTTGTATATGCTTGATACTGGTCCTGTTACTAATGAAGATACATGATTTGCAAATAACTTCTCCATTTCATGTGTTCTTCTTACCTTGTTCAATGGTTTCCTTTGAAGCACAAGTTTTTAATTTTGATGAAGTTCAATGTAGCTATTTATCCTTTTGCTACTTGTGCGTTGGGCGTCAAAGAAAGCCATGGACTAATTTTTATATAACCTGATTTTGAGGCTGGGACGAGGTGCCATTTTGTTGGGCTGCTAACAGCACCCACCACAGAGCTGAATCCCCCTATATCCCCACTGGCTGTAAACCCCACTGAACTCCTCAAGGGTGAGCTCTCACTGCCATCACTATATGTTCTGAGCCTATTGGACACCTGGCAGGAAGGAGTTTCTCATAAATGCTGGCTGGGTGACAGGTAGATTAGGTTCAAGGATCAGATCTTGGCTAGTCTGAGACAGGGAACTAGGGCCACATGTAGAAAAATTTTGGTCATATCTAGTGGAGGCTAAGTTTTCAAGGTTCTGTGTTACTTCTACTTTGATGTTTATGTGTTCTTAGAGATTTGCATTTGTTCACGTATCACAAGTCTGCTGAGTATAAAGTGAAAGGAAATACAAAAGATATTAAGCAACGGTTTGCATTGGTAAATTTGGATTACTGACCAAAGTATTCCTAACTTGTTACCCCTTTTCTCTCTGAGTATACAGCATCTAACAGTCACTTATACTTTTAAATAGAGAGGGCTGACCATGTGCCCGGAACTACATGAAACACTATAACATGTATTCACTCCTTTAGTCCTCAAAACAATACCAAGAACTAGGTTCTAGAATTACCCCTATTTTATAGAGGCAGGAAGTGGGGTCTGTAGAGTAGCTAAACTCAAAAATCGCATCACTAGTGAGTGAGGTTGGCAGCCTTTAGCCCTGGGCAGCTGAAGTTCAGCATCTGTGCTCTTTGTGTACTCCATTTTTTAACGAATAGGATATTGAACCATTTTTTAGATATTCCTTCTAGATTTGAGGTATATACATGAAGAAATGTGATTGTGAGATGTTCTATTATGAATATGTGACTTGGTCTAAAGACAAAGCAGTTGATATTTGCCTCAATACCATAAGAATGGTACTTAGGGAATATGGAATATTATGAACACACAAGCCAAGTCTGATCACAAGGAGAAATAAACACCCTAGTAGCCAAGGGAGTATATTTTTACTTCTACAACTTCCAGCTTTATTTGAGATATCAGTATTTGTGGCCCATGGACGGTGACAGCTAATGAATTATGATATCTATTTTTTGAAATGATGTTGTGAAATGATTTTCAGTCAGAAGGTATAGAAAAAGCCAGATATAAAAGACCAGAACCTCCTATCACTTAGCCAACATGACCAGACGCTTAGCCTCACATGCCCATGAAAATAACCAAAGTACTTGTGTCAAGCTGATGGGATTATAGATATTTTTCTTTATTTTCCAAGATTTGTAAATTATGGCTTTTGTAGTAAGAAAATAAATGGGAATTAAAGGAAAGAAATGCTTTTTCAGTAGAATGGATCATGAAGGCGCATAACAAATAGTCATAAAGCCATTTCATTGGACTGATTAGGGTTCCTACTGAAGACCACAAAACATAAGCAAGGCTGCAACGTTCCTTATAATTATGCAACTTGTGACTTCTTTGGGGTGAATATAGGTAACATTTTATAACACCTCATCATAGAAAAAGAAAAGGCATCATTTAAAAAATCAGAAATATCCCTAGAGCCTGGGCTTCTTTGTCTTAATGGTTAAAAACAACCCAAACCAATAAAAACAACAAAAAACCAATTGGGTTGGAGTTGCAAACACCTCCTGAGCCATTTGCTGTTTTTCTTTCTGTTCCTTTTTTTGCTGTCATAGCGCTTACCCCTCTGTTTTTCTTTTCCTGGCTCCCTCTCCTCCTCAAGGGCTTTAACTCTAAGGTTTTCTCCAAAGGCACTCTCAAAACTTCAACACTCACCACAGTAGAAACACTTCCTAAATCTGTTTCTCCAGGTCTAGGCCCTTCCTCTGTGTCTCTGGAGGAACACATGTTGAGATTCCTCACCAGCACCTCAAATGCAAATGAAATTCACTCTAGTGCATTCAGACTGCCTCCCCTTCCTGTTGTCAATAGCTTTCCATGGCTTGTAGAAAACTACTGAGGCTCCTAAATGTGACATTCGAGGACCCTTAGCATCATCTGACTCTCTTTTTCTACTGCATTTTTATCTCTCTCCCTGCTTTCCGGGAAGATCCATGGATCCAGCAATGCTGACCCAATGAGAGAGACTGGAAATGATATAGAGCTGGGATCAAATCCGGATTCTTCTACATGCATGCTCTGTGACCCGGGGTGGTTTCACATCTACTGTGACCCTCGGTTTCCTCGTCTGTTAAATGTGAATGAAAATAATAGTACTTGCCCTGTAGGGATAATGAAATATGCTAACATGGGACAAAGGTAGCAAAATGCCTGGCACAGAGTAGTACCTTATAAATAGTAGCTATTGTAATTATTAATATTTTTGAAATAGGGTCTCATTGTTGCTCAGGCAGGACTGCAGTGGTGTAATCATAGCTTACTGCAGGCTTGACCTCCTGGGCCTAAGTGATCCTCCCACCTCAGCTTCCCGAGTAGCTGGGACTACAGGCATAAGCCACCATGCCCAGCTAAATTTTTTATTTTTATTTTTAGTAGGAGTGGGGACTTGCTCTGTTGCCCAGGCTGGTGTTGAACTCTTGGACTCAAGTGATCCTCCCACCTCAGTCCCCCACAGTGTATTATAATTATTAATAAGCATTTAATACCTCCTCTGTGCATAGCTCTGCTCTAAAAACTTTTGCTGGAAACTTTATATTCTGCTTTACTGGTTTTGATCACAAAGTAGAGAGAGTATTTCTCACCTCTGTGCCAAATTCGGTCTCCAGTTCTTTCTTACTGGGACTTCGTAAGCGCCTGGGCCGAGGAGTGGGGATTTCCTGCAGCAATGCACTTTCTGCTTTGGACTAAAAAGTCAAACAGAAATTTACTGCTACATGATGTCAGGAATGCTGAGAAATAATCAGTGAAAAATACATTCTATCCTTTAAGGGGTAAGAACAAGGAAAATGGTTTCGAAAAGTGACATTAAATTCTGAAGCATAATTTTCATCTGTGCCAATGCAAAATAAGACATTAGCATTTAAAACTTGAAAGACAAATTGAATGGCATTCAAATCCATGCAGTTTGGAGCATAAAAAGTAAGCTAGACAAGGCCTGGAAGATTGCAGTCAGCACTGAACAGAATATTCATGTGGTTTCTCTCACCCTCGCAGCCTGCAATTTCTCCCTCATGCGTCCCCTCATGGAAAATTCTGCAAAGCCTGTTCTGGAAGTTGAAGGAATTGGAGGTAAGCCTAAAAAACAAAAACAAAAACAAAAACAAAACAAAACAAAAAAAAAGAAAATAAGGAAAGAAAAAGGAAAATTACTTTAAAACAATTCCCTCCCCACAAAAGGGAAGGTTAAATTTAAAAAGAAATAAGAGAACATAATTTTATTTGGCACATTTAGAACTTCACATAAGCAAACATGAGACCATGCTGACAACCATCCTTTTGACATAGTAAGTACATGTCTTGGCTTTTCTGAAACTGAGAGCCAAAACCTCAGTCCTGGCTGGCACTGTCATCTTGACTTAACCAAGAATGAAATGAATGACATTTGACTGTTCAAGGCACATGAATACTTACCAGTTCAATTGCCACTGGGAAAAGGCTCTCACATTTGTTGATTTGAGAAACAGGCTTGTCAGGTGAATGGTTGGCTAATGAGTTTGGGGTTTCCGGGTTTAACTTTCAATTGCACTGGTATCTTTGATAAGAGAAACCTTTTCTAGAGGCCCAGACCTAGCCCTGGGCTATCATAAAGACAATATACATTTTGTATATATTATTGAATTTACCCATAAATACAATGAACTATCAGGCAGCTATTGTGTGCCAGGTTCTGTGATACCTGCATCAAATGCATTTCTCAACAGTTTTTCTGCTGTCTTTGTGAGGAGTACCCCAGGGATTATGATCACCAAGTATCACAAAGATGAAGGCTCTGCAGCCCTGTGTGATAAATGGCTCTACAATCACACACCTAGGATGTGGAATTCTTGGCATTTGGTCCCAGTCCCACATTCCCCAATTCTCTAAACCATTACAAAAGAGGCAGAAGTAAAATGGAGTCTTTGAGGAACAGAATGTTAGCATGGGTGGAGCAGAGTATCTCTACTGGGATGAAGAAGGACTCAAGATTACAAAAGGATTTTGGGGTCAAGTTAGGGAAAGCCTCTGATGTCACATTAAGGTGCCTCGGGTATATTCCCCAAGCAGTGTGGATGTCGTGAAGAATGTGCAGGGAGGAGGACATGAATGCAAGCAGCCTGTTCAGAAGCTGCACCACAGGATGGTTGGGGTGGAGTGGGTGAGGTGCCAGGGACCCCAGCCAGGATGCCCTGGTATGAGATAGGAAGGAAAGGGGGTCAATGTGAGTCAGTAAGACAGGCCACATACAATAGGGCCTAGTGGCGATTGGTAGGTATGGAAAAATGACCAGTAGCAGCGGCAGCAGTACTATCTTCTGGGAACTTTTTAGATACACAGATTTTCAGGCATACTCCAAAACCTGGAGGTACAGCCCAGACAACCAGGGAGTTTAAACACACACTCAACCTGGAGGACCCCAGTATAGAGAAATAAGGAAAGAGTGAGGGAATCTGAGGTTTCAACACAAGGAGTTTGATGCTGCTGAGAAAGAAAAATGAGAGGGGGAAGTCAGACTGGGAGGTGTTGGAGTGAATTTGTCTGGGGCCAGATGAGTCTGCGGTGCTTGTCCAGGACACCAAGCTCTGGGACAGGGGCCAGACTGAACAGTAAAGGCTTGGGAAGGCTTTCAACCATGGTGAGTGCTGAAGCTTTAAGAAAGGGGTTTCCTGAGGAGAGAAGGATCCTCACACTTGTAAACAATGACACTATCTTGGGAGGAAGGAAGCAGATGAAAGTAAGAGAGCTAGGAGGAAAAGTGGCAGAGAGAAGGCAAAGATAACAGGTCTGCAGGTTCCTCCTGAGCCTGCTTTATGCAAGAAAAGACAATAATCACCGGCCTCAACGCCCATTTCTGCAGCACAGCCACTCTGTTTCTTGGGTTGTGCCTTCTTCCATACGTGTGATAGAAAGCTATAAAATACTACTTATATCATGCCCCCAACTATCACTTAATGCCTGTATGGAGGCATGAAATATTTAGGGTAATGATTAGAGTCTGGCATGCATGTGTTGAGGTTCAAAGTTCTTTAAGAGAATCTCCATTAGCTTAATAAAATTTTTTGGCATTCTTTTAAAACTCACTTAAAATCAAGTCATTTTTCATTTTAAAGATAATATAACTATGGTAGATTATGTGATTATGTTCCTGTGACATATGCACAGAGTCATGAGACTTCCTTCATCTGTCATATTTTGAATTTATATATGGTTTTGTACTGCACAAAGAAGTTTTGGTCAATGGCAGACCCCATATACAACGGTGGTCCCATAGGATTATAATGGAGCATATGTAGAGATCTGATCTATGGCACCTGATATTGGCTTTGCAGATCAAGTAGGAGGAATAATTGATATTCAGTAATGATGCTGGGACATTTGGTTTTCCATATTGAAAAAATACAGATATATATATATATATATATATATATATACACACACACACACACACACACACACACACACATACACCATCTAGGTTTGTGTAAGTATGCTTTATCATAGTCCCATAATGATACAATCACTCAGCTATGCATTTCTCAGAATGTATCCCTGTCATTAAATGACACATGATTGCATTTGTTAGGCTATTTGATTAGTACCCATTTCCTCTCCAGGTTCTAATGTCCCCAGCTATGCAGGGAAGGCACACTGTAAGTATCAGTAAGCGTGTGTGGGATGCCTGGGTGGGTAAACGGGGGCTTCTAGACTGAAACCCTGCTTCTTGCCAATGCGTTCCTCTGGCTGACCATTTACTGTGCCACTGTCCCTGTCACCAACCCCCTCCATCACCCGTGAGAAGCCTTTTTCAAAACTAATAAGTTTTTATGAACATGAAGAATAATCTTGTTTACAACCCCTTAAAAAATTCAGGGTTTTTTTTAGTTTACATAAAACAGTTATTACTTGTACATGGTTTACTAGAACAATTTTATGAATTATTCTTTAAAAGAGAGACAACATATTTTATTAAACACTATCTCTTCTGAATAAAGAAACTGAAGTAGTCTTATTATTAGTTTAAAAAACATTGACAATTTTTGAAACCATAAAAAGTAGCTCTTGCCTGATTCCTTTTTGAAATTATGAAATTTATCACTTTTAATAGACATTATTTTTTAGAGCAGTTTAGGTCCTCAAAAAAGTTGAGGGGAAGTTGCAGAGACTTCCCATATATCCCAGCCCCAACATGCTTAGTTTCCCTGATGCTCGTACCCCCCCACCAGAGTGGCACATTCATTACAATTGATGAACCTGCAGTGACTCATCAATCACCGAAAATCCATAGTTTGCCTGGGGATTTAGTTCTGGTGCTGTATATTCTATAGATTTGGATAAAGCTATAATGATACATATCCAGCATGATCAAATGATACAGAGTAGTCTCACTGCCCTTCAAATCTTCTGTGCTCCACCCGTTCGGCCCTCCCTCCCCTCTACTTTCTGGCAACCACTGATCTTTTTACTGATTTTGTTTTTAAAGTCTGTGCTAGTAAAAGACATGTAGAGGATTTAAAGATTTCCAAATCAGGTCTGTACAACTAGCTGATGGCATGTCATCTCCCCAGCTAGACTGTGACCAGCTGAGAGCAAGAAACGTATTGGGAGACTTTTGAACTCGGTTTTTGTAGTATTAGATCAGTGAAGGAAAAACATAGAAAGGAACCATGATGATGTGAGGGATATTATACTTAAAAAGGTATTTCAAACAAGATGAATGTAATCTTCATTTGTTTGAAACCAGTAATGATGAAGACTTTTTTAAAAAGATAATATTACTAACATGACATCCATGGAAGCCAAAGGTACCAGTTCACTCCCTTTGACATCATAGCTAATGGGGTTAAGTACTTTCATTTTTGTCTTGGTAGAATATGGCAAACAGGGTTTCTTTAAACAGCTGGAAATACTAAGACAACCCTCATTAAACATTTTTCTTCTAATTTATTGTCAGTTGCTCCACTCCATTACTAATCAGCTACATGATCTCAAACTGGATCTCCCTTTCAAGCCCTGCAGGTGAGAACTGATCTGCCAGGCTCGAGGAAGGCCTTGATTTCACATTTACAAAAAGAGGCATATTCAGAAAATGGCCCTTTGACCCAGCTAGGAAAACCTGACATGAATAAAGTTTCTGTAGCATCAAATGCAAAGTGTGATGAAAATATTTTTTTTAATTAAGATGTGATTTGAGGGCATACAAGAACTTATGGATAATGACAGAATTTTAGGACATTCCATGAAAAATATATATATAATGTCAATGTAGTATGAAATGTGGATTTCTTTGGCAAAGTGATGTTTTTCATCAGACACAGCAAGAGACTAGATGTTCAGCAATGTTGCTCTTGCTGCCTAGCAAACCCATTAATCCCAAGGCTACGTGAGCCTTATGTTTGAAATGGCTTTCAGATCTTCTCTGCACTCTCGCTCCTCTTTTCTATCACCCATACTCATTGTTCCCCAGTTCTTTCTCTTTTCAGGCTTAGTAAAGTAGTGGACACTCTCTATTTTTCTCCTAAGCACTTCGGTTATACCTGATCCCTCAGAAAACACAACCATGTTTTCCTAACAAACAGGCATTTCGTTTTAGATAATTTTCTGTTCCTCTCATGTTATGTCCACAAATTGATGTGATCCAGAATCCTGATGCCTCACCTACGTTTTTCCTTAAAAGCAGTTTTATTGACATATAAGACATATGCCACAAAGATCCTGCTTTTAAAATGTGCAGAGCACATGAATAGGCATTCTCTGAGAAAGACGTACAATTGGCTAACAAGCACACGAAAAGATCTTTAACATCATTAGTCATTAGGAAAATGGAAACCAAAACCACAATTAGGTACCACTTCACCCCTATAGGATGAGTATAATAAACAAGAGAGATAATAACAAGTGTTGACAAGGATGTGGATAAATTAAAATTTCTGTGCTGGTAGGAATATAAATTGCTGTAGCTACTCTGGAAAACATTTTGGTAATTCCTCTAAATCTTTGGCAAATATTTAAAAGTATGATAAAAATTTATGTCAACTTAAAAATATGCAAGGAAAACCTAGTATTTCCATAATTATTGCAGGGGTAGTGGAAAAAAGAGTTACAGGGACACAGGCCTAAACTACCTTTTACTTCTGCTTCTCCATTCCAAATGCTCAAACCTCACCACAAAATTATCTTTCCCTAATGCAAAATTCCAGGATAGACTATAAAATATAGAGATAAGGGGGTAGGAAGAGCATGGGGCAAAAGCCAGCTTGACTTCAGTAGCAAAAATGGGAGAATAACAGGGCTGAGAGGAAAAATGTATTTCTGGGCTCTCTAGCCTGTTCCATTGGTCTGTATGCCTGTTTTTGTACCTATACCATGCTGTTTTAGTTACTGTATCCTTGCAGTATAGTTTGAAGTCAGGCAGTCTGATGCCTCCAGTTTTCTTCGTTTTGCTTAGGATCATATTGGCTATTTGGGCTCGCTTTTCCTTCCGAATGAATTTTATAACAGTTTTTTTTCTAATTCTGTATAAAATATCATCAGTAGTTTGATAGGAATAGCACTGAATGTTAAATTGCTTTGAGCAGTATGTCCAGTTTAACAATATTGATTCTTCTTATCCATGAGAATGGGATGTTTTTTCATTTGTTTGTGTTATCTCTGATTTCTTTCAGCAGTGCTTTGTAATTTCTCCTAGTAGAGATCTTTCACCTTCCTGGTTAGCTGTATTTCTAGGCGCTTTATTCTTTGTGTGGCTATTGTGAATGGAATTGCATTCTTGATTTGGCTCTCAGCTTGGACATTATTGGTGTACAGAAATGCTACTAATTTTTGTACATTGATTTTGTATTCTGAAACTTTGCTGAAGTTGTTTATCAGATCTAGGAGCCTTTGGGCAGAGACTATGGGGTTTTCTTTTCTTTTTTTTTTTGTTTGAGATGGAGTCTTGATCCGTTACCCAGGCTGGAGTTCAGTGGTGTGATCTCGGCTCACTGCAAGCTCTGCCTCCTGGGTTCACATCATTCTCCTGCCTCAACCTCCCGAGTAGCTGGGACTACAGGTGCCCGCCACCATGCCTAGCTAAGTTTTTGTATTTTTAGTAGAGATGAGGTTTCACCGCATTAGCCAGGATGGTCTCAATCTCCTGACCTCGTGATCTGCCCGCCTCGGCCTCCCAAAGTGCTGGGATTACAGGTGTGAGCCACCACACCCAGCCGACTATGGGGTTTAGAATATAGAATAGATATAGGTATAGAATAGTGTCGCTTGCGAATAGAGATAGTTTGACTTCCTCTCTTTCTAGAAATAAAGCCACACATCTGCAACCATCTGATCTTTAACAAAGCTTACAATAACAGCAATGGGGGAAAGGACTCCCTATTCAATAAAAGGTGCTGGGATAACTGGCTAGCCATATGCAGAAGACTCTTTCCTTTCACCATATACAAAAATCAACTCAAGATGGATTAAAGACTTAAATGTAAAACCTAAAACTTTAGAAACCCTAAAAGAAAACCTAGGAAATATCATTCTGGACACTGGCCCTGGCAAAGACTTCATGATGAAGTCTCCGAAAGCAATTGCACCAAAACCAAAAATTGACCAGTGGGACCTAATTAAACTAGAGAGCTTCTGCACAGCAAAAGAAACTATCAACAGAGCAAACAGATAACCTACAGAATGGGAGAAAATATTTGCTAACTATGCAGCTGACAAAGGTCTAATATTCAGAACCTGTAAGAAACTTAAACAATTCAATAAGCAAAACACAGACAACCCCATTGAAAAATGGGCAAAGAATGCGAACAGATAATTTTCAAAAGAAGATGTACTTGTGGCCAACAAACATTTGAAAAATGCTCAATATCACTAATCATTAGGGAAATCCAAATAAAAATCACAATGAGATTCCATCTTACACCAGTGAAAATGGCCATTACTATATTAAAATGTCAAAAAATAATGATGCTGGCAAAGTTGAGAATAAAAGGGAACCTTTATACACTGTGGGTGGGAATGTAAATTAGTTCCGCCACTGTGGAAAGCAGTCTGGCGATTTCCCAAAGAACTTAAAATAGAACTATCATTTGGCCCAGTAATCCCATTACACACAAAGGAATATAAATCATTCTACCATAAAGACACATGTATTCACATGCTCATCACAGCACTATTCACAATAGTAAATACATGGAATCAACCTAGGTGCCCATCAGTGGTGTACTGGATAAAGAAAATGTAGTACATATACATCATGAATACTACAGAGCCATAAAAAAGAATGAATTCATGTCCTTTGCAGCAACATGGATGGAGCTGGAGACTATTATCATAAGCGAATTAATGAAGGAACAGAAAACCAAATACCGCATGTTCTCACTTGTAAGTGGGAGCTAAATATTGAGCTACATATGGACAAAAAGAAGGAAACATAGAGGCTGGGCGTGGTGGCTCATGCCTGTAATCCTAGCACTTTGAGAGGCTGAGGCAGGAGGATTGTCTGAGCTCAGGAGTTCAAGACCAGCTTGGGCAACATGGTGAAACCCCATCTCTAGTAAAATACCAAAAATTAGCTGAGTGTGGTGGCATGTGCCAGTAATCCCAGCTACATGGGGGGCTGAGGCAGGAGAATCACTTGAAGCCAGGAGGCGGAGGCTGCAGTGAACTGAGATCATGCTACTGCACTCCAGCCTGGGCAACAGAACGAGACTCTGTCTTCCAAAAAAAAGAAAAAGAAACAATAGACATTGGGCCTATTTGAGGGTGGAGGGTGGGAGGCAGGTGAGGGTTGAAAAACTACCTATTGGATATTATGCTGATTACCTGGGGGACAAAATGATCTGTATACCAACCCCGCAATATGCAGTTTACCCATGTAACAAACCTGACATGTATCCCTTGAACCTAAAATAAAAGTTGGAAAGAAAATTAAAAAATAGATAATCTGTGAAGTCACCATTCTTTGTTTTTAAATTTATATATGCTTCACCCTGTTACATATTGTAACTGTATGTTGTCAATCAAAGCATGTAGTTGAATCACACTAATTAAAAACTTTCAAATTTTGAGGGTTAAAAAATGTAATTAGTGGACAAACTGATACAAGACCCTAGGATAGCCTTTAAGCCACAATTAATGCTCTGGGTACACAGGACACGACTTTACTGTCAGGCAGGTTTTTACCCAGGGCAAGAAATGGGCCCAAAAACCTATTGGTGGCTGTAACTAGAGTTTAAGAAAATAGGTCATTGATTTCTTCTCTTGATTTTCTAACTTTTATGAAATAGACCAGTATCACTTGTGAAAGTGTCACTACATAAAAAGAAAGTCAAAATGGGCTGAGAACAAATTGGCTGTCCCTATATGAGCCCCAGCACTGATGATAGTTCACATTTGCTGAGGTGTTCTAGAGGGACTTCTCTGATCACTGTCTTTTTTGCTAGTTCTCCCAGGCTCACTCTTTCCAAGTCCCACCAGCATTTTCATTTTATGTTAGCTGAAAACTCAGGAACCCTTGCTCTGGCACATGCGTCTCTTTCTCATGTGGGGTCTTGGGATCCTGGCCCTGTCTGGTGCCCCTTCCTCTTCTTCGTGCTTCAGCAGATGGTGCAGACTTGGGGACCATCAGCCTGGACAAGACTTGGTGCTCTCATGCTGTTGTGTTGGTGCACAGGGCACGAGGCTCCAAACAGGACTTTCAGAGACTCTCAGAGTTGTCAAGAATATCACAGATATATTTTGACATGGAGATTCTACTTAGGATTCAGTCTTCCACATTGTCTTCTACAGAGTGGAAAAAAATATTAACAGGTATTCAGGAGGGCCAAGAACTGTGTGAGAAATGCTGGGTTAAGTGTGTGTAGTCTCAGAACAAACTTCATGAATTTCCAAGAGTAGAAATGATATGAAAAGTTTCTCAAGTTGAAGTCTTTTTTGGAGCAGTTCATTTCTAAGAGGATACTAGTATTCTATAAACTCCAGTTTTGGAAATGCTGGATTATAGAATCTTGTCTTGACTCTTCAATCATTCAACCAACAAATATTCTTTGAGCACCTGTTATGTGTTCAAGGTATAGGGATGGGGCAGTGAACAAAACAAATGAATGCCTCCACTCTCATAGAAAGTGTATGCCAGTAGGGGAGATGGACCACAAACAAGTTCTGTAGTTAGTATGTCAGATGGTGATATTAAGTGTAGAGACAAATAACACAGGATCAGGGGATAAGGAGGGCCAGGAGGGAGGGGCGAATTGCAGTTTTAAATAGAGTAGGCCAGGCGCAGTGACTCAAGCCTGTCATCCCAGCACTTTGGGAGGCTGAAGCAGGCGGATTGCTTGAGCTCAGGAATTTGAGACCAGCCTGGGCAACGTGGTAAAATGCTGCCTCTACAAAAATTAGCTAGGTATGGTGGTGCACACCTGTAGTCCTAGCTACCTGTAGTCTCAAAATTAGCTAGGTGAGGTGGGAGGATGGCTGTGCCCAGGAGGCAGAAGTTGCAGTGAGCCAAGGTTGCACCACTGCACTCCAGCCTGAGCAACAGAGCTAGACCTTGTCCCAATAAATAAATAAAGTGGCCAGGTAAGGGCCTCCAGGTGACATAAGAACAGGTGAAGAAAGAGGGGGATCAAACCATGTAGACACCTAGGGGATGAGAATTTCAGGTACAAGTAGTACTAACTGATGCAAAGACTCTAAGATAGAACTAAGCCTGATGTGAGGCCAGAGCAGAAATGGGGAACCCAAAAATTGAGGGAATGGAATAGTAGATACTAGGTCACAGAAGTAAGGGGAAACACAACCACATAGGTCATCCTAAATAATTAGGCATTAACAAATATGATGACATCAAGAAGGTGGTGAAGCAGGCATCAGAGGGCCCCTCAAGGGCATCCTAGGCTACATTGAGCACCCAGGCTGTCTTCTCCGACTTTAACAGTGACACCCACTCTTCCACCTTTGATGCTGGGGCTGGCATTGCCCTCAACAACCCCCCCCCCCCCCCCCCCCCCCCCCCCCCCCCCCCCCCCCCCCCCCCCCCCCCCCCCCCCCCCCCCCCCCCCCCCCCCCCCCCCCCCCCCCCCCCCCCCCCCCCCCCCCCCCCCCCCCCCCCCCCCCCCCCCCCCCCCCCACCCCCCCCCCCCCCCCCCCCCCCCCCCCCCCCCCCCCCCCCCCCCCCCCCCCCCCCCCCCCCCCCCCCCCCCCCCCCCCCCCCCCCCCCCCCCCCCCCCCCCCCCCCCCCCCCCCCCCCCCCCCCCCCCCCCCCCCCCCCCCCCCCCCCCCCCCCCCCCCCCCCCCCCCCCCCCCCCCCCCCCCCCCCCCCCCCCCCCCCCCCCCCCCCCCCCCCCCCCCCCCCCCCCCCCCCCCCCCCCCCCCCCCCCCCCCCCCCCCCCCCCCCCCCCCCCCCCCCCCCCCCCCCCCCCCCCCCCCCCCCCCCCCCCCCCCCCCCCCCCCCCCCCCCCCCCCCCCCCCCCCCCCCCCCCCCCCCCCCCCCCCCCCCCCCCCCCCCCCCCCCCCCCCCCCCCCCCCCCCCCCCCCCCCCCCCCCCCCCCCCCCCCCCCCCCCCCCCCCCCCCCCCCCCCCCCCCCCCCCCCCCCCCCCCCCCCCCCCCCCCCCCCCCCCCCCCCCCCCCCCCCCCCCCCCCCCCCCCCCCCCCCCCCCCCCCCCCCCCCCCCCCCCCCCCCCCCCCCCCCCCCCCCCCCCCCCCCCCCCCCCCCCCCCCCCCCCCCCCCCCCCCCCCCCCCCCCCCCCCCCCCCCCCCCCCCCCCCCCCCCCCCCCCCCCCCCCCCCCCCCCCCCCCCCCCCCCCCCCCCCCCCCCCCCCCCCCCCCCCCCCCCCCCCCCCCCCCCCCCCCCCCCCCCCCCCCCCCCCCCCCCCCCCCCCCCCCCCCCCCCCCCCCCCCCCCCCCCCCCCCCCCCCCCCCCCCCCCCCCCCCCCCCCCCCCCCCCCCCCCCCCCCCCCCCCCCCCCCCCCCCCCCCCCCCCCCCCCCCCCCCCCCCCCCCCCCCCCCCCCCCCCCCCCCCCCCCCCCCCCCCCCCCCCCCCCCCCCCCCCCCCCCCCCCCCCCCCCCCCCCCCCCCCCCCCCCCCCCCCCCCCCCCCCCCCCCCCCCCCCCCCCCCCCCCCCCCCCCCCCCCCCCCCCCCCCCCCCCCCCCCCCCCCCCCCCCCCCCCCCCCCCCCCCCCCCCCCCCCCCCCCCCCCCCCCCCCCCCCCCCCCCCCCCCCCCCCCCCCCCCCCCCCCCCCCCCCCCCCCCCCCCCCCCCCCCCCCCCCCCCCCCCCCCCCCCCCCCCCCCCCCCCCCCCCCCCCCCCCCCCCCCCCCCCCCCCCCCCCCCCCCCCCCCCCCCCCCCCCCCCCCCCCCCCCCCCCCCCCCCCCCCCCCCCCCCCCCCCCCCCCCCCCCCCCCCCCCCCCCCCCCCCCCCCCCCCCCCCCCCCCCCCCCCCCCCCCCCCCCCCCCCCCCCCCCCCCCCCCCCCCCCCCCCCCCCCCCCCCCCCCCCCCCCCCCCCCCCCCCCCCCCCCCCCCCCCCCCCCCCCCCCCCCCCCCCCCCCCCCCCCCCCCCCCCCCCCCCCCCCCCCCCCCCCCCCCCCCCCCCCCCCCCCCCCCCCCCCCCCCCCCCCCCCCCCCCCCCCCCCCCCCCCCCCCCCCCCCCCCCCCCCCCCCCCCCCCCCCCCCCCCCCCCCCCCCCCCCCCCCCCCCCCCCCCCCCCCCCCCCCCCCCCCCCCCCCCCCCCCCCCCCCCCCCCCCCCCCCCCCCCCCCCCCCCCCCCCCCCCCCCCCCCCCCCCCCCCCCCCAAAAAAAAAAAAAAAAAAAAAAAAAAAGGCATTAACTCTGAGTTGAGTGAGAGCCATTGGAAGGTTTAAACAGAGAAGTGACATGACTTTATTTTCATAGGACCACTCTGGCTGTTGGGTTGAAAATGAAGGTTGAGAATGGAAGCAAGAAGATCAGTTAGGAGGCTACTGCAGTATTCTAGATGAGAGGTGAAAGTGGCTTAGATAAGGGTGGTAGCTGTGGAGAGAGTAAGAAGTAATCATTAGATCTATTCTGAAGGTAGAGCAGACAGGATTTGATGGTAAATAGGATGTGGGCAGACAGAAAGACAGGGGTTAAGGATGACTCCAAGTTTTTGACCCGAGCAATAGAAAAAGAACGTAAAGTCCATTTAATGAGGTGGGATGACTCTAGGAGAAACAGGTTTGGGTTGATAGAAACAGATCAGAAAGTCAGTTTCAGTTAAGTAAAATTTGAGTTATCTCAAAATACATAATAGATCTAGAGAAATGTAAGAGCTAAAACTATAAAATTTCTGGAAGAAAACATGGGAGAAAATTTTCATAATCTTGAGTTGGGCAAATAATTTTTAGATACAACCCCAAAAGCACAATCTGTAATAAAAATATAATAAATTTGAGTTTATCAAAATTTAAAACTTTTGTGCTTCAAAGACACCATTAAGAAAATGAAAGACAAGCCATTGACTTGGAGAAAATATTTTCAAATTATGTTATCTGATAAAGTACTTGTATCTAAAATACATAAAGAATTTTTACAACTCTATAGTAAGACAACTCAATTAATAAATGAGTAAAAAATGTAAATAGCTGGGTGCGGTGGCTCACGCCACCCAGGTGGGTGGGTCACTTGAGGTCAGGAGTTCAAGATCGGCCTGGCTGACATGATGAAACCCTGTCTCTACTAAAAATACAAAAATTAGCTGGGTGTGGTGGCGAGCACCTGTAAGCCCAGTTAGGAGGCTGAGGCAAGCGAATCGCATGAGCCCAGGAGGTGGAGGTTGCAGTTAGCCAAGATTGCACCACTGCACTCCAGCCTGGGTGACAGAGTGAGACTCTTGTCTCAAACTAAATAGTCATTTTACTAAGAAGATATACAAATGGCTAATAAGAATATGAAAAAATACTCAAATCATTAATCATGAGGGAAGTGCAAGTTAAAAGCACAAGACACCACTATACGTCTACTGTAAAGGGTATAATTAAAGACAGATAATACCAAGTGTTGGAAAAGATGTGGAGAAACTGGAACTTTCATACACTGTTGTCAGAAAAGTAAAATGATGCAGCCACTTTGAAAAGTGTATCGACAGTTTCTTAAAAAGCTACACATAAGTTTATCATATGACTCAGAGATTCTACCACTAGGAATCCTCCCAAAAGAAATGGAAACATAAGTTTCCACAAAGACATGTTGCAAGTGTTCACAGCAACACTGTGGATAATACCACCAAACTGAATATAATCCACATATCCATCAATAGGTGAATGAATAAACAAAATGTCATGTGTCCATATGATGAATTATAATTCAGCAACCAAAGAAATGAGATTGAAATGTGGATACATGCTACAATATTTATGAATCTCAAAAATCATTATGCTAAGTGAAAGAGGTCAGGTGCAAATCACTACATATCGTATGATTCCATTTACGTGCAATGTTCAGAAAAGACACACTTCCAGGAATAAAAACCAGATCAGTGTTTGTCTAGAGCTAGGGCTAGGAGTGGAGGCAAATAGGCACAAAGGAACTTTTTGGGGTGACAGAAATATTCTAAAACTGGATTGTAGTGTGATATTGCACGTTTATATATCTACCAAAAATTCCTTAAATTGTACACTAACAATGGGTGAATTTTATGGTATGTAAGTTATATTTCAATAAGCCAAAGATATGGGTTGTCTTATTAGATGTGCAAAAGTGGATGTTGAGTATGCCGTTGCATATTTAGTCTGGAAGAAGTCCATGCTGGGGATAAAAATTTGGAACTGGTCAGTATATAGATTGAATTTAAAGTCTTGAGATGACAACAATAATCGAGTATTGGTAAAGAAAAGAAAGCCAAGCACTGAGCCTAGGGTGCTCCAACATGGAGTCGTCAGGATGTGAATAAGAACACGCAAAGGAGAAAGAGGTACAGCCAGTGAGGCAGAAGGAAAACCAGGCAAGTGGAGTCCTGGAAGCCAAGTGCAAAAGTAGGAGAGAATGGTGAGCGCCATCAAATGCTGTGAAAGTCAAGTAAGATAAAGATTAAGAACTGACTATTGAATTTAGCAAATGTGTGAGTCATTGGTCACCTTGGCAAGGACATTTTCAATAAACGGGTGGGTGTGTGAGTTACACTGGAGTGATTTCAAGAGATGACTGGAGACAAAAATGAGAAAAAATGAGTTTGAAAGAATTTTGCTCTAAAGAAGTTTTGTTTTTTTGTTTGTTCGCTTTAAAGGAGGGTAGGGAATTGGGACTGAGTACAGAGTAATTGCGGCCTTGGCTTTCCTCATAACTAACAATAGGTAATATTTATTTATACGTATTAGTACTTTAATTTAGTCTTCCCAGTACTGTGTGAGGTAGTGAACGGCAGCGTTGGTGAACGTCTTGACATTTCCTACATTCTCCAGTGTGCATCCTTGGACTAGAATGTTCATCCCATTCTCCATCTGGTAGGTACTAAGGTAACTCCCAAGGCCCGGCTCCTTCAGGCAGCTTCCCTATATGCCTTATGCTCTGCTTTATAACATTCTCCCCGACCCCAGGCCAGTCTCTCCAAGTCCTCATGACTATTAAAAAGTATACCTAAAATAAACACTTTATTTCCTTTCATTTACATCATATTTCACTGGATTCTGAACTTTCTTTTCCACCAATACTGACAAATTGGCTCCGAAATGATGGTTTAATCAGAGAAACTAACATGAATGAATGGAAAACAGATGGTAGTAATGAAGAAATTTATGTTCCTAAGAAACTACTTAATGTGTGATAGTTACTCCCTCAAGAGATGGTGCAAGATGGAATCATGGGGGAATGTGTGTACTTTTAAACTAGATGTTTATTTTATTTGGAACTATTCCACATTCAGTGAAATGCTTTCTTTATTTGGAATGTCATGACTATATACATGTTTGAAGAGCAGATTAGAAGCCAAGCTTTCACTGCATGGGTTTGTGGTGCAGTTCATTAGGGAGGTGGCGCCTCCGGGCATGTGCCCGAAGCAGTCAGTGTGTGAGGCCATAGGTTAGGGGTGCTGGTCTCTGTGTCTCTAAATGCAGCCTGACCTTGACAATACTTGGAGCCTTGTAGGACAGAGGGTCACAGGTTCAAGGTGAGGGGCTGGGCTGGTATCACTGAGGGGCAGCCCAGACTCATGAGAAGTTTGGGAAGTAAAAGGTCAATGGAGTAATCAAACATGTGGATCCAGATGTTTGAGCAGACTTGGTTGAAAAGACACAATGGGCATGGTGGTAAGTAAGCACACCTAAGGCAGAACAATGCCTAGAGGGAAAAGCAGAGAGGCCACTTGGAGATACTGTTCACTCAGAGTGCCATCTGCATGCCAGCACTATGCTAAGCAGAGCTGAAAGTCAGGCTCTGCCCTCAAGGACTGCTAGTTTGGTGAAGGAGGGCAGGAGGCGTACCAATGAAAAGATGCCTCTGGATACTCACTCAGGCGCAAGGGCCATGGGAGCAAAGAAAATATCTACTCAGCTTACTCTGGGGAATAGGGGATGTTTTCCAAAGGGGGTGACATGTATATATTGATTTTTGAGAGATGAATAGTTAGAATAAGACAAACAAATAAATGAAAACCCCAAACAGGAAACAGGCTGTTCTAGGAAGGGAGAGATAGGTGGATGGTCTACCTGAGTATCATTCTGTTTTTTAAAAAATGAAGCACAGTCAGATTGTCGATCTGGTGAACACTCTAAACTTGCTTCATGCACCATGTTAAGATTCCTCTGTGGGTTTCTGGACTCACTGTTGACAGTGCTGGCTGGGACATAGCCTTGCCATTGTACCTTCCATGGGTAACTGTAAACCATCAGCTCCAAAGATCAAAGAGGGTTCGGTTTGAAGCTATGGAATGATGCTGGAGTACAGCAATTAGGAATATAGGTTTGGATGTTAACATATTGGAGTTTGAATTTTGGCCTCACCACTTCTGGCTGTTGGTTTCCTCTGAACTTTAGTCTCCTAATAAATGAAACAATGCCTGATAGTAGGACTGTTCTGAGATTTAAATAACATAATGAATGTAAAGACCTTAGCACGATGCCTGCAAGCTTTTTGCCTAACTCAGAACACGGTCTTAAGTTCTCAGAGTTCAAGATGTCAGATTCATCATCTGTTTGCCTGTCTGTCTGTTTGTCACTGCTTCTGTCCCCTACTCTGTGAGGGTAAACGCCTCAGGTAAATGAGTAAGTGCTTAGAGAAGAAAAATAAAATTGAACCATACAAGCTTAAAAAGTCCCATAGCTTTCTCAGTACCCATCTGTGAGCAAAAACTTTCTTGTTGTGGCTGGGGAGACTACTGAATCTGAGGTTCCACCTTGGAAACCTCACGTAAGGTAAGCAGTGTTTATAAGCTGGTCATGAGGAAGAGCTTCATGATCCATTTATAGAGTATTAATGTTAGCTCAGGTTACCAAGTCTTAACCTGCAGCATGCTTCCAAACATGCGACTCTCCCCTTAACATGTAAAAAAAGGGGAGGGGAGTGCAAGAATGGGCTCAACATTTGAAAATCAGTAAATGTAATACACTGCATTAACAGAATGAAGGACAGAAAGTGCACGATCTTCCCAACTGATGCAGAAAAGGCATTTGATAATGCTTTTTATAATTTAATGGCTTTTCATGATAAGAGCACTCCACAAACTAGGAATAGAAGGAAACTACCTCAACAGAATAAAGGCAATACAAAAAGCCCATCACTAACACAATTCTCAATGGTGAAAAACTGAAAGCTTTTTCTGTAAGATCAGGAACAAGGCAAGAATGCCTGTTCTTACTACTTCTGTTTAACAGAGTATTGAAAGTCTGAGAGCAATTAGGCAAGAAAAGGAAATGAAAGCCATCCAAATTGAGAAGGAAGAAGTAATATTATCTTTGTTCATGGTGACATGATCTTGTATATAGAAATCCCAAAGATTCCACAAAAACATTGTTAGAACTAATAAAGAATTTAGAACTAATAATTCAGCAAAGCTACAGGATATAAAATCAACACAGAAAAACCAGTTGCATTTGTATACATTAAAAATGAGCAATCCAAAAACAAAATCAAGAAAACAATTCCATTTACAATAATACAGAAAAGAATAAAATACTTAGGAATAAGTCTAACCAAGGAGACAAAGAACTTGTACATTCAAAACTATAAAAAAATTGCTAAAAGAAATTAAAGAGGCCGGGCACAGTGGCTCAAGCCAGCACTTTGGGAGGCCGAGACGGTCGGATCACGAGGTCAGGAGATCGAGACCATCCTGGCTAACACGGTGAAACCCCGTCTCTACTAAAAAATACAAAGAAACACTAGCCAGGCGAGGTGGCGGGCGCCTGTAGTCCCAGCTACTCGGGAGGCTGAGGCAGGAGAATGACATAAACCTGGGAGGCGGAGCTTCCAGTGAGCTGAGATCCGGCCACTGCACTCCAGCCTGGGCGACAGAGGGAGACTCCATCTCCAAAAAAATAAAATAAAATAAAGAAATTAAAGACACAAATAAATATAAAGACATTCTGTGTTCATAGATTGGAAGACTTAATATTTTTAAAATGTCAGTACTACCCCAAATTATCTACAGATTCAATGCAATCCCTATCAAAATCCCCATGGCCTTTTTTTTTTTTCAGAAATAGAAAAATTCATTCTAAAATTCTTATGGAGTATCAAAGGACCCTAAAGAGCTAAAACAAATTTGAAAAAGAAGAACAAAATTGGAGGTTTCACATTTTCTGGTTTCAAAACATATTACAAAGCTACAGTGATCAAAGCAGTTTGGTACTAGTAAAAGGCAGACATATAGACCAATGGAATAGAATTGAAACCCTGAAAATAAACCTTTGAGTATGTGGTCAAATGATCTTCAGTAAAGACCACTCAATGGGGAAAGAGCAGTCTTCAACAAAAGATCTTGGGAAAACTGGAGATCCACATGGAAAAAAAATGAAGTTTGTCCCTTACCTTATATCATATACAAAAATTAACTCAAAATGAATCAGAGATCTGAACATAATACCCAAAACTATACAACTTCTAGAAGAAAAAGGAAATTTTTATGACATTGAATTTGGCAGTAGTTTCTTGGATGTGACACCCAAAGTACAGGCAATGAAAGCAAAAATAAACAAATGGGGCTATACCAAACTTAAAAACTTCTGTGCAATTATCCCTCCCTTAGGAACAACAAATTGAACAATTATCTGTGCAAGAAAACACCATTATAAGAACCAAAAAATCAGGTGAGTGATCACAGTATCCAGTATTAATATAATAACAAGGAAAGATGCATTGAGGAGGGTCGGAAGGGCAGTCTTGCATTGCCTGCACCACCCTTCCCCCAAGCCCAAGCAGCACAGCACAGAGAAAGAATCTATGTACTTGGAAGAGGAAGAGTGAAGTGAGTGTGGGACTTTGCATTGGAACTCAGTGCTGTGCTGACACAGTGGAACACAATACTGAGCAGAATTCTGCTGGTGCCCATGGAGGGAGCATTTAGATCAATCCTGGGCCAGAGGGGAATCCTCCCCTCTTCCCAGTGGGAAAGACTCGAGTCCTGGCCAGCCTCATGACCAGCTGACTAAAATCATCTACTTCTCTAAATAAATTGCAGTGGCAGTCAGGCTACAAAGACTGCAGTCCTTGGGTAAGCCCTGGTGCCATGCTGATCTCAGAGGCAGTGGGTTTGGCATGCAACCCAGTGAAACATCAGCTTCAACAACTGTGGGAGTGCTTCGTGACTCCTTCCTAAATCCAGGTAGTGCAGTGTGGAGAAAGACTCCTTCCACTTGGAAGAAGGAGAGAGAAGAGTACAGAGGACTTTGTCTTGCAATTTGGGTACCAGCTCAGCCACAGTAAAATAAAGCATGAGGCAGATTCCTGAAGTCCTCGATTCCAAGATTTTGCTCCTGAACAGTGTTTCCAGACCCAGTTTGGGCCAGATGGGAATCTCAGTCCTGGCAGGATCTACTACCTGTTGACTAAAGTGGTCTTGGGCCTTGAATAAACAACAATGGCAGCCAGCCAGTAGTGGCTGTGGGTTGTGGGCAAGCCCAGTTCCATGCTAGCCTGAGAGCCTGTAGCATTCAGATGTGACCCAGCAAGTGTGATCAGCGAGGTGCCAGCTGTGGTGGCCACAAGAATGCCCACATTACCTTCCCCCAACTTTAGGTAGCCCAGTGCAGAGAAAGATTCCTGCTTGGGGGAAAGTGAGGGAAGAGAGCAAGAGACCTCACCTGGGAACCAAGGGAATTCTCCCTTATCTTCCCTAAGTTTATCAAAGCTGTGTTCCAGAAATGTGCAAGAGTTGCAGTGTTATTGGGCTTAGGGCTCCCCTAGTGCTGAAACAGCTGCAGTAGCCTCAGGCTTAGATAACTACATTCAACCCCCTTTGAGTTTCTGGAAAGCCCTCTTAAAAAGGATGGGTACAAGCAAGCCCAGACTACGAAGATTGGAATAAATACCTAACTTTTTGATGCCCAGACATCGATGAACAAGCATTAAGAACATCCAGGAAAACATGACCTCACCAAACAGACTAAATAAGGCACTGACCATTCCTGGAGTGATAGAGATATGTGCCGTTTCAGATAGAGAATTCAGAATAGTTGTCTTTAAGAAGCTCAAGGACCTTCAAGATAACATGGAGAAATTTAACAGAAAGATTGAAATAATTTTTAAAAATCAAGCAAAAATTCTAGAACTGAAGAATTCAACTGACAAACTGAAAAATGCATGAGTCTTTTGACAGCAAACTTGATCAAGTAGAAGAAGGAATTAGTAAGCTCAAAGACAGACTATATGAAAATACACAGTCAGAGAAGAAAAATGAAAATAACAAAGAATGAGGTATGCCTACAAGATGTAAAAACTAGCCCCAAAGGCAAAAGCTAAGAGTTATTGACCATAAAGACGATGTAGAGAAAGAGCTCAGGGTAATACATTTATTCAAAAAATAATAACAAGTTTTCAAACTTAGAGAAAGATATCAACATCCAGGTATGAGAATGTCAAAGAACACCAAAACATTCAACTCCCCTAAGACTACTGCGAGGTCTATAAAAATCACACTCTCAAAAATCAAGGACAAAGAGAGGATCCTAAAAGCAAGAAGAGAAAAGAAACAAGTAACATATAAAGTAGCTCTGATACATCTGGCAGCAGACTTCTCAGTGGAAACCTTATAGGTCATGAAGGAATGGGATGATATATTCCAAGTGCTAAAGAAAACAAACAAACAAACAAACAAAACTTCCAACTTAGAGTATTATATCCAGCAAAGTTATCCTTTAAACATGAAGGAGAAATAAAGACTTTTCCAGGCAAGCAAAAGCCAAGGGATTCCATCATCCCCAAACCTATCTTACAAGAAATGCTAAAGGGAGTTCTTCAATCTAAAAGAGAAGAATGCTAATGAGCAACAAGAAATCTGAAGGTATAAAACTCACTAGTAAACATAAGTCCACAGACAAATACAGAATACCCTAACACTGTAATTGTGGTGTTTAAATCACTCATATCTTTAGCCTGAAGACTAAAAGAAAACCTATCAAAAATAACTACAACAATTTGTTAAGAGACAGACAGTACAAAAAGATATAAGTAGAGACAACAAAAAATAAAAAAGCAGCAGGGGAGACAGGGTTAAAATAGAGAGTTTTTCAGTTTTTGCTTCTTATTTTCTTTTCATTGTGATCAGAGTTAAGTTGTCATTGGCTTAATATAACTGGTTATAAGATGTTATTTGCAAGCCTCATGGTAACCACAGAGCAAAAACCTATAACAGGTACAAAGAAAAATAAAAAGCAAAAAAATTTTAACATAATTCCAGAGAAAATCACTTATACACTAAGAAAGACAGGAAGAAGAGAGAAAGGAACAGAGGACTAACAAAACAACCAGAAAACAAGAAAATGGCACTAGTAAATCCCTCCCTATGAATAATGACGTTGAATATAAATGGACTAAATTCTCCAGTCAAAAGACTTAGATTGACTGAACAGATTAAAAAGATTAAAAAAACAAAAACAAAAACAAGACCCAATTATATGCTACCTATAAGAAATTCACTTCACCTGTAAAGATGCACATAGACTGAAAATAAAGGGGTGGAAAAAGTTATTCTATACAGTGGAAATGTAAAAAGAGCAGGAGTAGCTGTATGTGTATCAGATAAAATAGATTTCAAGACAAAAACTGTAAAAAGAGACAAGATCATTATACAATGATAAAGGGGTCAATTCAGCAAGAGGATATAATACTTGTAAATATATATGCACCCAATACTGGGACACCCAGATATATAAAGCAAATATTATTAGAGCTAAATCCCAATACAAAAGTCTCCCATTAATAATAGTTGAGGATCTTAATACCCCCTTTCAGCATTGGATAGATCATTTAGAGAGAAAATCAACAAACTAATATTGGACTTAATATACAAATAAAACAAATGAAACTAACAGAGATTTAAAGAACATTTCATCCAACAGCTGCAGAACACACATTTTTCTCTTCAGCACATGGAACACACTCAAGGAGAGACTATATCTCAGGCCACGAAACAAGTCTCAAAAAATTCAAAAAAGTTGAGATCATATCAGGTATCTTCTCTAACCACAATAAAATAAAACTAGAAATCAATAACAAGAGAAACTCTGCAAACTACACAAATTCATAAAAATTAAACAATATGCTCCAGAACAGCAATTGGGTCAATGATGACATTAAAAAAATAAAAAATTGACTGGAACAAATGATAATGGAAACACAACATACCAAAACCTATGGAGTATAGCAGAAACATTACCAGAAGGGAATTTTATAGCAATAAATACCTACGTCAAAAATATAGAAAGATTTTAAATAAACAACATCACAATGCATCTTAAAGAAACAGAAAATCAAGAGCACATCAAAACTTGAAATTAGTAGAGGAAAAATAATAAAGATCAGAGCAGAAATAAATGAATGTGAGACTTAATAAAAAGTAGAAAAGATCAATGAAATGAAAAGTTGTTTTTTGAAAAGATACACAAAATCGACAAAACTTTAGCCAGATTAAGAAAAAGAGAAGACCCACATAAATAAAATCAGAGACAAAAAAGGAGACATAACAACTGATACCACAGAAATTCAAAGGATCATTAGAAACTATTATGAGCAACTATATGCCAATACATTTCTTCTAGAAAGCTAAAAGAAATGCATACATTTCTAGATATATACAACTTACCAAGATTGAAACATGAAGAAATATAAAATCTGAATAGACAAAAAGCAAGTAATGAGATAGAAGCAGTAATAAAAAGTGTTTATCTTCAAAGAAAAGCCCAGGACCTGACGGCTACCCTGCTGAATTCAACCAAATATTTAAAGAAGAACTATTATTAATCCTACTCAAACTATTCCAAAAATCAGAGGAGGGAATACTTCCAAACTTATGATACAAGGGCAGTATTATGGTGATACCAAAACCAGACAAAGACATAACACCAAAAAAACCCTACAAGCCAGTATCTCTGATGCACACTGATGCAAAAATCATCAACAAAATACTAGCAAACTGTATTCAACAATACATTAACAACATCATTCTTCATGATCAAGTAGGATTCATCTCAGGGATGCAAGGATAGTTCAATATATGCAAATCAATAAAGTAATACATCATACCAACAGAATGAAGGAAAAAGGACAGGATCATTTCAATAGATGTGAAAAAAATTTGCAAATAATTCCTCTGAAAGGGGACTAATATCCAGAATATACTAGGACCTCAAATATCTCAACAGATAAAACATAAATAATCTCATTAAAAATAGGCAAAAAACATTGATAGACATTTCTCCAAAGAAGACACATGAATGGCCAACAGGTATATGCAAAAATGCTCAAATTCACTAATCATGAGGGATATGCAAATTAAACCACAATGAGATATCTTACTCCAGTTAAAACGGCTTTCATCAAAAAGACAAAAAATAACAGATGGTGGCAAGGATGCAGAGAAAGGGGAATGCTTGTATACTGTTAGTGAGAATGTAAATTTGTACAGTTGTTATGGAAAACAATATGAAGGTTTCTCAAAAAATTAAAAATAGAACTACCCTATGATCCAGAAATCCCACTGCTGGGTATATATCCAAAAGAAAGGAAATCAGTATATCAAAGAGATATCTGAACTGTTTTTATTGCAGCACTATTCACAACAGCTAAGATATGGAATCAACCTAAGTATCCATCAGTGGATAAATGGATAAAGAAAACATGCTACATATACACAATGGAATATTATTCAGCCATAAAAAAGAATGAAATTTTGCAGTTTGCAGCAACATGGATGGAACTGGAAGACATTATGTTAGTGAAGAAAGCCAGGCACAGAAAGACAACTAGTACATGTTTTCACTCATATGTGGCAGCTAAAACAATTGATCTGATAGAGATAGTGAGTAGAATGATGGTTACCAGAGGCAGGACCCTGTCTTGAGCATTTGTTGTTATGCCCATGGCAGTTTTTCAACTTGTTTATCAAGCTCCAAATATTGCACTGGGGAATAAGCAATGAATACAGTAGACAAAGTCTGGCTCTCAGGGAGCTTTCCTTCTAATGATCAAGATAGTCAGCTGTTGGGAGGCCAAGGCGGGTGGATCACGAGGTTAGGAGATCGAGACCATCCTGGCTAGCGTGGTGAAACCCCGTATCTACTAAAAATACAAAAAAAAACCTAGCCGGGCATGGTGGCGGGCGCCTGTAGTCCCAGCTACTCGGAGGCTGAGGCAGGAGAATGGCGTGAACCCGGGAGGCGGAGCTTGCAGTGAGCCGAGATCGCGCCACTGCACTCCAGCCTGGGCGACACAGGGAGACTCCGTCTCAAAAAAAAAAAAAAAAAAAAAAAAAAAAAAGATAGTCAGCTGATTGGAAAATGCCAGGAGGTGATGAGTGCTCTGAAAGAAAATAGAACCAGCTGAGAGGAAAGAGGACAGAGGTGGGAAAGGGACATTCTAGATAAAAGGTCAGGGAATCCCTCTCCACTCTCCACCTCTCCCCAACCACCAGATCCCTATATCCATACATTCATGTCCACTTGGATATTCAACAGGCATCTCAACTTTGCATGTCTATTCAATTTCTACCTTCAAACCTGCCCTTTCTGCCATCTTTTCTTTCTCTGAAACTCTATTGGGAAAATGGCAACTCCATTTTCCCAATAGCTCAAGTCAAAAACCATGGAGACAACCTTCCTGCTTTCATAATTCTTGTTCAATCAAGAAATATAACTGTTTGTCTCTAACCTTCTAAATACCCAGATTTCCCACACTCTTTTGTCCCCTTCCACTACCCACCAGTCCCATTCCGCAGTAACTCCCACCTGGATTTTTGCTGTTGGCCTCTACCTGGTCTCTGTGCTTCTGCCCTTGCTCCTTCCAAAGTCTACTCTCAGCACAGGAGCCTTCAGCCTTAAGTCTGATTATATCAGTCCTGGGCTTGAACCCTTCAATGACGCTCATCTAATTCGGATTAAAAGTCTAAGGGCCCACTAGGCTCGATACAATTCCCTTCCTCCCTTCTGATTTTATTTTTTTCCTTTTCCTTGTTGTTCACTCTCCACCACCCTTGCCCCCTGGCTGTTGCTGAACATTCCAAGCACATTCCTGCCTTAAGACCACTCACTGCCTGGAACATTCTCTCCTTGGGGATCACTCATTTCCTTTCACAAATGCACCTCATCCTCTCACTCCCACTGCAGTCCTGCCAGCTTACTGTTTATCTTTCTCTTCGGCACTTCTCATACCTGCTGTACTCTATGTTTATCTAGTTTACATTTGTTTTTCTCTTTTTTCCTCTCATCCCTCCCACAACTGGAGTATAAATTCTGTGGCACTGTTCACCCAATCTATTATTGTCCCTGTTTTACAAATAAGGAAACTAAAGTTTAGGGAGGTTGGAGAACTTGCCCAAGGGAGTAAGATAGGTAGAGACTGGTACCCACAGTTGTCTAAGCCATCTCCCATGGTCTTAACTGGACAGCTCAATTGCCTTTACAATCACAAGCTTAAGTAGAGAACTCTCTTTAAGTGGGAACCAAAGCCCAGGAATGCTCAGATGGTCATGAGGTATTCAGAGGCCAGTAAGGAGTCAATGAAAGTGGAGCACACGGGAAAAGACCGAAAAATACAACTGGAAGGGGCCCAACTGCATAGGGTCTTAGTGCCCAGAATAAATAAGAGAGTATGGATTTTATGTAATGTAATATAATAGATTTCTGAGTAGAAAAGTGAGATAAAGAAGAGTTTTAAAGAAAAATTAATGTGGTAGTAAAAATGTCCATACATTCTTTGACACTCTTTCTTTCAAAAGAAGGAGCTTGATTTCCTCCCCTTAAATGTGGGCTGGCTTTAGGGACATGCTTCTAACAAGTATGTTGAAAGCACTGATAGGTGATTTTCACGACTGGGTCATAAAGCACATGGCGGCTTCTATCTTGCTCTCGACCCTCTCTGTGTTTTCTGCGCGTACATCTGTGTGTTTCCAAGCCCTGAATCTGGAATCCTCCTCACCCTACAATTCCCCATGCAGACTCCTCCGTATGTGGAGGCTCCATTCTTCTGTCACCTCCCTTGCTACCCTTGCTTGCCTAGGGCAGTCCTGCGCTCTGCCGTTTCTCCCAGCACTCATCATTCCTTTTTACTTGTCTGTCTCCTGCTCTAATGCCACTGGTATAATATTTCCTCTGCTCTCTTGACTCTGTCTGCTGGCTTTGACTTCTCATTTCTGACAGATGCCTGGCTCCACAGGCTCCTTATCCACCATGTGCTCCACCCCTCACTGCTGGGGATGTTTTCTCTTAGGCTTGGTTCATCAGTGCTGCCGATTCATCAGCAGCTTCCAGCTCCACCCAGGGCTTCCCAGACACTGGCTGGTCATGGTGTGGCTCCAGGAGGCAGGTCTCAGTCTTCTGTCCATTCCATACCTCTCCATTCCCCAATTCAGAAATAGTGCCTTTTGTGGGGGAAGGGAATAATGGATAGATCATCTCCATGGTGATAGTGGACAGTATCTCCTTCATTTTAGAGGTTAGAAAATAATCCACTTTTTATGTCACAGAGCCTTGACTGGTGGCCACCTCTTCTGGCAGTTTTTCCCTTGATTTTAAAATAATTAAATATCCAATAGTTGTGCTAAGGACTGAATTGTGTTCCCCCTCTGAAAATTTGTATGTTGAAGCCTTCTCCCCCAGTATGACTGCATTTAGAGATAGACCCTGTAGGAGGTAATTAAGGTTGAATGAGATCATAAGGAAGGGGCCCTGATAGGATTAGGATTAGTGTCCTTATAAGAGGAGACACTAGAGCCTCCCCATCCCCCAATGCAGGCACACAGAAGAGGTCATGTGAGCACACAGGAAGATGGTGGCCACAAACTAGCCGGAAGGAAGGGCCTCACTGCAAACCAGCCATATGGCACCCTGATTTCAGATGTCCAGCCTTCAGAACCATGAGAAAACAAATGTTGGGTGTTTAAGCCCCCCAGTCTATGGTATTTTGTTATGGCAGCCTGAAATGACAAGTTGTAATCCTCGGTAATAAACGTTTTTGAGCATTTAGAAAAAGAAACAGCCATCTGAGATAAATTTTGGTTCTGTTTTTATTAATTCATAACAGCTCTCATTGTGTCACTGCTCTTAGATTAGAACCACATTTTTCCAATCTAAGAGTCAACTTGCTTCCAAGGTCCTCTAGTTTCCAACAGTTACTTATTTCCCAACTTTGCCATAGGGAAAACAGCCTAACAATTATGTAACAATTAAAAAGTATAACCACTTTTCCTCTTGTCTAATCCACTTTTCATGAAAAGCAATGCCTGAAGGGTGGTCATTTTCCCTACAATGAGCAGGTAATTCATGATGTTCATTGTACTGGGGAAGAAGAAAAGGCACGTATGTGTAGGGGGAGAAGCGTAGGTGTTCTCAATGGTAAGGTCACCAGCAGCCTCAGAAACCTCCCTCATTTCTTCCAAACATCTAATTCAAGCCTCACTACATTAACACATATGTCTTCCCTAACAATTTCATCTTCCTTTGAGTTTCAGCATATTTAATTTCTATTCTAATTAACACTCCCAAACTTATGTACTGTTAGTCCATTTTGCATTGCTATAAAGGAATATCTGAGACTGGGTAATTTATAAAGAAAAGAGGTTTATTTTGGCTCACTGTTCTGCAGACTGTACAATAAGCATGGTGCCAGCATCTGCCTCTGGTGAGGCCTCAGGAAGCTTTCACTTATGTCAGAAGGGGAAGGGGAGGCAGTCGCATGGTGAGAAAGGGAGCAAGAGAGAGGGGAGGAGATTCCAGCTCTTTTTGTTTGTTTGTTTTCTGAGATAGAGCATTGCTGTGTTGCCCAGGGTGGAGTGCAGTGGCCCGATCTCGGCTCACTGCAACCTCTGCCTCCCAGGTTCAAGCAATTCTCATGCCTCAGCCTCCCAAGTAGCTGGGATTACAGGCATGTGCCACCACACCTGGCTAATTTTTTTGTATTTTTAGTAGACATGGGGTTTCTCCATGTTGGTCAGGCTGGTCTTGAACTCCCAACCTCAGGTGATTCACCTGCGTCAGCCTTCCAAAGTGCTGGGATTACAGACATGAGCCACTGCGCCTGGCCTGCCCAGGCTCTTTTTAACAACCAGCTCTCTAATGAGCGAACGGAGCAAGAACTCACTCATTACTAGAGGACAACACCAAGCCATTCATGAGTTGTGCCCTCATGACCCAAACACTTCCCCGTAGGCGCCACCTCTAACACTGAAGGTCACATTTCACCTCTAACACTGAAGGTCACATTTCAGGGGACAAACATCCACAGAATATTATGTGGTTATAGAAACACATCCTGAAGCTATGTGTCCCATCTCCTTGGCAGGGATTAACCTAAAAGTCACTCACCAAGTTGGGATAAGGTGAGTGGAGCAGCAGTGGCAATGCATGAAAACTAACACCCATAAAAAATCCCCATACTGCTCTGTGCTGAACTCACAGTAGGCAATTCACAAGCACCAGCGAACCAGCTGAATGGAAGAGAGGCACTTACTCCGTGGGCCTCTCCGGACTGTCATGCTCAGGAGGTGGGTCTTGGGCTCCTCCTGCACAGGCTCCGGCTGGTTGCCAAGGTGGGACTCTTCGGACACCATTTCCTTGGGGAGAGCAGTTGGTGGCTGGAGGAAGAAGGTCAGAGGTTCAGAGACTCCCAGGACTTCATTTCAGTCTGTTCCTCTCTTGGGAAGATGGGTCACCAGTGAGGGGACATGCCTTCATACCATTCACACCTGGATAACCACAGTCCCCGTCACCTGACTCACTGTGGGTACCCCCCAGGGAAGAGGTGCCAACCCAGAGTTTCTCTAGAAATGGTTTCGTGAAATTATCAAGGCATCCCCAAATAGCGTGATTATTTTCACTTTTTCTAGGTAAAATGTATAGAGCTCTGCAGGACTTTGGAGGAAAGAGAAAGGGGAAAATCACAGTTGGTTCTCAACTTCAAATAGTTTGCAAACAGCAGCTAAAGTGTCACTGGGTAATTCAGGGCAAATATTTAGTCCACCCTTCGGGCACCCCCAAGAATAGCCTCTGGTTCCTTCCCCAAACTCTCAGTGAAGGAAAACAAGGAAGCAGAATTGGCAATAACACCTTTGAGGACAGATAGACTAAAGCTTGCCTCCAAACTCAGATTGACTGTGGGACTTTGGGCAAGTTATTTAACTTCCTTCTACACTACTTTCTTATCTGTAAAAGAAAAATATAATAAAAAGAGCCCATTTGTTGAGATGCTGCAATGTAGAGTCATTGTAGAAAGCACAGAGATTCTGATGTAAATAGATGGCCCGGGGTGGAACTTATTTAAAAAAAAAAAAGTCCCCATGTGATTCTGATTCTGGAGTGCAACTACATTTCTTGCAATGCTGCCAACCTATAAAGTTCCAAGCCTGGCCCATAAATTGCTCAGCATTTAATAGCCGTTATATTCCCTTCTCCATCCTTGCCCCTTTCTCCTCTTCAGTCTAAGCTCCATGGCAGCCTTGGCACTGGTCACCCACTGCTCACTGTGCCTGTGACTCTGGAGCTAAGGGCTGGAACCCTTTTCATCTAGTGCCACCTTGGCCCCTGGCCCTGGGCTGCAGAGCTGCAGACTGACCCCACAGGAAGGGGTTAAAGCTTCGGAGCTGTGTCTGGCTGTGGGTCTTTTCAGTCCCCAGGAGTGGCCAGAGAGCTAGCCCACGTGGCCAGGCAGTACCTCCCCGACCGCCTGGACCCTCCCGTAGGCGGCTTCATCTCAGCCTGCAGGAAAGGCTGAAAGTGACTCCTCTGCCCAGATTACCCCAACGAGTATGCTGAGCAAGGGGGTAGCTAGGGGGGAGGCCTCTTCTGTCTCCCTGTGACCTCCTCATCTCTCCTGGCCACCCCTCTCTGCAGCCCCTTCACGTGACTACTGGCTCAAAATGGCGCTTCCCTCCCCTCCCTCCCCTGCTGGCATCTCGATTGTTCCAAGCAGAGCTCCCATCCACAATAGCTGCTTCCCTGCCTCCCTTCTCAGAGGACAACTCCTTACCAAGGACTTACCTGGAAAAGATCTACCCTGCACAGGACGCTCCCAGCCTAGGAGGGGAACTCCTGTGGAGAGGTAGGGGAGGATCTGCCAGCAGGCTCGGGAGAAAGGAGTTGGCTTCTGCCTCAAAGACAGAATTTGGGCTTGGAGTTGGAAAAAGAGGGAGTTTTCCAAGATTTGTAATCCTTTACTGCCATCTACTGCCCATCATAGTCTATGGCCTTCAATGAAGCACTAAAACAGGCTCCTTTCATCTTTTCTAGACTCCTCTCTAGGAGATGGAGAAAACTTAGAGTAAAAATGCCCCAAGTATGGACCCCTGCCTTACTGTGAGGCTCATCTGTAAGTCTCTGAATCAGGCTCCTGCATCCTGGACCATCCCATCTGCATCCTCGCCTCACAGTCCCCCAGAGCAGGCCAAAGGTTGGTACCAAGGAAGGAAGGCTGCCCTTGTGGATACTGTATGGCCCTGGGGATGCAGGCAGGTTGTTGATCGGTGACACAACACACAGACACAGTTTCTTGTCACTTCCTACCTGTTTCTTTCTTGGCTGTCTTCGAACCTTTGAGTTCCTCTTCTGTCTTCCCATGTCTGCATCCTCATCATTTTCAATGAACTCCTTTGTTAAAATGCAAGAGGGAGAGAATCTTAAGACAGGGAGAGTGGTATGACTTTTAGGTATTAAAATTAAAACCCCCATCTTGACCCTGGGCTTCTATGCAGTAATGCTCAGTGGGAGTGGGGGAACAGTTAACAATCTGTGCGGCTATCATCATCCACTCTTCTCAACACAGACATGTTTTCAAAAAGTCATATCCATATTGGAACATCATACACGAGATGATGTTGCATCTTCCATGGTTCCAGGTCCTCGTTCATGCATATAACATTTACTGAGCATTTACTATGTTCCAGGCTCTTGCGACACAGAATTGAAAACCATATGCTGTCTGCTCTTAAAAGTCACAGTCTAAGAAAGGCGACCAACAAGTGAATCTGCTAGGACAGACAGAGAACCGCAGCCCAGGACAGACATCAGAATCATATTAGGGATTTCACAGGTTAAGTTTTTCTGCCTCTTGGCCTTACCGGCACAGGAAAAGGATAATAAGGATACAATGTTACATCATCACAAATGCTTCAGATTAAAGGAAATTTTGGCAGATTTTTTTTTGAAAAGGAAAAAAATCCTTTCACAGCGCAAACTTCATTTCCTCTTTCCACCTTACACTTTCTAATGTTTTAGTCATAAATTGTTAGAGCTCAAAGCTCTCAAGTCTACTACAAGCTGTAAAGTTTTTTAGTCCTAGAGTTTTATAAACTGGGGCACAGGGGTCCCTGGGTGAATAAGAAGTTGCAAGATCAACACAGAACCTCTCTGGAGTACACCAAACATACTAGAAATTTTTTCCTAAAACTAGGATTTTTTGTATTGTTTTTATACTGAAACAAATTTGGAACACAAAGTATGAATTTTAAAGATATATGATTTCAAAGAAATTTCATGCAGGTTTCCGGGGCAGACCTCAATTACTCCTGACTCCCCTTGGCCACTGGGGTTAGGGTAGACATGAACCGCAATAACAGAGGAGGGAAGTGAGGTCGAACGAGAGAATAGCCCTGGTTTGGGCCTTTCCTTCGGGTGTGTGACATGATCTCTGACTTGTCCTCTGAGCTGCATCCTCACTCTGGACTCCTTCTTTGGGCCTGCCAAATAGGAAGTGTTCTTAGTTCAGAGGATTCGCCAACTTAGATTACAAGAAGATAATTATATTGTGGTGTGCAAGCATGGCTTTTAATCAATTCTAAGTGTTTACTGACTTAGAATGGACTTGCGAGAAGCCTACGTAATCTTTTGCTTTTCCGCGATGTTTTCATCCTCTATTCTAACTATCCAGTAGGACTTCAAATAAGATAGAATGTAAATTCCATGAGGGCACAAGATTTGTTTACTGCTGTATTCCCAGGGACTATAGGCACAAAACATATTTGGTTACATGAATGAATAAGCAAATATAAATTTATGTGGGTTTGTCGGTACTTGATCTTGCTTAAAAGTTATTTATGTATTTATTTATTTTTGAGACGGAGTCTCCCTCTGTCGCCCAGGCTGGAGTGCAGTAACATGGTCTCAGCTTACCGCAACCTCCGCCTCTCGGGTCAAAGTGATTCTCCTGCCTCAGCCTCCGGAGTAGCTAGGATTACAGGCATGCCCCACCACGCCTGGCTAATTTTGTATTTTTAGTAGAGATGGGGTTTCTCCATGTTGATCAGGCTGGTCTCGAACTCCCAACCTCAGGCGATCCACTTGCCTCAGCCTCCCAAAGTGCTGGGATTACAGGCCGGAGCCACTGCGCCTAACCATCTTGCTTAAAGTTAATCTGCATGGTTTTATAATGAGTTTCCTCAGGCTTTTTGGAGCACTGCATTGGACAGCACATATATTCTCTATTTCTGTCTTTGTTGTCTCAAGCCAGTGAGCCCTTGAAATGAGAGAGAAGTAAGGATTGAGAGGAATACTCTCTTTTGTTGGATGGTCTGCAGTCTCCAAACTAGACAGCCTCCCTTCTCTGGTGTGGGCAGTGCTTTAATGAGTTTTTACGTACAATGAGCCAGAAATTGCAGGACTCCATGGACAGAGGCTTCTATTAGCGGGTGTCTACAATTGTTACCTTCACTCTGAATGTCTTTAGAAATCAGCGTGCTTCAGGCAGAGCTAGGCCCAATAATAGGTAATAACTTAGAGCTGCTATGTGTCAGAGTTCATAGAACAGTGACAAAACAGCTTCAGAGCATTCAGGTAGAAGTAAGATCTCGGAATGTCAGCAGGACTGCATTTCCTTCACCATCCACCTCCCCTTCTCCACCACATATCTGATAAGCACCCTCAGGGTGCATTTAGTAGGTGTGTGTTAAACTAAATGTGGGTTGAGGATAACTCTACTTTGAGTTCTTACATAACAAACTGCAATCTTGGTAAACTAACTGAAAGCCTGACTTAAAGTGTACTTCTGTAGCAGATAGCTGAGTCTCAGCCAATCACAGCAGCTGAGCTTCAGTCAATCACAGGTGGCCTACTGATCAGACCATGTTTAAATAAGGCAACGCTGAGGTGTAGCTAATCCAGCCGTGTCTGTACTCCACTTCCATCTTCAGTCCATAGATGCTGTCTGCCCACAGAGCAGAGCAGAGCAGAGCTCTCTGAGTCTCTCTGAGTCTGACTCTCTGAGTCTCTGAGTCAGGTTCTGAGGGCTGCCCAATTCACAAATTGTTCTTTGTACAATTAGACTCTGCTGAATTTAATTCATGTTAAGCTTTTCTTTTAACATGTGCAATAGATGCTGGTTGGCCTAACTTCCTCATTCACAAGCAAGTGTAACATAAGCGTGCACACACAAACACATCCCTAGAGGACATCGAAGTGGCCACTTACCTCTGTAATTATTTTTACTTTTTCTTCCCTGGGATTCATTTTGGCTGGGATGGGTTCCTGACAAAGAATAATGAAGAAGTCAGGCATTTTGAAATCAATGAAATACTGCTTCTCTTACTATGGATATATATGAGGCTGGCCGTGATGGTAAGTGAAGTGTTTGAGCTGAGTAGACTTTCCACTCACAGGAACCCTGGCAGACCCCAGGACTGGTGGAGATAAGTGCCAGAGGAAAGGAAGGATGCCAGGTCTCCCTGTCCCCACATCTTTACTGTGCCCATAGAGTTGGATGGCACTGGTTGGAATCCAGCTCCAGAAGGACCATTTTACAGCTCCTCTCCGCTACTGCCCCTCCGCACTCTCTGCCCTTGACCTTGGCCCTTATTTCACTAAGTAAAAAGACAAGACCAGAGAGGGCTTCTGCATCCCCTTCCCCCCCTACCACATTGAGCCACCGCCACCTCCTCTGCTTCCACTTGCTACTATGAACCCCCATGTCCCCATGGGGCCCCTCCTTCAATAGTGCACTGGCCCCTATCATTCCTCCCCCTCCAGGCCCTTGATCCTGACAATTCTTCACTTTCACCTGGATTTTCTTCCTGCTCTATTGGCTCATTCTTACCAGTGGAAAAAAATACTGTAATTTTTCCCTTCCTTTAAAAAAGCCCCCCAACAGGTTTTTTTTTTGTTGTTTTTTTTGTTTTTTGTTTTTTTTGTTTTTTTCTTTGAGACAGAGTCTCACTCTGTTGCCTAGGCTGGAGTGCAGTGGCATGATCTTGGTTCACTGCAACCTCCGCCTCCCAGGTTCAAGCGATTCTCTTGCCTCAGTCTCCTGAGTAGCTGGGATTACAGGTGCGTGCCACCACGCCTGGCTAATTTTTGTATTTTTAGTAGGGTCAGTTTTACCATGTTGGTCAGGTGGGTCTTGAACTCCTGACCTTGTGATCAGCCTGCTTTGCCCTCACAAAGTGCTGGGATTACAGGCGTGAGCCATCGCTTCCAGCCAAAAAAAGCCCTCTCTTAACTTTACTTCTCTTTCTAGCTGTTGCTGAAGTTTTCAACAATTATAGAAAAATCCCTCAAAACATTCCCTCTCTTTCCAGTTTGTTTTTATTTTTGGGGTCTAGCATGCTCTTCAACTCCTCTTGCCAATGATTCATCTCCAGTGACCCCGGCCTTGCCATGTCTGGTGATCAATTCTCGGTCCTCATCTTACTTGACTTGGTCAGAGACATTTAAAACATTTTCTACGTTTTTAATTTTTGTGGGTACATAGTAGGTGTATATATTTATGAGGTACATGAGATATTTGGGTACAGGCATGCGAAGCTTAATCACATCACGGAAAATTGGGTATCTATCCCCTCAAGCATTTATCCTTTGTGTTACGAACAATCCATTTATACTCTTTTAGTTATTTTTAAATGTACAATTAAATTATTATTGACTATAGTCCTTTCATTGTGTTATCAAATACTAGGTCTTATTCATTCTTTCTATTTTTTTTTTTTTTTGTATCCATTAGACAACCTCCCCCAACCCCTGACTACATTTCCCAGCCTCTGGTAACCATCCTTCTCTTCTCTATCTCCATGAGTGCAATGATTTTGATTTTTAGATCCCACGCATAAGTGAGAACATGCCATGTTTGTCATTTGCATCTTCTCACTTACTTGTGGGTGAAATCAGCCAGGCACGGAAAGGTCAGAGACATTTAGTGATGAAAGTCACCCATCCCTTTCTTTGGAGATACTTTCTTCAGTTGGCTCCTGGGACAAGTTCTTTCTTGGTTTTCCTCTTACCCATTGACTGCTCCTTCTCAAACTCCTTTGCTGGTTTCTCCCCATCTCTCAGACCACCAAAGGTTGGAGTGCTCTGGGGCTTAGCTCTGCCTGTTTTCATTCCTCTGGCCGTCTCATCATGTCTCTTGGCTTTAAACACCGTCTGCATGCTGATACTTCCCAAATTTACATCCTGGGTCCAGACATCTCCTCAGAATTCCAGACTCAAGTATCTGCTTGATGGACACCTTCACTTGGCTTGACATACCTCAGATAAAGTTCTTTGCTTTTATTCCTGAGCCTGCTTTGTACTGCAGTTTTCCTGTTGTAATACACAGAAATCCATTTTGCTCAGGCCAGAAACCTTGCAGTCGTTCTTAACTCCTTTCTCAGTCTCACATGACACACCACACTCAATCCATCGGAAATCCGGCCAGTTTTGGCTTCAAATTATATTCAGGATCTAATCACTTCTAAACATTTCCACTATTATCACCATGGTCAAACACCATCTTCTCTCTTGAAATCTACTGCAAGTACCTCCTAATTTCTCACCTTCCCACATTGCTGGGCTACCATATTCTCTGCATTGAAGCCAGTGCAAATTGATAAAAATTTGAGTGACATCATGACGTTGCTTCACTCAAAATCCTCCAGTGATTTCCCTTTGTCCACAGAGTAAAACCGAAAGTTTTCTCCAAGGCCTACAAGCCCTGTGTGATTTGCACTTGAATCCTCTTGCCTCAGGACCTTTGCACCTGCGGTTCCTGCTACCTAGTTCTCCTTTTCCCCAAGATATCTGCATGGCTCTTGCTCTTTCACTTTCTTCCAGTCTCTGCTGAAATTTCATTATCAGAGAGCTCTTCCCTGACCATTCTCAACACAATGATCTCCTCCCAGCACCCTCCTGGAATTCCTTAACTACCTTACAATGATTTTTTCATAGTACTTATCACCACTCAACATACATACTTGTTAATGTCAGCCTATATCCATTAAAATATAGCTACAAGAGGGCAGAAACATTATTTTGTTTATTGTTTACCTCCAGAGACTAGGATTATGGGACATCATGGACATTCAATATATACTTGTCAAATGAATGACTAAGTCACTGACTTATTGCCTGTGGTTCCATAGCCACATTCTGGGACTATTTAAAGCTCCACTGTTTTTTCTAGTCTTCTGTGAGGATTAAGTGAGAAACCATGTGGAGAAACAACAGGCATATGGCTGACAAATCATAAGCCCTTTCTAATATCCATGGAACCCAAATCTTAACTGGGACTTGGTCAGGTCATTTAAGCAGCTCATCTGAGCTCAAGGTTTCACTGACCCTACAGGGGAATTACCATGTTAAAGGGAAATAAAACATCTGAAATTCTATTGGCTTCTCTACAAACTTCATCACAGTGTACAAAAAATAAAGGAAGGAAAATGTAAAAGCTGCTAAGAAAATAGAGAGGCAAGAAGGTAACCTAGAGTGAATGAGGGGGCGGATAATAAGGATGAAATGTAAAAGTACACAAGAGTTCTCTAATAAACAACTCCGGTCATTGCAAACTGAAAGAAAACCAAAACAAACAAACAAAAAATCTGTGAAATATTTTAGTAACTAAAAAAAGTTCTCTATAAGTTAAAAAATGCTTTATATGAAATAAAAAATAGAAGTAGAAAATGAAAAATGTAATGGGATTTTCTTTTCTCCTCATTCTTTCCTGATCATTTCCTTTAAATGAGTTTCTAAGGAAATCAAATGACAACGAAATTTACTTTTTATATGAACACTGTTGCTAAGAAAACATAAATCAATACTGCATGGTTTTAATATGCAGCTTGCCATCATCTTATGCATTGGTACTTGTTAATATATTCCTACTGACAACATCAAAATAACTATGATTTACTGCACACTTATTTTGTGCTAACTCTAGACATATGTTCTCTTTAGTCCTCACAATAACATGTCTGGCTTAGCAGTATGTGCCCCAATTTGTGTATGAATAAACTGAGGCTCTGACAGTTTGCATGATTTGCCCAAGGTTATAATTATTAAATGTCACATCCAGAACTTGACCCCAAGACTCTGATTCCCAAGTCCTCCCTCACTCCACTCTACCCCTCTGTCTCACCATTTATTCTTACTTTTGTAATGGCATCAATAATTATTCTATGCTTTCCAGAATAGCCCACTATTCTGGAAATATTTACAGTTGAAAGCTGTGAAGCACTGGTGAGAAAAGGCTTAGGCTACATTAAGTCAATTATTTATTTTACTCAGTGCAGAAAACCAAACATTTTTTTCAAGGAAAGTACTGACACCTTCATCTGAATAAATGGTCTATTCTTAAGAGTCATCAGTGGATCAGAGCCATACCTGTAGGTTGAGATACAATGCATCTCAACTCCATATTGGTTGCTTAAAAAATCATGCAATATATATGCCCTACTCCAGGATGGCAAAAACATGGGTTTATAGGAAGAGTGGCCCATGTATTTCTTTGCCAAGGAATATGTGGACCTGAGTTCCAACTTCAGCTTTTTTTATTAGCTGTGTGATCTTGGAACAATGTCCTCCCTTCTCTGAGACACATTTTTTTTTTTTTTTGTCTGCAACATTGCAATCATACTTCCTATGTATGATTGAAGGATGATTAATTTATAAGGGCTAAATGATGAAATGTGTGTAGCAAAATGCCTAGCACACACTGGGCTCTCAATATTGGTAGGTTTTGTTAATAAGAAAAAGTGATTGTGGGGAGGGAAAGTGGAAAAAAGGAATGAGGAGGGAAAAGAGCTTGGGGGATAGAAGAGGAGTCATGAAAAAGACCTTAGGTGATTTTCAAGCCCACCCACCTTTGGCTCCAATCTTCAACCCCCAGCTACCATAACTCATGTTCCATCTCTCGTTGCCTTCAGCCAGGCCCAGGGCAGTTGCCTTGCTGTTTCCATGTATGGTGCTTCTGCAACCTCCTGCACTTCTACCCAGGAGTATTTTCTTCCTCACACCGTGAGAATATTTTTCTGTTCCATCCTGGAGCTTGGACACCTGGGGAGGTGCCACATACATTCTTTTGGAATACATTGTCTTATTCTATAAGTTATTCCAGCTGCAGTTTCCCTTAGCATAAGGTTAGTGACAAATAGCTTTATAGAATCATTGAATCAGCTCAATATAATATACATTGGCTTTGAAGAGTACATATGGGGACCATATTTGAGCTGTGTTATATGATATATGGCCAGTGCATTTACACAATGTGGTAAGTGCTGGAAGTCCCTCCCTGGATGTCATCCCGCTGTGCTTTCAGTGTTTTATAAATCTCTTATGGCACTTAGCTCATTGTACTCTTATCATGTGTTTATAGGTCTATTTTCCCAGCAAACTCTGAGCTTCTGACCTGGTCTAATTTATGTTTGCACCCTCTAAACTTAAGTTCATTGCCTGGTGCATTGTTGATGCTCCATAAATGTTTGAATGAATGACTCTATAAGTGGGCTCTAGGAGATATATATATTTGTGTATATATAAATATATACAGAGAGAGAGAGAGAGAGAGAGATTTCATGCTGGCACTGAATTTATTTGCAGAAAAGGTTATATGAAAATGCAATAGCAAACATATATCTTATTCGACTTTATTAGCTTTTCATAGCACCTCTTTGCAATGAGAGGAAACAAACAGTCAGCTTAAGTTGTAGCCAGTAGATTTTCTTGAAGTCTTTGGACAGCACAGCAACTCTCAGCACTGTGGTTAGTAGCCCTTTCTCTGTCTAATACCAAGAAAAGTGTATTTCGCAGTAACTAGTGCTTCTCACCTTAAGCCAGTTTGAACTAAAAGGCCCGTAAGTGCAACATGCAGCTAATGGTTCACAGAGCTTTTCACTCAGGGCTTGTGATGAACTGGACTTACATTTCCTGCAAACCAGATACCAGATAGCAGCTCAAATCAAAGCTGCCAAGTAATGGTCTATGTTCCCATTTCAGAAAGTAAAAACATAAATAATGATGAGAGCCCCTAAATTTACAATTCATTAAATCCAGTCTCATGGTATCCGGGAGAGACTGAATTTCAAGCCGGGTAACTGAAAACAGGAAATCATTGTTGCAGCCCAAAGTCCGGTTAGGGACTGATTTACCTTAAGAAACTTTACAAAAGGCACTTTGCAGATTCTGCTTTCTAGGATGGAAGTGGAGAGAGATGGTGCTGTAGAATCTTTTAAAAGGGTCCGGAGGGAAAGGCTGAGTGTTGGAGATGCCCCTGGGCTCCTCCCTGGGAAGCTGCAGCCATGTCTTGGAGCAAAAACACCAGCTTAGCAACCCGTTCCTAAGGAAGGTCACTCGGTGGCTTTTTTTTTCTTTTAAAGTGACAGGTTACTTCCAGTAGTGGAGTACAAGCATGCTGGGTAAGCAGAGACGCACAGCCTGCTGGAGAAGGACTGAGAGAAATCAACATGGGCAGCACTGGAAATTAGATTAAGCCTTAAGAGCCGCCCCTCCCTCATGTCATCTGGTCGTCTTGCATTTCCAATGAAGAACAGGCTCAGAGGTGGGGCGATTTAGAATCTTAAAAGATCATCATTACATGGTGAAGCTGTCTAACGTGGCAGCAGCAAAAGCTCTGTGGAGGTCCTGCAGGGTACCAGCAAATGTTGCGCTCAAGTGTTTTCCAGTTAAAAGTGGAAGGTTGAATGCACAAGTTTAATTTTTGCCTATTCTCTGAATCCCACTGCAATTCCTAAAAACGGATATAAATGTTATGGCTCAAAACAGTTGAAAAGAAAAAAAAAAAGAGAGAGAGAGGAAAGAGGCAAAGTAGCTGGAAGAGTAATAGAATGAATGGAGCCAAGGAAACCACACTCCAAATAGACTAGTGTGTATGTGCACATGTGTTTGTGTGTATCTGTATCTGTGTGTATTTTGTGTGTACGTTTGTGTGTATGTGTATTGATTGTATTCTTGATGCTCTGGCATTTGGAGCCTTGATCCCGGAGAAACTGATTCTCCTAGGTTAGCTAATTTCTAGAGATAGCAAATGATTCCCCTGAAATATGCAAAGTCTCATATACAAGCCAACCAATCCAGAGCCCACACAACCAACCATCTCCATTTTCAAACTCTCACACACTAAGCCAATATTCCTCCTGTCCCAAGTCACCCCAGGTCCAGATACCAGACCACTATAGCCCAGAGAACACCACGATTATTCAAGCTATCTAGTCCTAAATTTACTCAGCACCCTACCCTGTGTCACCTATTCCTTCCTGGGAAAACCCTAGTAAAGGCTCTGCTCTGTACTCTGCTGTCTCCCTTCTGCCTTCTGACCAACACTGGTTCTTCCCTATGTGGTCCTGTGTGGCATTCCATGTTCTATGATTTGTATGTGTCTCCCCAAAAGCATGTATTGGAAACTTAATCCCTAATACAATGTTGTGGGGAGGCGGGACCTAATGAGAGGCAATTAGGCTGTAGGACTCTGCCCTCATGAATGTATTAATGCCATTATTGCAAGAGTGGATTCCTTATAAAAGAAATGAGTTTGACCTCCTTTTCTCTCTTTCTCTTTCTTGCTCTCATGTTCTCTTGTCTTGCACCATAGGATGGTGCAGCAAGAAGACCCTTGCAGGATGCCAGCCTCTTGATCTTGGACTTCCCAGCCATCAGAACTGTGAGAAATAAATTTCTGTTCATTATAAATTGCCCAGTCTGTGTATTCTGTTACAACAGCAGAAAACAAACCAAGACACCATGCTTCTTGTTTCTAGGGATCTGTTAAGTATAAACTTCTTCTTTTATGCCAGTCATGTTTGTGTCTGTGTATCTTACCATACTGAATTAAAATAAATCCAGAGTACTTTTTTTGACTCGGCCTGTATGCATGCATATGTGTCAGTGTATTTGTGTTTGTGTCTCTGTATGTGTATGTATGTTTATGTATCTGTGTGCATGTATGATGGGGTATGCAGGTAGGCATGAATACAAGGAAATGAGCTGATTTACTCTGCAGAACTTCAACAGCTCAGGATTTGGGGCAGCAGTGTCATAGCTGAATCGTGTTCTCTCTCACCCCCAAAGATGCTGAGGTCCTAACCTCAGTATTTCAGAATGGGACCTTATTTGGAGACAGGGTATTTACAGAGGTAATCACATTAAAATGAAGTAATTAGAGTGAGATCTAATCCAAGATGATTGTGTCCTTACAAAAGGGGAAATTTGGATTCAGAGATAGACACAATAGAAGAAAGGCAACGCGAAGACATGGGGAGAGCACCATCTCCAAGCCAGGGAACACTCAAGGCTATCAGCAGCCAGGAGAGAGGCCTGGAACAGACTGTCTCTTGAAGCTTCACAAAGAATCAACCCTGCAACACCCTGATTTCAAATTTCCAGTCTCCTGAATTGTGAGAAAATTTCTGCTGTTTAAGCCACTCAGTGTGTGCTACTTTGTTACAACAGCCCCAGGAAACTAATACAACCATAGACTAAGGAAGGTGGGGAGAGATATGGGGCTGAAAATGCAGGAAGATTTGAAAGTCTGTATATTAAAGGATTGATCCTCAGGATCCTTTTTCTTGGCAGCCTGAAAAATGCCCATTCCTCAGGCATAATTTCTGTCCTCCACATCTGCCTCATCTTCTGCTGCCCATAGGAGATTTTTTTTTTTTCCCCTAGGGAAGTTAAACCAGAGACTCTCTGGTCTCAAGTTCACAGTTACTGCAGAAAGTGAGTGTGTCTCAGGACTGAAAACTGATATGAAATGGAGATGTTGCAGGGCCCTTTCTGAACTTTTCTCAAGAACTTAGACAACCAAGAACATACCATTGGCTCCCCCATCCTACCTCTACCTATACAGAACTGGAGAAAGTAGAAAATTATTTTCTGGAAAATCTGAATGATTATAAAGCACAGACCCTACATACCAACATTTCTGGATCCTCCAATAAAAAAGCTAGCATATTGCCCTTACAGAAAGGCATTACAAAAAACATTAAAGGATCTCAGGCTATGAAATTTAATGCTCATAGTTATAAAAAGAGAGAACCATGAAAATGGAAAAGTATAATTTACCAAAGGAGTAATACAAGAACAACAGTATGAAAGAATATATTTTCCAATTGAAGGGGACTATCTACTATCTAGTGCTGGTACAAGAAGACAATAAGAAAACTTGTCTGTATTGGCTTGTATTCTGCATGTGGTGAGAAAAACGTGAAGAATTTACAACCATTGGTTTGCACCATGCAGTTTGCTTTATTTATGCTCCTTATATCTTTTAGGAGGCCCCTAAGTGACAACTTTTGAAAAGTGGCCTTTGGCTACTGTATCCCTGTGGAGTGCCAGGCACAAGTTATTACAAAACTTTTCTGGAGGAACACACCTTCAAGTCCACAAATAAGTGTAGAGGAAGATGAGCTCACAACCCAAAATTAGAAAACACAAGAGAAACACTCAAGAGTCCACAGACAAACCAGAGGACACTATTAGATGCTCAAGAGTTTCTTGCAATACAATAATCAGATGAAGAATGGAAAAATAACAATGACCAGCTATTCAAGAAGATAAAAGGAGGATTTGAAAATATGAAAGAAGAGTGAGACACTATCAAAAAGATCAGACAAACTCAAAAAGGAACCAGATAGAACTTTTAGAAATAAATAATACAGTCATGAATTTAGATAAAAGTCAAAGAATGTGCTAAACTGTAGATGAGAGAGCTGAAGAGATGCAAAAGATAGGTTTAAAAAATTGAAATGTGGCACAGAGAGATGGAAAACAGGAAGGAGTAGGTAAAAGATACAGGGAGAAATTGATGAGATCCATCATATCCAGTACAGTACCAGAAGGAGAGGAGAGAGAAAGAAGTTGAATGCTCTATCTTACAACTGAGGGATCTTGGTCAACTTCCTTAACCTTTCTAGGTTTCAGTTTCCTTCTCTGTAGGAAACTGAGGTTCAATAATAGTAACCATTCCAGAGGGTTGTTAGGAGATTTGTTAAGTTAATAATTGTAAAGTGCTTAGGACAGTCCTGGCACATAGTAAATGTTGTAAGGCTTATTAAGTGAAGAAAAATATGAATGTTTACTGTAAGAGATTATCTACTTGAAATGGTCAACTGCTATGAGAGGGAGGACTTATTCACCACTCTTATGCTAATTAACCGTATGATTATTACCTCTCTGATCGTTTTAAAAGTTTCATGCTCTGCCAGCTGAGCTAACTGGGCATGTCCTCTTTGATCTTTAATACTGAACTAATTCATAAGAATTATACAACTTCTTGTTAAGTTCCAAAAATATTAAAAAGTATCATTCCAAAACACCATTACTTGCAAAAGTTCTTATGTAAGCAAAATAAATGAATCTAGCAAATTTATTTTAAAACATAACGCAAAAATCTCATTCTTTTGGTTAAGTGTTCCTAGTTGGCTAAAGAGTTTTTAATCAAGGATAAATGTTAATCACATTATCACAAGCTTTTTTCTACATCTTTTGAGATAATTAAATATTATTTTTATTCTTTCATCTGTTAGTATAGAGAATTGCATTCTCAGGTTTTTTAATGTCAAATTCTGCTTGCATTCCTGGGATATACTCAATTTTGTCAAGATACTTCAAAAATTAATATTGGATTTAGTTACCACTTTCTAGAAATTTTTGATTTATGTTCTTAGCTGAGATCAGCCTTGTATTGTTCTTGTCTCATTTTAGGATAAAGGATAGTCTAACCTCAAAAAAAAAGCAGACTAATGTTTCTCTCTCACTCATCTCTGTAACAGTTCAGCTAAAATTAGCTTTATCATTTCTGTGAACTCTATACAATTGTCTGGGTCTAATAACTTTTTAAAAATTATGGTAAAATGTATATAACATAAAATTTGCCAGTTTACCCATTTTAAAGTGTATAATTTAATAGTTTTTTTAGCACAGTTGCAATGTTGTGCAACTGTCACCACTATGCTTCCAAAACTTTTTCATCACTCCAAACAGAAACTCTACACCCATTAAATAATAACTCCCTATTCTCCCTTCCCTCATTACCCCTTGGTAACCTTTAAATGACTTTCTAGCTCTATACATTTGCCTATTGAAGATATTTCATATAAGTGGATTATTACAATATTGTCCTTTTGCGTCTTGTTTAGTTTACTTAGTATAATGTTTCCAAGGGTCATCTATGTTGTAGCATATATCAGTATGTCATTCCTTTTTAAGGCTGAACAATATTCCGTTGTATATATAGACCACATTTTGTTTATCCATTCATCTGCTAATGGACATTTGGGTTGTTTCCACCTTTTAGCTATTTTGAATAATACTGCAGTGAACATTTGTTTCAAAGTATTGGTTTGAGTATCTGTTTTCAATTCTTTTGGGTAAATACCTAGAAGTGGAATTGCTGGATTGTATGGCAATTCTGTTTAACTTTTGAGGAGCTGCTGAATTATTTTCCACAGTGGCTGCACCTTTTTACATTCCCAGTAGCCCTGTACAAGAGTTCCAATTTCTGCACATCCTTGCCAACACTTGTTGTTTTTATTTTTATTTTTTATTATTTTATTTGAGACTGAGCCTCTCTCTGTTGTCTGGGCTGGAGTGCAGTAGCACAATCTTGGCTCACTGCAACTTCTGCCTCCCGGATTCAAGCTATTCCCCTGCCTCAACCTTCTGAGTAGCTGGGATTACAGGCACCTGCCACCATGCCTGGTTAATTTTTTTTTTTTTGTATTCTTAGTAGAGACGGAGTTTTGCCATCTTGGCCAGGCTGGTCTTGAACTCCTGACCTCAGGTGATCCACTCACCTTGGCCTCCCAAAGTACTGACATTACATGTGTGAGCCACTGCACCTGGCCATTTTTAGTTTTTTAAATTATGGCCATCATAGAAGGTATGAAGTGGTATCTCACTGTAGTTTTAATTTGCATTTACCTGATGAGTAGTGATGTAGACCATCATGCTCCATTGTATGGATTGGCCATTTGTATATCTTTCTTTGAGAATTGTTGTATGTGTGTGGGTGGTTGTAACTAGCATTCTGACCACAGACTCAATTTCTTTAGTCCCTACAAATGTATTCACGTTTTACATTTCTTCTTATTTCAGTTTTAGTATATTATATGTTTTTAGGAAATTGTCCTTTTTCTTTTTAAATTGATTAACATATGGTGTTTCAAAATATTCTTTATTATTTTAAAACTCTGATAGACTTTCAGTCATATTCCTTTTATTATTCCTAATAATAAACATCCTGTGCTCTATCTTGGTGTGCCTCTATGGTGGCTTTATAAACAAAACCCCAAATTCTTTGACACCCTTTTAATCAAGAAGTGGGGTCTATCTTTTCTCTATTTGTAACTGAGTGGATTAGTAACTGTATTGACCAAGAGAGTATAGCAGAAGTGATGCTGGCTTTCTGGCTGAATCGTGAGGCTAAGCCATAAAAGATGATGTGGTTTCTATGTTATTTGCCCAAACTTTTATACTTAGAACCCTGACCCACCATGTGACAAGTCTGACTACTTTGAGACCACCATGCTATGAGGGAGCCAGGCCACATGCGAAGGCCACACATACACACTCTGTTGGCAGTCCTAGCCTGGATCGTCCTAGCCAGGGCTCTAAACATGAGAGTGAACAAACATTCAGATGATTCGAGCCCCAAGTTGTTTTGTTGCCTCCTCAGGTTCAAGTTCTCTCAGCGAAGACTCCAGACATTGTGAAGCAGAGATTGGTGAACTAGGTGTGCTCTGTTCAAATTCCTGTCTCCCAGAATCCATGTGCGTTCTAAAATAATTATTTTAAACCACTACATTTTTGGGTCATTTGTTATGCAACAATGACAACTATAGGAGTTACATCTTTAAATAAATGAAACATATGAATGAATGAATGAATGAAATACATTCATGATTTTTTTACATGGAATTCTGAGGTACATACTTTTTACATGTTGCTATAGTTTAAATGTTTTTTTCCACAATTCATGTTGAAGTTTAATTGCTATCATAACAGTGTTGAGAGGTGGGACCTTTGAAAGGTGATTAGGTCATGGAGGCACCACCCTTATGAATGCATTAATGCTATCATTGAGGGAGTGAGTTAATGATCACAGGAGTAGTTTTCTGGTAAAAAGGATGAGTTCTGCCCCCATCCTCTCTCTGTCTCACAGTTTGCTCACCATGTGATCCTTTCAGTATGTTATGATGCAGCAAGAAGACCCTCACCAGATGCCACTCCTCAATCTTGGACTTCCCAGCCTCCAGCACTGTGAGCCAAATAAATCTGTTTTCTTTATAAATTACACAGTCTGTGGTATTATTTTATAGCAGCAGAAAATGGATTAAAGGACATGTTGTCTTAGTTGGCTTGGACTGCCATAACAAAATACCATAGACTGAGTAGCTAAAACAACAGACATTTATTTCCTGCAGTCCTAGATGATGGAAGTTTGAGAACAGAGAGCAACGTGGTCAGGTTCTGGTGAGGGTTCCCTTCCTGGCTTGTAGATGGTCACCTTCTATCTATGTCCTCACAGGCTAGAGATCAAGTGAGCCCTGCTCTCTCTTCTTATAAGGACACCAATCCTATCATGGAAGCCCCACCCTCAGGATCTCGTCTGAACCTAATCACCTTCCCAAGACCCCAATTTCAAATACCATCACATTTTGGGGTAGGTCTTCGACATATGAATTTTGCAGGGAACACAAACATTCAGTATGTGACACACATATACCTAAAAAAATAAGCAAATGCATTCAGTGCCTTCGAGGATAATGCCACTAAAGCATGATGCATTTGAAGCCTCTTTGGGAGACTAGGATACTGTACAACATTAAAAATTATAGAGCCCAATATGAGACTACTATGCTACATTCTCTTTGGGGTAAAGCTGCAATGGTGCATTATTTAGGTCAATAAATGGCTAAAGTATGCCTTTCACACCTGTACATGTGAAACACAATCGTAGCTTTGGATGAATGTGTCATTCTTACGGGTTCTTTGAATTTTATACTACTTTTGATTATAGTTGATTTATTCTCTCTGAAAGAAAAATTTATCACAAGGGAAAATCTCACTAAAATAAGGTTTAGGTTGGATGCTGAATAATGACTTTTGAATCATAAATTTTGTAAAACCATGCCTTTTGATTTTGGATTTATCTTTTCCAGTTTACTAAATTATATACCTCTCTCCCTCAAACATAACTTGAACTCCAGCAAATTGGAACCTCTTGTTTTATAGTAAATAGAGAGAAATACTTATTGACTCAGATACATTGACTGTGTAGCCCATTTTTATTTTATCGATACTAAAGCATTTAATTTTCTTCCTCTAGTGCTATGATTTTCAAACTGTTTTGAATTGCGCACTTTCTTCTTATTTGCTGCATTTCACAACATTCTCACTTTCTAAGAGAGCTGTTGGAGCTATGGAGAATAAAATGCTGTAAGACTCATTTTATTTAGAGAGTCATGCCATAATTTGAATTAACTAGAGATGCTCTTACATATCAGAGAAAACTGCTGTTCCAATATAAGTAGTGAATTTTTATTATTTTTGTTGAAAAGGATATATTTTTTACAATTTTTATATTCTCTTCTCTCCAGCTACTTCCCTTAAATGCATCTCACTGGCAGGACCTGCTTCACCAGCTTAGTGTACAAATATCATCACAACTCTTTCATTTTCTGTGTGGTTGCTTGAAAATGTTCTTTCCTTTTTTAGCAGGACATGTAATGTCTCCATCTTGAAGCTTCATTGCTATCTAGAATTGCTCATAAATATTGAGGGGCTCACTTGATTCAAAGGGTAACCCTTTGTACAAATGCCAATGGAGAGAGAAGTAGCTAGTCAATTACTGCTGGAAATGTTTCCCAGGAAGTCTAAGCAATTTTGCTGTCAGCTACACGTATACACCTGCTAGTCCATATACTCATACCAGCTGCCTCACATTTGAGATTCCAGGTTTACCCTCTTTCAGGTTATACTAGTGCTTTTCAACCAGTGTTGACCCTCTTGGACATTTGGCAAAGTTTGGGGATATTTTTGGTTGTCACAGCTTAGTAGGGGGAAAGGAGTGCTACTGACATCTCGTGGGTAGAAGCCAGGAATACTGCTAAACATCTTACAATGCATAGAACTGTCCCTGCACTGCCATTCCAACATAAAAAAAATTATCTGTCCATGTATGTCAAGGGTGCTGAGGTTGAGAAACCCTGTTTCTCCAATATAGTTTACACCCATATGATCGGCTTCTGCTTCCAGAATTTGGCAGGTTTTAAGACCTCAATCCCAGGTTAGATTTAAACCAGGAATGGACCCTCCCGGAGCCCAACATTCTCTGAGTTCTAGTTTGAACCATGGTCACCAATCCACAGCCCACAAACCCCCTTTTCTCATGTTGCATTCCCCTCCATAGAGGCAAGTATCCTTTTTGGCTGATCGATCTCAGTTTTAACCAACCAAGTTTATCACTGAGTTTTTAATGCTATTGACATTCAGCAGAAAAGAAATTAGTATCAAAATTTACTTTTCCCCTACGAGGTTTCTTGGCTCCCTTTGCAGTTGTATTCAATGTATGTCAAAGAGCACAAGGGGCATTTGGAAAATTGGGAAGCATCAGTCATGCCACAGAAAATGATGTTATATTCCCATTTTCCAGGGCAGTGGGTGTCCACTTGCCTTACATCTGCATAATCAAGATGAGTTGCTCACAGGACTCTCCATTGAAACAAGATCTTGTCCAAGGAGACTTACTGAGCCTACTAGACAGAGGATTAGCTGATCATACCCTCCTGATTAAAAAGTAGGTTTTGCTTTCCTGCAAAGCCTGATCCATCTTTCATGTTCTTGTGCCCTGTGATGCCACAAATTGTACTGTATTTCCTTCCAATGCAGCAATTGCTAAAGATACTTGGGAAAAAGGCAGTTTGCTAGATTCAATATAAGAATGACCTCTCTGCTCTTCCAGCTCAAGAATTTTCAAGTCTTTGCTGTTTGTAGCCACAGCTCCTGGTTGAGACAACTTTGCTTTACCCTCTGATGCAGAAGCTTGGGGACCTGTGAGAGTTTGGGGGTTTATATTGGTACAGAGGATAGGTTGGTTTTAAAAAAGTACCCAGGAGCATCTATACTTGTTTCCTGAGTTCTGCTAAATTGAGAAGCTATGTTTCCAGCATCCTTAGATGGACTAGGGTATAAATAGAATTTTCGTGGACTTGCCTCTGATCTCAGTCACTGTTGATGTTTTTGGAAATGCATGGCAGATTCCAAAGAACTGACTAGCAAATAGATTTCTGGAGTAAACTCTATCCATAAATTGGTATCTGCTTGTGTTCTCACTATTTGAGAGATGGAATTTGGAGCAGAGGACAAAGGGTTGCCTGCCACTATGCACCATTCTGCTCTCTGGGGCTTGGACTCTGAGGGGATTTGCCATAGTAGAGGATTTTCCTGGCAGGAAAAGATGGACACTGCCATGTACTGTCCAACAGTAAGCAGTACAGGGACCCAGCCAGCTTCATGAGGGTGGACTAGATTTTGTGGATCACAAGTGCCATCATATCTAGTTGCCAGCTTTTAGTAATTCTCTGTGTTATAATTTTTCCCTCTTATCTCTGACACATCTGTAAAATCTTATAATTGTTCCCTTAGAGACTCATCTATGCTGTGGGGGAATTACAGAAAGAATTTATATCCATGCTCAAAATGAGAGGGTAAAGTAAAGAAGAATAATTTCAGGAGCAAGAATGATGGGATCAGTGGAGATTGCTAAAATTCTCAAAAGGCAAGTAAATTTTAGGAATAATGATTGGGGATCAGTGTTGAGCGTAAGTTTGCACCTTCCTATATGGAGATTTTCTTTCTTCACTGCCAGCCTGGGATATTTTTCCAAGGGATCCTGAGAATCACTCACATTTTCTCCATGATACTAATGTATGCTTGAGACCTTCAAGACACCCTCCTAATTCAAGTCTCTGCTGACACCGGAGAAGGATCCATCATCATTAACAAGGCTTTCTTCTTTCTTTATCCTTCCAGTGCTTACCACAAGCATAGCTGTTGACACATCATTTTGTCTTTCCTGCTGAGTTTCCATTGCTCAGGAAAGCTCCTGGTGCATAGTAGACACTCAGTAAATATCTTGTGTGAGTGAAGGAACAAACCAATACACAAAGCAAAGCCTTCACTGAGTCCTTATTTAAGGACAAAAACTTATGACTGAGAATCTAAAAAACATATGACTGAGAGTCTAAAAAACACAAACTTATGACTGAGAGTCTATAAAACACAACCTACTTTCGAATCAGCTGTGTGGATTCAAAGAGCCAGAAAGGCTGCATCTGTTAAATCTGGGAAAGTCATCACTAGTAGGAGGGGGTTCCTAGGGCCAGTGAGGGGGTCCTTTAGGAGTGGTAGCATTTAGTGTGAAACTGAACTGCTGGCCTCAAATCTTAAATCTGCCGTTTGCTAATTGAGTAGCAAGGCAGGTAGCTTTTGGTTTTAGTTGATGTTTAATTTCAAATTAAAATGTATCTTTCCATCAATTGATTCATCCATCTGACATTTATTTAGTGCCTGCCACATGGTAGATGTGGTGCAAAGTACTAGAGATTCAAAGACGATTAAGAAAAAAATCCTCACCCTCTAGCTGTTTACCATCCAGTGAGGTTGAAACCTCTTGATATGGTTTGGCTATGTCCCCACCCAAATTTAATCTTGAATTGTAGCTTCTATAATTCCCGTGTGTTGTGGGAGGGACCCAGTGGGAGATAATTGAATTATGGGAGTAGTTTCCCCCATACTGTTCTTTTGATAGTGAGTAAGTCTCACGAGAGCTGATGGTTTTATAAGGGGAGATCCCTTCGCTTGGATCTCATTCTCTCTCTTGTCTACTGCCATGTAAGATGTGCCTTTTGCCTTCTGCCATGATTGTGAGGTATCCCCAGTCACATAGAACTGTGAGTCCGTTAAATCTTTTTTTCTTTATAAATTACCTAGTCTTGGGTATGTTTTTATCAGCAGCGTGAAAACGGACGAATATACGTCTATTCACACTTATCCAATCAAGCTTTGCAGGAAACCACAGAGGGATTATCAGATACCAAAATGTCATTTTTACTCTAATTGTTTATTAATTACAGTGTATATGGATAAGTAGCTTTAATAAATGTATACTAGGCAATGAGAGGGGATCCAAATGGAAGACAGAAGACCTTGACTCCAGTCCCATCTTAGTGACCACTGACAAGGCCCTCATCCTTTATGGATCTCTGTTTCCTCTTCTGGAATATGAGGTGGGCAGAGAAAGTTGAGTTCTAAAGTTTCTCCTAGCCCTCTCTTGGATTTTACATAATCTCTGGAAATTGTCTCTAATAGAGTAGTTGTTGTTGCTGGCCACTAGAGGTCAGTACCTTAAAAAGTAAACGGAATTCTCCTGTCATCAAAGTATGCCTTAAAGCAAAAGCAAAATTACTGTTTTCTTATCTTGGTTAGGAAGAAACATTCCCAAAGAAACAGTTTTCTCCTTGACATGTTAGAGCTTGTAAGATGACATTTCCAAACTCTGGCTGAGCATTCACTGCAGAGTTCACTAACAATTGTAGCATGAGAGATGGAAGGAGCAGAAGGTCCAGCCCTAGTTAGTGAAGAACGTATGGTTTCTGCACAGACCTGAATGCATGGATAGCTGTGTAATAGGAGGAAAGTGGAACTGAAAATGACTCTTCTTTAGAGCAAGCGCCTCGCTGTATCCAGTGGTGCTCTTGCCCCTATCTGGTCACTGAGAATTAAAAGGTAAACATGTTTTCAGATCATCTCTTTTCTCATAGATGTGGTAGGGAAGGCACAATGTTTTTCCTTTCCCTGAGTTCCTGCCGCTCTGAAAGATAGGAACTTCCACTGCCTTAATAACGAGTGGCTTACCTCTCAATGACTCCTTCTGGTGGAGGGAGGAGGAGGGATTTCTCTGATTGGTGAGATGGCAAGAGTCTGGCACCCCCTGGGCTCTGTGTCACTGTTGGGAGTGGGCTGTGTGTAAAAAGTCACTTGCACATGTGGCCTCTCTTGGGTTCTATGAGCTTGATTTGCGGGGAGGCAGACCTCTGTTCTCTCTGAGGCTGAATGGAAAAGTTTCCGTTCTGGGATGCTCATCAGGTCTAGACCTGGAGGCAACTACTGGGAAGTTTGTTTCAGCCTCATATCCAAGTTGCTTTCTCTAATTTGGTGCTGCCAGTAGGAAGACCAGTATTTTGGTACATATGTGGCTTCTGTGTGCATTTCTCAATTGGCTTGGCACTCTCAGGAGTGAGGAGTAGGATTAGATGGAAGCCCTTCTCAAATCCTATCAGTGGAGGTGGATTAATATTGTCCCCTCACAACTCTAATGACTGCAGCCTTGTTTGTGGTGTTGTTGGTGTAGGGTTTAGGTAAGAGTGGGGCTCAGGGTTGTCCTTGGGGACACAGGTCCAGGGAAAGGAGACAGATATAGCCCTTCTTCATTTATCAACACCTTGTGCAGCTGAAACCAAACTGAAATGAATGTAAGGGGCAAATAGTAGGAAAAAAATCATTAAAATTCAACTTGAAGAGTGTGTAGGAGAGAGATGTTTTGTTCTGCTTTACCTGAGTCATGGTAGTTGTGCAAAAAGAGTTGGTCTTAAAACTCAGGCCTCTTTTGGTATGTGGTGGTTCTGTGTCCCCCTAGCTGCTCCCCTTTACCCTCTCCCATCCTGTTACCTCTTCATTCACAAGAGAAGCAAAACGAATTGAAAAGATCTCCAACAATTGTCCCAATAATTCATTCATTTATATAGACATTTCTTCATTCATTCATTCATGCATTCATTCATTCATCCTACCAATATTTACTGAGCTTTGATTATGCACCAGGCAGTTTCAGGTACAGGGAATTAAGCATACAATACCCCCTTCCCTTGTGGGGCCAACATTTATTTGAGGGTTGACCAAGTACTGTGGCAGGTGAAGCTGTTGCCTCTTCCATATCTCTTGCATTAACCAATTCAGGGTGCTTTGGTAGATTTTTAACTGTCTTATCTCCATTTCTGTGTCTGAAGCCCTTTTTCAGAACCCTGAAAAGCCACTTTACCTGAGCACCAAAGGCACCCCCAAAGTGCAGGAAAAATATTGTTCCTGAGAGTGGTCCTCAGCCAATGACTCTTGGGAGCTGGTCTTTAAACACTCCAGCTTCCTCTCTTTTTGGATGAGTGTTATCCCGTTCTCCCGGCAGCTCCTTGGGATGAGCTTCAGTCAGCCACCGTGGCAGTTAGCTTAGAGACACACACTTATCGTTGCTCTGTTGCTTCCTCACTATTGGTGTTTCCTGCAACTCCCAAATAACCACTGATACTCAATTCCTTGTCTCAGAGTCTGCTTTTGGGGGACACCTGCTAAAATTGTCATTTTTTACATGTATTACCACATTTGTTCTTGCAAAGACCCTATGATATTATGAACTGAACATTGCAATGCCTACCTGATGACACACTTTTGGAAAAAACAAAACAAAACTGCCTACATCTCCTGCCGATGGGCTTTGAGCAGGCAACTGTGCTTTATACCAGTATTCACTGTCCTAGCTGATGGGACCAAAGGAGGGTGTGGATCAGCTGCAGCCAGTCCCCAGGCTGGCTCTTTGGTAAACAGGGGCCTGCCAAGCATGAGATCCTCACTCTGGGGATTTGAACTGAGACATGAAGAAAGAGTCAGCAGGGATTGAGCAATTGGAGCTAAAGCAAAGAACATGTCATGAACTAGAGCTGGGCTGGGAGATGCCAGCAGAGATTGAAATGATGAGAAATCAGAACCCATGTACTAGAAAAGACAGAGACAGGGTGAGGAAACCTGTGAGTGGTATGAGAAGCCCATGGATGCAAAAGAAGCAGAGACGTGAAGCAGAGTGGAGTCAAGTTCTTCACTGGGGGACAGTGTCAGGATCTACCCTGGCCTCCACCAAGGTCCTGGAGGGCTGTTGAAGCCACTCAGCTTGAAGTAATGCCCTATTAGGCCTGGTGCAAGCAGAACTCCAGCACCCATTACTCTTGTTCTGATTTTGTAAAATATCGATCTCAGAAGGCAGTTGCCAAGTTTTGCTTTTAATTGGGAGTGCAAAACTAGGTATATAGCCTTGCCTATTGAATTAGAATACAAGAAATTCCAAACTTTTGTTAGAACTGGAAGGGAAACCAAAGGCTCCTTTAATTCAGGGGAGGCAAGTCGATTTCATCTCAAGGGTGCATGCTTATTGATGGATGGACCTTTCTTGAGAATTCTGAGGCTGCCCTGGGGCACAGTGGGAAGAAATGCTGCTATCTATTAGCAAAGTCTGTCACGAGTTTGGAGAAAGACAGCAACTTACTTTCTACCACCCATCCAGTGTGGAATCAGAGGCTTAAAGATTTAGGTGATTTGTCTAAAAGTCACACAAAGCTGATTATTGGAATTCCTGGGGCTAGATCTTGTCTTCTGACTTCCTACCCAAAAGATTCTCTTATGGCTTTCTCATACAGCTAACTTTGGCTCTTTAAAACTGTTTTAGGAAGCTAAGAATCCTTTCTCATAAGACCAATTTCTTCTTGTTATATGAGAAATTGTATGCACGGCCCTCCAAAAAGTTAGTTGGACTCACATTTATGTTTTTGTAGGCGAGTTTTAGTTCATAATTTAGAGTTGCCAAATTTAGCAAATAGGAACACAGGACACCCAGTTAAATATTTGAGACAGATTTCTGCTAAATGATTATGATGTGAAATTTATATTTGAATCTTCTGAATTTTATCTGGCAACCCTAAAGGGAAATCAGGTGGGCAACTCCTTGTGTGGACACACCTTGATATATTGATGGATATATGGCTTCTGGGCCCCGACTTTCTAGTTATTGTTTGTCAATATTCTGACCAACTGGGACATCTCAGGAGGCTGTGTTTTAATTTTAGTTCTGCATGTAGTAAGACCTGGATGTTTTCTGTAGAAAATCCTTGCAACTCTCTGTATTGTTTTGGAGTAAAAACAATAGTAGGACCTGAGTGTTTTCTGTTTCAGTAACAATGGGGATGCTCAGTGGTGCCAAATTTGTTATCTGAAATTGTGGTTGGAATAGATCACTGAGACTTTGTTTTTTCTTGTTTATTTCCGCCAAGGCAGCATCTCACAATCTTGTGAAAAATAGCACTTTTGTAATGAAAGAGCATCTATGCAACCCCTTAGAGTTCATGATTTTTCTCCTTCTAGTGCTAGCAGATCATTTTTTGGAACCCTGACTAGATTGGGCAAGTCTTTACCTCAATAAGTTCTGCCAGCTCCATGATGGCACTGGAGTAAAGCCATGAATTCAGTCTTCTTCATATAGCTGCTCATAAATGCCTTTGCCATCTGACAAATGCATTGGCTCTGAATGACTTCATACTGTAGTAACCCATTGGGTTTATAGTTCTGGACTAAGAGAAACTCAATAAAATGATGTCAACTCAAGACTCATTTCCCTCCCTGTTCAAGTTAGGAAGAAACAATTTAAAAACATATAAAGTAGTATTATTTGGTTGTATTCTTGCTTTAAAAAATCCTCTGGAATAGACATTCAGGTATGCCACCAGGAAACTTTAAGAATGATATTGTGTTTTACAATTCAACTCCTAAGAGTTTTATTTCTCTGTCCTTAGATATTTTCTCTGCAATTTTTGGAAACAAAATAATATGCAACTAGCCTGAGAGCTTACATAAAAATATTTTATGTAAAATGAGTAAAATGTTTATTCTAAAAATTAAAAATAAAGATTAAAAGAGTAGAGATTTAAAGTTCCCCATTAATATTTTAATTTAGACTTTTTCTATGCATATGGGCAAACAAACTCTAAAAATGAAATGAGTACTGAAAGTATTCCTTAGTCATCTACTTTGTTTAGTTAATATTTTGTGAATATCTTATGGTGCTAATACATTTCCATCCTCATTTTTTTAAAGACAGGATTTCCCTATGTTGCCCAGACTGGCCTCAACTCCTGAGCTCAAGCAGTCCTCCCCAGCAGCTGGAACTACAGGTGCAAGCTCTTGTGCCTGGTGGTGCATCCTTATCATTTTTTATGACTCTATTTCACTGGATGAGTGTATCCAGCTCATTTTACCCATATTCAGGCTATTTCTCAATTTTCCATATCGCACGCTTTGCTGCAGGGCTCTTCCTGCAATTAAACCTTTGCACACATTATTATTTTCTTGGAGTAAATTCTTAGAAATGGAAGACTTGGTGATTTTTGTGTCTTAGACAACATTTTAAAAAATCCTGGCTATAGTAAAAGAGAATTTGGATGAGGGAACAGTTTCTTGCTCTTCCTGTACACTTTCCAGGTTGGAGTCTCTTTAACTTGGGACTCTCACAAGGGAACAGATATCATACCTGAAATGAGGAGCAGCTATGGGGTCATTTCTGTAAATAAAGGTTAGTTTATTTACAGGTCAGTTGGAAAAAGTAGATTCTGGGGGCTGAGTAGACTCTCTCACCATGACAAGACTGTACAGATACGGTTCACAAGTGGTTCTCAATTTTGGCCCCCAGGAGATATTTGGCAATGATGGGAGATATTGTTGCTTGTGATGACTCATGTGGTTGGGTGGAGATGCTACTAGCATCTAGTGGGTAGAGGCCAGGGATGCTGCTAATGTCCTGTGATGCACAGGACAGCCCTTAAAGAAAGAAGGATCTGGCTCAAAGTTCAAGATTCCTACTGAATTTAGGAAACAGTGATGAGGAGCAGAAATAAAAAGTGATCAATGAGTCTCTTGAAAACCATGGAACAGCACTGCAAATTTTATGGTTTTTTTTTTTTTTTTTTTTTTAAATTTTCTCTTTCAAAAGACTCTTCAGTTACCCAATGTATTTGGCATGTCTCAGGCTGATCTACAAACCACATTAGGGGACACACAAGGCTTGTGGAATGTGTGGTCCTACTTGCTCCTGGCTTCTGTTAGGATTAATCTTGATAAGAATGTGTAGTATGTATAGAGGAATTTAGACTGCCTGGATTTTTCTAAGCATAATAGTACAACGATGATGCTAAAAGATTGCCTGAGTTCCTTTTGTGGAACTAAACCAGATGCAAAGGGTCAGCATCCGTCCTTTGAGGCCAGTCTCTGTTCCTTGGGCAGAGCAAAGTAGGTTGTTATATTTGGGACTCCTTAGAGTTTGCTGAGCTGCATGTTCTGGCCGCACTGAATATTTTGATCATGAGTAAGCCAGTCATGATTGTGACAGGCTTAGCTCCCAGCTAAGGTCACAGGAAAAAGATGTTTACTAGGATCAAAGGAAGATAATTGAGGATATTGCATTTCCTCCATAATGCAATGATTTTACTGTGAAAACATGTCTTAAAGAAGAGGCCTTGAGAGACACGGGAGTGCAGGTGTGTGTGTGCTCATGACAGGGCATGGGCATTGGAGGGGGATGGGCAGAGCTAGAATATCCCACATTTATTAAGGCTTGTCATGGGCAAATTGCTCAATTGCTCTGAGCCTCAGTATTCTCACCTCTAAAGGGGTAAGAAGAGCATTTAACTCATGATGAGCTGGAAAGTTACTAGGTTAGAATCTTGAACTCCTAAATCTCCACCAGCTGCTTGTTGCTGTTGCAAGTTTAGGAGAGGGATTTAGAGAGGGACACTCTGGCAAAAACCCTCTGTTCATCAGTCCAAGGACTTCACTCCAAAATCCCATGCAATTTTTTTGTAAGTGGAGCTGGACCACTTCTGAGACTCAAGGGTTCCTTGTGCATAAATTACACACAGCTCTGGAAAAATGTCCCTTCTGCTGTATGCATTCAAGGAACCAGTAAAAACAGAGAGCCAGTTTTATTGCATAAGCTGTGTGGAGTTTTAGAGAGACCCTGGAGAAGGAGAGATCTGGGAGGGGAGCCCTGTGCTGGTTGATTGCCGTTGCTCCCACCGTCTCTCCTGGCTCCCATGCATTTTGTATCCCTGTCTGTTCTGCATTTTGCCCAAGAAGCTCATCTCTGTGCACTGCATCAGCAAGACTCTCTGGGCACCTGGAGTCATGGGGTTTGACCAGTGAGGGGTATAAACAGGGGACTGAAAGGTAGAAGAGGGTGGTCAGGGGATTCGCAGTCCTGGCTGCTTCCCTACTTCTGGCAGTGGCTGAGCTCTTCTGCAGATGTAGCTCCTGTAGGCTGGTCCCTCTCCCAAGTCTCTAGCTCTTCACTGCACTTTGTAACCACCACTGCCTCTCCTCCTTATGGAGTCTCACTCTGTCGCCCAGGCTGGAGTGCAGTGGCGCGATCTCAGCTCACACCATTCTCCTGCCTCAGCCTCCTGAGTAGCTGGGACTACAGGTGCCTGCCACCACACCTGGCTAATTGTTTTGTTTTGGTTTTTTTTTTTGTATTTTTGGTAGAGACAGGGTTTCACCATGTTAGCCAGCATAGTCTCGATCTGACCTCGTGATCTGCCCGCGTCGGCCTCCCAAAGTGCTGGTATCACAGGCTTTGGGATGGTGAAACATTCCTGCTGTTGCTAGCCCTGGGATACTTCAACATCCCTGCGTGGTTTTTTTCACCCCACCGACACCTTTAATACAGTTGTTTCGTTCAACCTTCCATAGTGAAATCGTTTTGAAAGTGTTCTGCTGCCTTCTGCCTGAACACTGATAGGCACATCCTGGAGAGAGAAGAACCCCTAGAGAACTTGATATGTAGCCTTGAGAGTCTTTGAACTTCTCCATTCTGATGCTGAAGCAGCATCCCAGAACTTGGGAAGCTTCCATCCCAATGTCCACATTCTTTTCAGTTTTTTTTTTTTTTTTTTTTTTTTTTAAGAAAGGAAGAAGGTGAGAGTGGTGCTGAATTCTCTCTAGAGGTTAGAATGCGCCACTGACAGGGGCTCTTCCTGAGGATAAAATAAAGTACCATGCTGAAAGGATCCAGTATGGTGCCATTTACTAGGCACACAGTAAATGGTAATTGCTGGTATCATGAGGCACTGACTAGTGGTCTCTCAAGGAAACAAGAAGGAAAACATGAAGTCAGCAATGCAGTTAACAACTGAGGGTAACTTTTCAATCTCGCCTTTCAGGGCTGTCATTATGTGTTGGCCAAGGAATGAATTGGATTTACAGGCTCCTTTTTTTTTTTTTTTTTACAACAACAACAACAACAACAACAACAAAAAACTTTTATTTTAGGTTGGAGGGTACATGTAAAGGTTCGTTACTCAGATAACCTCATGTCACGAGGGTCTGTTGTACAGATTATTTTATCACCTAGGTGTTAAGCCCAGTACCCAATAATTATCTTTTCTGATCCTCTCCCTCCTCTCATCTTCCACCCTCGAGTAGACCCCAGTGTCTCTGTTGTTCCCTTCTTTGTGTTCATGAGTCCTCATCAATTAGCTCCCACTTATAAGTGACAACGTGTGGTATTTGGTTTTCTGTTCCATGTTAGTTTGCTGAGGATAATAGCCTCTGGCTCCATCCATGTTCCTGCAAAATACATGATCTCATTCTTTTTTATAACTGCATAGTATTCCACAGTGTATATGTACCATGGATTCTGTCATTGATGGGCAATGACAGGGTCATTGATTTAGATTGATTCCATTTCTTTGGTATTGTGAATAGTGCTGCAATGAACATTTGCATGCATGTGTCTTTATGGTAGAATAATTTATATTCCTCTGGGTATATACCCAGTAATGGGATTGCTGGGTGGAATGGTAGTTCTGTGTTTAGCTCTTTGGGGAATTACTGTACTGCTTTCCATAGTGGTTGAACTAATTTACACTCCCATCAAAGTGTATAAGTGTTCTCTTTTCTCTGCAATCTCAAACTGGCTCTTTTTGATACCATAGAGACTCATCTCCAAGGATGCTCTTCCTCTTCTTTTTATAATTATCTAAAATGGCTGCATATGTTATTGCCTATTCTAGGGTATTGATGTCAAAAATCAGAGAGTTTGAGGGGAAGAAGAAGTATTTCAGTTGAAAATAATTTATTCTTTCATTAAAAGTAGCCATTGGAGATCAGCATTATGACAGCCTGTAGAATGAGATCATCACAGATGCCAGGCTTTTATAGTATGAAATATTTAGTCAATTCTGACCAAATGTTATCAAAAATTAGATTATTTCAGGGACAAACCATTCTAGCAGAACGTTTATTTTGCATCATGCAGACACAATAAATGTGGTTTTGATTTTATATGAAAACAGCTTAGGAAATCTCTAGTTAATTTTGTCTGCCAATTAATTAATCTCTCTTTTTCTTGACCTGGAATCTTCATTTTCCTTTGGAAAATAATCTCTTCCTCCTCCTACCACCTCTGTCCATGTGATTTAGATGAGATGGATTTTTCTTTGAGCTTTAGGGCTGGGTTGTGATGTAAACCTGGCCAATGGCAACATCACATTTCCTCGGCCAATTGTTGGTTGAGGGATAGGCTCATGATTCAAGCAGAACCAATCAGAATCAAAAGACTGTCATTTCCAGGTTATTTCACTGGAACTGTTGGGAGAGAGAATTTTTTTCCCCCGCTAGGACTGCAAAATACAAACCTGAGTTGCTGGAGGCCATCTTTGCAATAAATAAACGTAAGACCTTTCCTGAAAGTGAAGCCAGCAATGTGGGGAGCTGCTCTGTAGGAGGGACAGAGATAAGACCCTGGTGACATTGTTTGGGTACCTAGATCTGGCTCTGGGAATTTTTGTTATTTCAGTGAGTTTCCTTTTACTTGAACCATGTTGAATTGGAGCCTGGCAGTTATAATCTAAATAATATTAACATACCAGATGATTATAGGATTTTCCTGTTGTGACAACTCCCCCGTTTTGACTCTGACCATATGTGTAGATTGTGACTGAAAAGAACTTGTCACTAATTAATCCATCATAATTTTATTGAGCACATACTATAGCAGTCATCATGTAGAGTCCTGGGATATAAAAATCAATAGGGCAAACAAGCTCTCCATCAGATAGACAAATACAAAAAATACATGAGCAAGGTGCCAGCATGGTGGTTAAGAGAGTGGGCTTTGGAGCGTCACTGCCTAGGGCTACTGTGCCACTTACTATTTACTCCACATATTTTGTAACCTCTCTGCCTCTCAGTTTACCCGTCTGCAAAATGAGGAGAATAATTGTTGTGAGGACTGTCTTAATCCATTTGAGCTACTATAAGAAAATACCAAAAATTGCATAGATTATGACAGAAATTTATTTTACAGTTTTGGAGGCTGGAAAGTAAGATCGAGGTGCCAGCAGATTTGGTGCCTGGTGAGGGCCTGCTTCCCCATTCATAGATGGCCATCTTCTCACTGTGTCTTCGTATGTTGAAAGGAGGTCTTTGGGTCCTTTTTTTAAAAAAATAAGGGCAGGAGTCCCATTTATGAGGGTAGGTCCTTCATGACTTAATTGCTTCCCAAAGGTCCCACCTTCTGACACCATCCCACTGGCGATTAGGTTTCAACATATGACTTTTGAGGCTACACAAACATGCAGACCATAGCAAGGACCAAGTGAGCTGATATATGTAAACCACTCAAAAAGTGCCCAGTGAAAAAGTGATTGCTATTGCTACCATGACTATGCACTGGTTCCCAGATGGCAAGGAAAACACACGTGGTCATCTGTAATTCTCCTTAGGCACAGGGGAAGGGAAAGATTAGAGAAAAGAAAGTAACTTTTGAGCTGAACCTGAAAAGGTGAGGCACCCTAGGGCAAAGTACCCTAGAATTGCAGTTATCTGCATATTCTTGGATAATAATTGCATGTGTGTGACTTTTGAAGATGTGACTGTAAAAGTTTGCAGAAGCTACATCCTCAAGAGCTCAATGCACCATGCTAAATGATGCTTTTATGAATGTTGGGTAGGATAATATCTTTTCCAAGAGATCAAATAATCAAAGGGCTTAAGTAAAAACAGCATTTAACAGTTACCGTAATTCAAAAGTCCAAGGGAAGAGCTGGCTATAGATATGTCTGGATCGGGGTTCAGATGATGATTCCAAGAGCCATTTTCTCTCTTTGTCTCTCTGCTTCATCTGTGCATGGGTCTATTCTTGCATGGTATTATGCTCTGTGTTGGTAATGTGGCTGGTGGAGATTCACAGGCTCAAGTCCAATGGAAAAGAAGGAGATTCTTTTCTATAGTTGTCCCAGCAAAGTTTCATTGACTCTCACAGAGTCATCTGAATCAATTATTTTGGTGAGTGGGATGCTATACTCTGATTAATTAGGCTAGAGATTTACATACTGGAAGTGTCAATTCCACTGAGAAGCTCATAGACTTAGCATGTTAAGGAAGATGGCCCTTCAGAAGGAATTTAGGTATGGATACCAGAAAACAATGTGAAATACACACCTGATGACAAACCTATAGAAGTTCAAAACACCTTTTATAGTGGAGGGGTTGGGAGGGTCATTGCTGTTTTTTAAGCTGGGAAATGGCATGCACATTTTCATTTTAAAAGGATATACTCAATCTAGTGTGGAGGATGGATTGGAGGGTTGTGGTTGGAGGCAAAGGGCCAGTTACAATGTTTTTCACTGATTGAGGGAAGTGATGATGAATGTATAAATGACACCTTTCGCACCGGGAATGGAAAGGTGCAGTGAATCAGATATGTGCATTTAGTGGCTGGAACCATAAGAATTTTATGCTGGGCAAAATTCAGTAGGGAAGGGAGGGAAGACATTTAGCTTGCACCTTAGGGTTTTGGCTTTGGTGCAAGGTGGGTAATGATGCTATTTACTTAAAGTGGAGCTACACAGAGAGAGAGACAAAGAGAGAAACCTAATGATGTGGTTTGGATGTTTTTGTCCCTTCCAAATTTCATGTTGATATATGACTCCCAATGTTGGAGGTGGGCCTAGTGGGAGGAATTTGGGTCATGGGGGTGGATCCCTCATGAATGGCTTGGTGCTGTCCTCATGCTAATGAGTTTATGTGAGATCAGGTTGCTTAAAAGTGTGACACCTCCCCACTCCGCTCTCTTGATCCCTCTCTCACCATGTGATAGGATGGTGGCACCCTCTTCATCTTCCACCATGATTGGAAGCTTCCTGAGGCCGCACCAGAAGCAGATGCTGGCACCATGCTGCTTGTATGTTCTGCAGAACTGTGAGCCAAAATAAACCTCTTTTCTTTATAAATTACCCAGCCTCAGGTATTCCTTTATAGCAATGCAAATGGACTTACCCAGCTCATATCTAAAATTTATTTACCTTCATGATCTTTTACACAGAGTGGTAGAAAAAAAAGATATTTAGAGTTTATGGAATCTATTTTTTATCATAAGCAACATTATTCACAATGATAAATGACCTGGAAATACCTTTGTGCATTCAGGGGCACAAAGAAACATTTGTGACCTGAAAATATGTAACACAGGCACATGCATTTTCATGTACACACAATATTATATTAGCCTCATTATTTTCTTTTTTCTTTGTTTTTCCTATTTCTTCTCATCTGCTTTTTACTGCTGTTTTCTTTTTATATCTTAATTTATCTTCATAAGTGACTTTAAACTCTTCTAGAACAAGGTAGTATAGAGTCAATAAATATTGCTTAATACGTACTCATTACAAGTCAGCCTTTACAAAGAACGATCAGAATGAGACCTGGAATTTTTTAAACCAAAATTGTTCTGCTACTTTCTTTATACAAATATTTACAAATGTGGATAAACTGTATCTGCTATTTTTTAATAAAAGACACCTACATTTGTTTAAGATTTGATTTATTTAGTACCAAAACAACTCCTCCTTTCTCATGTCAGTTCTCTTTACCATCCCACCAGATATTTCAAAACGAAATTCATCTCAAGGCTTCGAACCAATTAAAGAAAATTCAGTTTTAAAAGCTACTCAAAATAGGCTTTGTAATAAAAGAAACATTTAAAAGATAAGCAAGCAATGTCCAAAAAATGAATGCATTTGTGGATTACGATCAGAAGAAAATTTTAATCACAGTAATCTGTGGTTCATGACTGTCTGCCATAACTTCTCCATTTCCACTTTATCCAGCAAATCCTGTAGTCTTCAAAGGGCCCATATGTTCATTTTTCCCAAATTAGTTACTTCTGTTGGCTATTTTTTATGCTTTACAACTTGGAATTCTATCTTTGGCTATTATTTGTAAGCAGGTGACTACCTCAAACCACCTTTGCTCTCTCCTTTTTTTCTAATATTCATTGTTCTTGGTCTCCTGTACACATGTCCTGACTCAGAAGGAGAGCAATAAGTGCACAAATATGGCAGGCAGATGAAGACAGTGAAAGCAAGATAGGGTTGAAAGACAGGAAAAGTTAGCCTTGCCCTTACACACAACTGCTAGATGATTGCAACTTTCATCTGTGTTAATGGCAGTATCCAGCTCTGAAATACACAGGGTCTCCACACTTTCTTATGAATAAACTCTCCAGTTCTCAGGCTGGCTTTCAAAGCTCTTACAAATATGGTCCATTGATTCTGCTTCTGGGTCTCTGTTCTCACTTCATCCCCATCATTACCTCTGTCTCAAGTGTGCTTTTCCCCAACTTGTGCCACTCCAAGTGTCACCCATCACATAAGGTCCAGTGAACAGAGAGGATTTCCCTATCCCTTCTCTGTCACATCCTAATTTGGAAGTAAACATTTCCTCTTCTTTCACAGTATTGCGCCCTTATTTCCAGCCTAGAACTTAGCATATTTTATCATTTTCTCTTCCAAAATTATAGGTATTTTGTGTGTGTGCATGCCATTTCCTTTCTTGTATCCTTGGCAATTTACTAGTCAGAGCTGGCTCCTGCACCATCTGGGAAGTGAGGAGCACCTCTGCCCAGCCGTCCCTCTGTCTGTGAAGTGAGAAGCACCTTTGCCTGGCTGCCATGCAACCCTCCAGGTGTGAAGTGGCAGCCTTGTGTGTGATGCTTCTGCCCTCCCCAAGTTTGCATTTTTGACAGTAAAATTTACTTTTAAATTATAAAATTTAAATTGGGGAAGATTAAAAAAAAGAAATTTACCAATCAGGGCTATACTATTAATATATTAATCTTAATACTCTTCTGTCTTCACAGAATCTAGCATGGTGATTCAAACATAAGAGGTATGAAAACTATTTATAAGTCAATGAGCAGAGAAAGGAATACATAGAAGGAGGATTGGAAGTTACCAAAAGGGAGGGATGAAGGAAATACTATTACCATAAACCATGGGAACAGTAGATCAGACAGAAACATGGAAGAGAATAATTGAAGAATTGCAGTTCAGTGAAGAACAAGGTGCTGACATAAGCAAGAGTGGGACCAAGGGAGGTGTGAGACTTGGAAGGTACGTCTGTTTACTCAGACGTTTGGTCTCTCTCCCTCCTTCTCCTGTTCATTACTCTCATCAGCTTACTCATAAATCAGTGAACACATGCCTTGCTTTATTTGAGCTAAATACCTAGCAGATCCATGAGAAGCAATGTCTTACCACAATGTAAAGTGGTGCCCATATTTATGAGAAAGCTATTAGGACAAATATTTGTCTTGGGAAACCATCACACTAAAGGATTTACAAGAATCACCTACTGGCTATTTCTCTTCATTTCAATCTTCATTTTTATCACCTCTGCCAGGCCTCCTCTGTCTCTAGATTTTTCACCCCTTCGCTGTTGAGAATACCAATAAGCATTGAGGGTGCAAAGAGAATGCAATGCTGAATTCCTCATTCTCTTTGCATCCATCACACCCACTTAAACACATACACCTTGGCATGATTAGTGTTTTTCCATGTGTAAAAGCTTCTCTGGACCCCAGTCTCAGGAATAGCAGACACTGTGTGCTTTTAGCATCAAATCCATCTGTTTGCTATGCTGCTCATCACACTGAATTGTGATCGTTTGATCACCACACACTAGCCCGTAGGCAGGGGCTTTGTCTTAACTCATTATTAAATCTGATTCAGTGCCACAGTGTCTGGTCCTTACAGGCTCATTAAAGGGTTGTTGAGTGAATATATACAAACATGAAGGAATAAATAATAAAACAAAGACATTTCTCATTTCTCTGTAGCTTGCTTGAAAAATAGTTAGCATCTCTTACCTTTGGTTTTTGACTTACTATATAGCCTTTCGAGAATTGTCAAAGATTTTGGGATGTTATGTTATGTTTCTCTTAAATAACAGACTAAAATATATTTTTGAAGATTTAATGAGGCAATATTATTGCCAACTGGTTTTGTCACTCAGGGCATTTAATAGAAAATTTGTTAATATTGTCTTTAATTTGCTTAAATATTTATGAACATTGCTTTCAAAAGAATTTATATCTGGGGCTATTCTTTAATAGAATTCATTTTGTTGTGGTTTCAATTTTTCTGTGTTTCATCTCGTTTTGATAAATTCTGCTGGAATTGTCTTTAAAGGCTTTAGAATCTGAGTGGGAGTCTCTTTGGATCCCATTCCTACTTGTTCCACCTTCTGGAACCCCAGATTCAATCAGAGTGTCTACCACAGGGATCTTGGTCCTGATCACAATTCGTCATCTTCTGATATGGAATCTAGATAATCCGTGTCAACGTATAAGAGGAACCCGGAGAATAAGCTGTCTGCCCAACCTGGGTCTGAGAAGAGGCCATTCTGGTCTGTGAAGAAGATCTCCAGCCAGACTTCATCTTCTGGCTGCAGATAGATGACTGTAGACCCCGAAGCCACATCATGGTTTCCTGTGTTGGCATCGAAGGTCTTTATCCGGTACTGCCCATTGTGTACCAGTCCAATTGCCAGATGCTTATTAGCCAATGTGATATCATAAGAAAAGTAATAGATCCCTGGGAAAGCACAGATGAACTTCCCTGTGGCAGGGTTGTAGTGCTCTCCCTCATTGAAGAGGACCTTGTTAAATACAATAGGTAGTCTTTCTTCTGGGTAGCTTGTTGTGATGCCAACAGAAAAGGCGGATTTGAGCACAATGCTTCCACATCTGCAAACTCCAGGCAGCCCTGGGTCCCCTTGTTCTCCTCTGTCTCCCTTTGGTCCAGGAGGACCAACTGGACCTACTTCTCCTTTCTCTCCCTCTGGTCCCATGGGTCCTTTCTTCCCAGTCTCTCCTTGGTCCCCTTTCTCACCGGCAAGACCTAGTGGTCCAGTCTTACCTCTCAAACCTTCAAAAAGAGTATATAGTTTGATTAATAGTTCCTTGAAAGATATAATCACAAACAGTATACCTACGTGGTCCCAGCACATCCCAACTTTGTCTTTTCAGGCTACCTTTAACAGTGTATTACTAAATAATAAATTTTTTTTTTTTTTTTTTTTTTTTTGGATATGGAGTCTCACTGTCACCAGGGCTGGAGTGCAGTGGCGTGATCTCAGATCACTGCAACCTCCACCTCCCGGATTCAAGCAATTCTCCTGCCTCAGCTTCCCAAGTAGCTGGGATTATAGGCACCTGCCACTACGCTCATCTAATTTTTTGTATTTTTAGTAGAGACTGGGTTTCACCATGTTGGCCAGGCTGGTCTCGAACTCCTGACCTCAGGTGATCCGCCTGCCTTGGTCTCCCAAAGTGCTGAGATTTGGGAGGCCTGGGCCACCATGCCCGGCCAGCAGGAGCCTAGCATTCGAAAGCGCATCTGGCACATAGTGAGGGCTCAACATGCTACAATAACCAAAAAACAATGACTGCCACCACCATGCAGTAGCTTCTTTTGTGAGGAGAAAACTGAGTCCCAGACAGGTAAAAAAAACTTGCTTCGGGGGTGGGTGCAGTGGCTCACGCCTGTAATCCCAGCACTTTGGGAGGCCAAGGCGGGCGGATGCCGAGGTCGGGAGATCAAGACCATCCTGGCTAACACGATGAAACTCCGTCTCTACTAAAAATACAAACATTAGCCAGACGTGGTCGTGCACGCCTGTACTCCCAGATACTTAGGAGGCTGAGGGAGCAGAATCGCTTGAACCCGGGAAGTGGAGGCTGCAGCGAGCAGAGATTGTGCCACTGTACATCAGCTCGGGTGACAGTGCGAGACTCAGTCTCAAAAAGAAAAAAAAAAAATTCCTCTGTATCTGGACTAGAATCCAAGCCTTCTTAGTTGAATGATGTTTCCTGTTCATCAAAATGCCTTTTACCTTTGGGGCTGGAGTCAAGAATCTTAAATAGTGTTTGGCTCTGTCACTAAACGGTTGTATCATTTTAGTTAAGTCCCTTAATTTTTCTGAGTCTCTTTATATACAGAAAAAACATAATTGCTATGAAAGAATTTTCACAAATTCCAAATCACCATACAGGAATATTTTCTGTGTGTCTAAATCTTTATATGTGCAGACCAACTATAGGCTAAATACAGAAAAATGGTGATCCTGGTTGAAGGAAATAAGCAAAATCAATTTAATTTATATAAATGGTTTAAAATTTAAATAGATTATGTATATAACACATTATATATACAATATTTTATATATATAAAATCTATATAAGACATTGATTTTGTATATGACATTGATGTTTTATATATAAAATAGATTATATATAAGACATTGATTCATATATGACATTGACATTTTACATATAAGGCATTGTATAGATATAAAAAAGCAATGATTTTATATATATAACATATTATATATAATATATTGAATATATTTTATATTTCATATTTCATATCTACCATAACCCTTTTAGCAATAATGATAATCAGCAATAAAATTAATGTTACAAATAAAAAAAATAAGATTCAAGACCAAAATGAGTTTCCTAACCTGAGATTATTTAAATACAATATACACACATAAGGATACGTAACAGCTCAGAAAGAAAAGTGTAATAAATGTAATATTATATATAACATATATATTATATATAACATATATAATATATATAATATATAAGCCAATGTGATATCATAAGAAAAGTAATAGATCCCTGGGAAAGCACAGATAAACCTCCCTGTGGCAGGGTTGTAGTGCTCTCCCTCATTGAAGAGGACCTTGTTAAATATAATAGGTAGTCTTTCTTCTGGGTAGCTGGTTGTGATGCCATTATATAATACAATATAATATAATATAATATATATAATATATGTTATATATAATATAACATATTGCTGATGAATTGTGTAGTTTTACTTTACCTATGTATTTATTCTTGAGAACTTTTATTAAGCCAAACCTAAATTTAAATTTTTGGCAAGTCATTTCTTCTCTGGGTTTTAAATGCTCCATTTGTAATAAGGGGAGATTGGATCTAAGTCCAATCCAAACTTACTGGGCAAAGCAGCAAACAGACATGGGATAAAACCCCAGTTCAGCCATAGATCAGTTAGGTGAATTTTAAGAAAGGGCTTGATCTCTCTGGCTTTAGTTTCCCAGTCCTTGAAATGAAGGTGTTGGACTAGATCGTTTGAGGTCTCACCCTCTTGAAAATTCCTTGATACCAAATCATACACTTTGGGATGCAATTTTACAATGCTGTCCACAAAAACGCCTTCACAGCCTGAAAGTTTGGATTTTCTAGAATAACGTTTGTTTGAGATGCTGAATTGGGTGATACATAATCATGGACTAGCTGTAATAATGTATAGTTATTCTTCCTGTTTGTATGAAGAATTTGCTTGCGTGCTTAGGTTCCACACATTAAGAATGGAAAGAAAGGATGAGTCATTGTCCTTCTCCCTATTTAGTCAGATGTATGCTTGGGTAGAGTGGAGGATTATGGGGGTAAGGGTTAGTCTATGTTTAGGTATTGAAACTAGATCAGAAAGGGTTTCTTTATAGTTCTCCATGAAATGGGTCTACCTAGATTTCTTCTTCCTTACCATTTCTTCCTTCCATCCATCCATTCATTCATTCTATCCTTCCATCCATCTATCCATGGATCTATGCATATGTGCATGCATCCAAGTAAACCATCTAACGTTAATTGACCATCTACTACATACCAGTCATGGACTAGGGGCTAAGTGAAACATGGGCATGAAAGACATCTGCCCGACCCTCAAATTAGCTGTTATTACTTATGACCTTGGATCTGCAAATATGGGCCATAGTTAAATTCACAAATACCTAAATCCATATGATAAACTGGAATGAATGATCTTTTTCATGAGGTTATTCTAGTGTTATCTGAAGATTTTTATATGGATAGGTACCCAGATTAAATTAAATGCTAATATTATGCTACAGTAATCATTGCAACAGACCAGTGAGGGAGACAGATACTTTAATAGAAAATTTATAACTGAGTGTAATAAACTCTGCATTTCTCATTTAGGATAGGGAAGTTGGACCAAAATTATGCCTGATTGGACATGGTTCGGTTGGATGTGGTGAGGGTATTCACCAAGAGTACGTGAATGAGAAGGCACTTGTAGTGTCATTAAAGGGGAAACAGGGAGCAGGCACTCCCAGCCAGGTTGTGGCCAGTTACAGCCATATTAAAAACACATCCCCAAATCTCCCAGTCTCTTCCTGTAGTTTATAAGTGAGGTACACCTCTCTTCATCAATCACATAGTCATTCTTACCTTTTCTTTCTGAGCTGTTATGTATCCTTATGTGTGTATATTGTATTTAAATAATCTCAGGTTAAGAAAGTCATTTTGTTTTTGAATCTTATTTTTTTCATTTGTAACATTAATTTTATTGCTGATTATCATTATTGCTAATAGGGTTATAGTAGATATTAAATATGAAATGTAAAGGTCCTAGTAAGTTCTTAGTAAATGGTTATTATGATGATGTATTTTAATTATGTCTGTATATATTGGCCTCCCCCACATGAATGTCTGCTTATCAACATAAGAACAATGTCTTATGCTTGCGTTCCCAGTGTCTAGAACAGTGTTCTCAACCAGGTGCAATTTTGCACTGTCCACCTTTCTACCCAGTGGATAGCTGGCTACATATAGACAAATTTTGATTGTCAGTTTGGAGAGGAGTGCCACTAGCATCTAGTGGAATGCTATTGAACATCCTACAATGCACAGAACAGTGACTCCACGGTAAATAATTATTCTACCCCAGTTCTCATTAGTGTAGAGGTTGAGAAATACTGGGAGAATAATATTGGATAGTAATAGGTGCACAGAAATATTATTGAATGAATAATGCCTGGATACATGGATGAATGAATGGATCTATGAATGTGGTGGTATCGCTGGCCTCATATATGGTTAAAACGGTAGCAGTTCTGAACATTTAATTTAATCTGAATGCATATCCACATATACGTCTTTAACATTAGAACTACCTCATGCAATGAATTACCAATGTCTAGTTAATTATATGGCTTTGGCTAGTCACAAATTTAGCTGTGACTCATATTTGCAGATCAAAATTTAATAAGTTATAACATTTCCTGAGTTTTTATCACATGGCAGTTATCCTGTGGAGGGTTTTGCATGTACTCTTGCCATTAAACTTAACAATCACCCTTATTACCACCAACTTACAAATGAGGAAACTGAGCCTCAAGGAGGATATGTGGCCAAGGATACTAGATTAGTCATTGAAAGAGCTAAGATCTGAGCCAAAGTCTTTCTGACTCCAATGTTTGTTTGTATAGCCACTACGTTATTGCTTCCAGACCCAAACAAAAAGCAATATATAACTATAATCCTGGTGTTATTATAGGATTTCAAGAATATTCATAATTATGACTCAATGTAACTTGTATTCACAGGTGTTACCTTACACATGTCTTTGAAAACTTACATTTTAGCTCCAAATTAAAGCTTCTTATCTGATGTTGAAGTTTTCCCTAAAGGTTCTTTATCTATTATTGCGTAATGTTCATAGATTTGATAATTGATTTGCCAAATATTATCCACCTGGCAAATTCACAAATGAATTATTATCCAATAATCTGAATATATATTACGATTTTGTTTTACAGAACTCAGTAAATCAAGAGTGGTGATTGGAGATACATAGAATTTTTTCCTTCCTATCTTTTGTCCCAACTTTTATGCTCAGCAACTTGTCTTGAAAGATTGATTCCAAATCCCTTCCTCTTTTAGAATTAACACAGCCTGTCTAGAATTTCAATTCTGTTTACTCTGAAGGACTGAAAAATCTGGCAAGCTTCCTGGACCTACTTATTTTGGGGGGAAACAAAGTAAAAATTACTGAAGGACTATTGGGCAATTATGTTGCTGTAAAGAGCTGTAAAAATCTACTTTTTAGCTGCTATGTGTCAGGTGGGAAAGTGATGAGCTAGGAAAGGTAGGCTTTACAGTGCTATTGTCACTTCATCTGTGAAAAATAAAATTTAGAAGCCCTTTATGTATCTTTGTTCAGGATATTCATGCTGAGCAGGATGGCATCCGTGCATCTGCCTCCTGGTTTTTGCCTCTGCTTAGTCTGTCCATTTCCCCTTCTGTCCATCTGTCTGTCCATCCATGTGCTTGCACATCCAGCCATTGCCTGCTGGCTGCAATAGCCCAGTACTTCTGGGCATCAGATGTTTGAGTCCAGCTCTGGCAGCTACTGGTAGTGCATGTCCACTCCGGTCCATTCTCAGTAATTCATTTAATCATGCTGTGGCTCAATTTTCTCATCTATAAGGTGGGATAGTGTTCAGCTGAAAGAGTTGACATTACAGTGAAATAAGAATGCAGGTACAGAGTTTAGGGAAGCATCTGAAGCCTAGTAAGGGCTCAGTAAATTGTTATGATTAATGAAAGTAGAGAAGGGGTTTCAGGAGCAATTCCCATTAGAAAAAGTAACAAAGAAAGGGGAACAGTTTTAAGGTGGGGGTGAAGGAGGGTGTTTTATGCAACCTCTCATTCATTACCTGCAGTTCCCTTTTCACCTTTCTCTCCTTTCCTGCCGTCTCTACCATCTCTTCCTGGAAGGCCGATGCGACCATGGGGACCAGGGGAACCATTTGCTCCAGGGGGCCCTGGAGGTCCAGGCAAGCCAGGAATGCTGCAGATATACCTGGGGGAGTAGTTCTCTCCTTTCAACTGATTACCCCGGGGTTGTCCACTGGCACAAATGGCAAAACTTGTGACATAGAGCAAGACAAACATCTTTGGCTCTGGAAGAGAAACATATGGACATAAATGAACTTTCTGTATGGGGAGGGGGATGGTTTGGCATGATTAAATCAGTGTGAACTGATGTGCATTTGCAACAATTCACTCCAGTGTTCATCTTTCCACACATGTAAAACCCCGTTTACCTTCATAATTCCATTGAAAATTATTAACACATAATTGATATAGAATCCTCAGTGCCCTACACAGGAGTCGGTGCAGATGAAGAATTGGTTAAACACATTTCAAAAGAAATCACTGCATTTATTCTTCGGAAATCAATGATGGACTTAAAAATGGCATTTTCTTTTCGGAAAAGTAGTGCATTTTTTAAAGAATAAAATTTAGATCTGGAAATGAAACAGATAAACATCACCATTATTTTTACCACCTTGAGATTTGCATTTAGGTGTATATATCCTTCCAGTCTCTTTTGTCTATACTGTGGAGAAAGTGATACCATGCCGTTTCTATACTTCTTTCACTTCTTTCACTTGACAATGTATCACGAACGCCTTCTCATGTCAAAATTATGTGTAACATTAAAAAATAATTGCTTTTGTCCCTACTATCTTTTATGTACAGAACCCCCATTATAGATATTTAGGTTGTTTCCAAAGTTCTCCCAATATAAACATCATGCTAGATATCATTCTAGCTAATCTTTGCATGCACCCATGATTGTTTTCTTAGAATTTATGGACTATTGAAAGCTGGAGAAAAGAGGAGGCATTTTCAGGAAAACCATGTTTTTCACTTGGTAATCATGTGCAATGCCAATTAGTGTTAATTGGAGTACTGTGCATGTCCTGAGGGGGGTCTCAAACTTTAATTTAAAATCTGCAGGATGTAATGCCGTGGTGTCCCATTAAGCTGTTAGCATTGGGGCTCAATTAAAGAGCTATGTGAAATTAAGCCGCGCATGGCTCACATGCCCCAAGTGAAGCAGGCAGCAGGTCTCTTCAATTCTGATCTAATAGGACTTGGGCCCCAACCCTACTCCCCGACAAAGCCTAGAAGCTGAGAACGATGGGCCATTTATTAGTAGGCACTTTGGCATATAGGCTGAAGGTGAGATGGAGAGTGGTATAGATTGGGGATACCTGATTTTTTAGGCTAAATGCTCCTTAGGATTAACAGTGTTTTAAAGGGAAGAATATATACAGGTGGTTCTGGGGTCATGTAAATGAGTTGTGTTTGGATGATTGGACCTGTGCTTTAACAAGAAATCTATATAGTGCTTGATCTGGTGGATACTCTCCCAAAGGAAATAATCACAAAATGTGGGGAAAGCAATCAGATGAAATTTCTTTTGTTTTTTGACAGCCATGTAAGAAAATTGACCAGGCACACATCACCATTTTTGTGGTACCCAGGGGGAAATTGCAACATCTTGGAATTAGACCCAGAAATTTGCCAGAGCATAGGAATGACAAACTAAGAAAAACACAGTGTGCACATGTGATTTTGAAGTAAGCCTGATTCCTAGAAATCTTATTAGTGAAAAACCAAAGCAACTGATCCGAATTCAGGCTCTGTAACTTTGACTAAATCTCAGTGTTACTAGTTAAAAAAAAAGCAAGGAGAACATTTTTGCCATGCCCTGTGTGGTAGACTTGTCACACAGCACAAATCCAAAATTATTGATTCTATTGCTCAACTGGGATTAAGGCACTTTCTGACAAGCCCAGTGCATTCAATACAGGCCTTCCAAAGGAGCTGCAGATAAAAAAAATATATATATATGGAAAGAACATTCTGTTCACACCCTCTGCCATGGTCAGAACAATAGAACAAGATGCATCGATTAAATTAGCAGTTCCCTCTCCCTTGCGAAAGGCTGATTAGAGGAGGCTTTCAGAAGGAATGAGAAAGTGGCCCTGTCTGGGGCTTCATTTTTAAAATGTGGGGGAAGCAAGGCTAATCTCAGGAGCTCTAAAGCGCTTCCTCAGGGGGCCACCTTTCTGGAACTTGCCAAGCTCTTTGGGGCCTGGAATCACAGTGGGCTACCTGCCGAGGAGGCCTCCTGGAGATGCAGGCTGTCCTTTGATTACTGGTGATACGTGTTCTCGCATATTTGTCTGCTACTTGTGTCTTGAAATTTAGAATCATTTCCCATAGAATTGTTGCAATTTGACAGGAAGAGACGATGGGCTAGAGTAAGCCCAATCTTAAGTTCTTGTCTTGTTACCATTTAAAATGGACATTTAATTTTTCAAATTGCTGTTGGTGCCTAATCACTTAAGTTATTACTTTATTCTGTTTTCTTTAAAGAATTTTAATATATATCCTGGGAGGGAACATGTTCAAGTACATCACGTTTTTGCTGTGGTGATACATGATGCAGGCCTGGAGCATGCAGGGCCCATTATGCTGTAGTGATGGAGCAGGACAGCAATAATATCACCTCCCTTCCCAGAAAAATAAATGCACTCCCCTCCCCAGAAAAAAAAAGCTGGGTATGGTGGCTCACATCTGTAATCCCAGTATTTTGGGAGGCTGAGGTGGAAGGATTACTTGAGCTCGGGAATTTGAGAGGATCCTGGGCCACATAGCAAGACCCCATCTCTACCAAAAAAATAAAGGTTTATGGAAGATAGTCATAATGAGGCTTTTAACTAGACATGGGGTGCAAGGGTATAGGCTGAGGCCAGAGTTACTTTCAGGAAGGACCTGAAAGCATCTGCAGAGAAGTTGATTTGGACAGTGACTTCTCAGACACGGTGATGCAGGTGTGAAAGCACAACTATGCAAATAGTCATAGGAACAGTCTGTGAAGAAGAGTGTGGTAAGGGTCTAGTTGATGGTGGACAAAGGAAGCAGAAATTTTAAAGATGTGATTGGAAAAAAGGATATTCAGTATTGCCAATAGCCAGGCAAAAAGTCACTCAAAGAAGGAATACATTAAAACAATGGAAACAGATTTATTCATTGAATAAATGGATCGCTTTCATGACAAATGCACTACAATACTACTGCCTGTACAGGAGTCTAAATGCTTCAAGCATTCCCAATTAAAACTTTTAAAAAGGCACTCAAAGTGATTATTACATAAAAATCCTTATCAGAATTGAGGAACAGACTGGGCGTGGTTGCTTACGCCTGTAATCCCAGCGCTTTGGGTGACCGAGGTGGGAGGATCACTCGAAGTCAAGAGTTCAAGATCAGCCTGGCCAATATGGTGAAACCTGTCTCTACTAAAAATACAAAAAGTAGCCCTGCATGGTGGCGTGCACTTGTAATTTCAGCTCCTCGAGAGGCTGAAGCAGGAGAATCACTTGAACTCTGGAGGTGGAAGTTGCAGTGAGCCGAGATTGTGCTGCTGCACTCCAGCCTGAGCAACAGAGCCAGACCCTGTCTCAAAAAACAAAGATAATTGAGGAACAATGTGTTGTGGTGCCTGATGCATGCTAGTGGCACGATGGTGACTGGTCAGTCAAATATTGGGATTCAGTTGATGCAAGGGGTGTGGATTATAATGGAAAAATCACAGTGGCATCATGCTGTTTGGTTCTTCATTGCACTTAAGGGCCCAAAGCTTCATGTTACATGGTGCGATGGTCTACAAGGCCCTCCTTATTTCCCTGACTTCATCTTCATCTTCTATTCTCCTCACTTTGTCACCTCCAGTCACACTGGATTCCTTGGTGCTCCTCAAAGACACCAGTTATGCCCCGCCTTAGGGTCTCATGTGTCTCTTCACATTGTCTAAATCCCCCTTCACCAAGATGTCCATATAGCTTACTTCTTCATCTCCCTCTTCACGTTTTTACTTAAATGTTATCTTGTCATTAAGTTCAACCCTTATCACTGCAATCTGCCTTCTTCTGCCCATGACCTTCCTTTTATTTGCTCTACATTTTTCTATTCTCCATTGTACTTTTCACCTCTAACTCAGTAGCTAATTCCTATCTTTATTTTATATCTACATTTTCCCTGATAGAATGTAAGCTACATGAGGGCAGGGATCTTTGTTGAAATCATGGAGGCGTCCAACCACCTACAGCAGGGCTTAACCCAAAAAACATGGCTGGAGAAAGAGGATAATTTTGTGGGGAGGTTTGAGCTTTGTGGGGGAAAAAAACTGGTGAGAAATTATGAAATATGAGAACATTACACAAGAAAGAGGGAAATGGGGTTTGAAGAAATCTCCCTGGAGTCTGTGTGTCCTTTTTGCAGTGTTTGAGAAATACAAATAAAAAACTTGAGTTGTTTTAACGTGACATAGTCTAGGGTGTTTAAAAATATTTTAATATTAATTTTTCTTGTATAGGCAATTCAAAAGAAAAAAGAGTATGCAATGAAAAGTCAATTTCTTCTCCTCCCTTTGAGTCTTCTGGATACCCAGGTTCCCTCCCTAAAGGTGATTACCTTTGCCAGTTTCTTGTGTGTCCTCCTTCCCCATGTTGGCATCCCATATGCAATGTTCTGTGCATTGCCTTTTCACTTAGTTTCCATATGAGTATTTATAGCTTCTGTATTGACACCTGTATGTGTAGAGCTGTCTTGTCCTTTTTAATTTAATGGCTAAAAATCCATCATATAGATGTGTTTGTAATATTTAACCAGTTTCCTACTGATGGGTATTTGGACTATTTTCTTTCTTTTGCTATTATAAGCAATGGTGCAATGAATCTATCTATCTATCTGTCTATCTATCTATCTATCTATCTATCTATCTATCTATCTATCTATCTATCTACAAATGGCTTATGACATGAGCAGCAAATAATTTCCCCCAGTTTGTCCTTTGTCTTTCCTCATGTATTTTAAAATATTTTTACCATGAAACTATTTTTTGAGATTCAATTTATTGTGTTTAGAAGGCCTTCACCACTTTAAGGTCCTGAAAAGAATCCTTGTGCTTTTCTTTCAATTTTTGTTTCATTTTTTTCACATTTAAAAATTTGTTCCATCAGAATTTTTCTGATAAAAAGTGTGAGGTAGGGATATAACTTTATATTTTCAACTCCTTGTATTGAATAATCCACTCTTTACCCACTCCCCCACTGCCTTGCAGTGAACTTGGTTATTTTGACTGGGAATAAACCATGTGGGTCACAATTTCATAAACATTATAATAATTTTTAACAGCTTTATAAAGATATAATTTGCACACCATAAAATTTACCAAAGTGTACAACTCAATGTACATCACAATCCAATTAAAGACTATTTTAAAACTCCAAAAAGAAACCTGTACCCCTTAGCTGTCACTCCACATACAACATGCTTTAAAACATTTAATTGAATTCATGAGTAGCTGGGACTACTGATGTGTGCCACCACACCTGGCTAACTTTTGTATTTTTTGGAGAGATGAGGTTTCGCCAAGTTACCCAGGCTGGTCTTGAACTCCTAAACTCAAGCGATCTGCCCACCTCAGTCTCCCAAAGTGCTGGGGTTTCAAGAGTGAGCTGCCGTGCCCAGCCTGGAAATACTGTTAATCTTGAACACGTCTGTCCTGGATGCTAATTATAAATAATCCTCAGTCCTATTTTTCTGTAGGGATTACAAAGCAACAGGTTTTTGTTTTTAAAACACATTTAAAAAATTTAATTTGTGTTACTTTAGATTCGTGAGCCTCCATGTTAATGTGTTTATATTTGAGGCAGAAATGTTGTATATAGTATTTTGTGAATTTATTTAATCATGGAACCCTTTGTTCTTGCTAAACTAGCCACGGAAAATACTTGGAGAAATACTGATTAACTCAGTACAAAGACTGAACTCCCGGAAAACATGTTCATAGACTGAGATCCCTTTGTAAATAGCATATTATTTTTTCCTCAGTGTAAGTAGACTCCACGTATATTTTTTTCTTGTAAAAATAAAATATGTTGGTGGTGGGAATGTAAAATGGTGCAGCGCCTGTGGAAAACAATATAATGACTCCTCAAAAAAATTAAAGAGAATTACCATATGATATAGCAATTCCACTTTGGGGCATATGTCCAAAAGAAGTAAAATCAGGGACTCAAATATTTGCACATGCATGTTCATAGCAGCAGGGACTCAAACCAATATTTGCACAGCCATGTCTGCAATGTTATTCACAATAGCCAAAAGGTGGAAGCAACACAAGTGTCCATGGAAAGGTGAATGAGTAAACAAAACCTGGTCTACACATACAATGGAATCTCCTTCAGCCTTAAAAAGAAAGGAGATGGCCGGGCGCGGTGGCTCAAGCCTGTAATCCCAGCACTTTGGGAGGCCGAGACGGGCGGATCACGAGGTCAGGAGATCGAGACCATCCTGGCTAACACAGTGAAACCCCGTCTCTACTAAAAATACAAGAAAATTAGCCGGGCGAGGTAGCGGGCGCCTGTAGTCCCAGCTACTCGGGAGGCTGAGGCAGGAGAATGACGTGAACCCGTGGGGGCGGAGCTTGCAGTGAGCCGAGATCGTGCCACTGCACTCCAGCCTGGGGCACAGAGCAAGACTCCGTCTCAAAAAAAAAAAAAAAAGAAAGGCGATACCGACACATGCTACAACATGGAGGAACCCTGAAGACATTATATTATGTGAAATAAGTCAGTCACAAAAGGTCAAATATTGTGTGATTCCTCTTACACAAAGTTCCTAGAGTAGTCACATTCATTGAGACAGAAAGTAGAATACTTGTTGTTGGAAGAAGGGGAGAGGGGAATGGGAATTTATAATTTCTTGAGTACAGAGTTTCAGTTTGGGAAGATGAAGAAGTCCTGGAGAGATGGTGATGATATTGCACAACAATAAAGTATTTAATGCTGCAGAACCGTATACATAAGAATGGTTGAAGTGGTAAATTTTATGGTATGTGTATTTTACCATAATAAAAAAAAACTGAATAAAAAAATGAATTGGAATGTAGGGACAGACCAGTATTCTTATTTCTGTGCCAGGTGTTTTAAGGACATCCTTTACTTTATCCTCACACCACTTGTTATGAAGTAAGTGCTATTATCTTCACTTTACAAGTAAGAACATTGATACTTGGTGGGCTCAAGTCCACACAGGCATGAAATGGTGCAGCCAGAATTTGAACTGAGTTCTTTTGTCTTCAAACACTTGAGTTTGTCCCTACATCATGTGAGGGAAACTATAACGTATTACTTCATGACAACGGGCTGGACTTGATAATTAATTCAAGTTGAAATGTGCTTTGCCTGGAAATCATTAAGAAGAGAATAGGTAACCAGGGAAAGCCAAAATGAGACATTTCCTTGGCCTGCAGAGGTGAAGATTTCACAACAGCAGGCTCTGTGCTTCTCTTGTTGCACCGGGAGTGGCACTGTGATTGGGATAGGATGGAGACCTGAGCTGCTCATGTCTCAGTTCCTTTTATGTTGTTGTTCACCAGCTCCTTGCCTTTGGGGGCTCCAATTTTCCTCTGCAAAACTGCTTTTCCTGTTTGCCATGAATTAACCTCCTTCTCCTCCTGGCACTACTCAAGTCCCTGCAAGGCCACACAATTGCACTGTGTTATGGCTATCTATTGACTTGCTTGTTTCCTCACTAAAATGTGAACTCTAGGACAGAAACTAGTCTACAGTAGAGACTCAATGAAGAAAAAATATTCATCAATATTTATTATTTTCAACAGTTCATTATTGATAAAGTTTTGGCTGCTTTATGGCACAATGATTTAAAAAACCCTGACATTTGCAAAACATTTTTTATCCTAGAGAGCAATGCTAAGCCCATATCATCCTCCCCAAAACCATCTTGTGGTAGATTAGATGGGGATCCAAGGTCCAGAGAAGTCCCACAACTTGTCTATGGTTAGAAAGCTAGTGTCAGTCCAGAGATCTGAAGCTAGGTCTTTAGTTTTATGGAATCTTCCTACAGAATCATCTGTTTAACAAGCTAAAAAGCTCCCATCACGAGAACAGGCCATTCCATCTACATTTGCCAAAATTCTAAAAAAAAGAGTAAACACCATACCTTGCTCTTAGATGGTGGGCTGCTGCAGGATTCTAAATCCACAAGAGACTGAGGATCTTTCATGAGAGCTCAGTGAAAAACTTGCTTTGGTACCAGACAGAATAACAGATCCAAGTTCTCAAAGATTTCCAAATAGTTGTGCTAAAAATAATTTTCTCGTTTAGTCCCAAAGAGCCAAAGGCCCTGGAAGTCATTCATCGAGTGAGGCTCAACTCGGGGACCAGTTAAAATTACAGTTTTGTTTGGGATAAACTTTAAGTGCCTGCTTTCCTTCAGTGGTAAGTTTAGAGCTTCTCCATCTCTGTGTGTTGTGGCCTCTTTTTCAGATTTGTTTACTTAATTTTTTCCCTCTTCGTTTGTTTTCCACTGAGTGAATGTTTCAGGAAAAAAAATTACTCACTGACTGGAAATTAGTTGTTAACTTAGAGAAAAAAGCCATTTTGTATTTGAGAGTTTTGGAGGTAGAGCCTTTAGATTCTGGACCTAGGATGGTGTCTTGTGGAATAATGAGCACTGTCCCTATTCTTGGTAAATATGGCAGGAAAACAGCCCCTCATTCTATGTGCTGTGAAAAGAAAGAGGGTTATGAGAATTGTACTGATTTTTTCTTTGTTCTTTGCTGAATGGATAAATGATTGGGTATTTTTAGAAAACTAATATGTCTTTGTGCCTCTAAAGAACTGATCATAACATCTCAAAAGGCAGAATGATTCTCCAAAGCATATGACTAGTCGTCTATGGTGCAATCAATTTCTTTGTTTCCCTCTGCTGTGTATTTCTTATATTTCCTTGGCAACAGCAATATATAATTTATGATGTCATTTATGGAAATTAGACAGCTGAAAAAAATCTTGTTTTTATCTTTATTTTCCTCTCATTCTTCTCAAGCAATGAGAACTCTTATTGAAAGGAATGTTTCCAGAGTTAGTGAAGTGGACGTTGACCACACACTTGACCAAGGAGACTGCTGGGCTCCCGATTCTGATCAACTTAATTTTGCCTTTGGGATCCACTCTCCACACTGAAGGAAATGGTCCTTTGAATTTGTTGGCTGTCCAAAATCTTAATGCCATCATAGTATGGTCAAAACAATATCTTGAGCATAGAAGCTAGTCATAACTTACTGCTGAATTACAGTCAAATTTTAATCAGATAAAGTCTCTGGGTCTGTTTTCTCATTTTCAAAATAAAATGGTTGTCCTTGATCATTTCCAGGGTTTCTCATAGTTCTTAATATTCTCGAACCAAATGATGATGTCCAATGTCACCCATTTACAAGCTTAATTTCAGATGATACAGCCTTTTAATATGTTCATTTATTTGTTTATAAGCGATAACTTCTTAAGTGGGCTTTTTCCATTATCTCTTCTTTGGAGTAGCCCAGTCTCTGCCAGGGGGCTCAGAAGTGGGTGAATTTGTAGACCAATAAAAGAATAGATGCATTCTTATTTTTCTGCCTTAAAGTGTTCATACAATTTGTGGATATTCATATTTTCTTTCCTGTGTCATTCATAACTTCTCTAACTTCTCTTTAATGTTGCTTACCACACAAAACAAGATTTTCTTTTTCTTTTTTCTATTATTATACTTTAAGTTCTAGGGTACATGTGCACAATGTGCAGCTTTGTTACATATGTATACATGTGCCATGTTGGTGTGCTGCACCCATTAACTCATCGTTTATATTAGGTATATCTCCTAATGCTATCCCTTCCCCCTCCTCCCACCCTACAACAGGCCCTGGTGTGTGATGTCCCCTTCCTGTGTCCAAGTGTTCTCATTGTTCAATTCCCACCTATGAGTGAGAACATGCAGTGTTTGGTTTTTTTGTCCTTGCGATAGTTTGCTGAGAATGGTGGTTTCCAGCTTCATCCATGTCCCTACAAAGGACATGAACTCATCCTTTTATATGGCTGCATAGTATTCCATGGTGTATATGTGCCACATTTTCTTAATCCAGTCTATCATTGATGGACATTTGGGTTGGTTCCAAGTCTTTGCTATTGTAAATAGTGCTGCAATAAACATATGTGTGCATGTGTCTTTATAGCAGCATGATTTATAATCCTTTGGGTATATACCCAGTAATGGGATGGCTGGGTCAAATGGTATTTCTAGTTCTAGATCCTTGAGGAATCACCACACTGTCTTCCACAATGGTTGAACTAGTTTACAGTCCCACCAACAGTGTAAAAGTGTTCCTATTTCTCCACATCCTCTCCAGCACCTGTTGTTTCCTGACTTTTTAATGATCGCCATTTTAACTGGTGTGAGATGGTATCTCATTGTGGTTTTGATTTGCATTTCTCTGATGGCCAGTGATGATGAGCATTTTTTCATGTGTCTGTTGGCTGCATAAACGTCTTCTTTTGAGAAGTGTCTGTTCATATCCTTTGTCCACTTTTAGATGGGGTTGTTTGTTTTTTTCTTGTAAATTTGTTAGAGTTCTTTGTAGATTCTGCATATTAGCCCTTTGTCAGATGAGTAGATTGCAAAAATTTTCTCCCATTCTGTAGGTTGCCTTTTCACTCTGATGGTAGTTTCTTTTGCTGTGCAGAAGCTCTTTAGTTTAATTAGATCCCATTTGTCAATTTTGGATTTTGTTGCCATTGCTTTTGGTGTTTTAGACATAAAGTCCTTGCCCATGCCTATGTCCTGGATGGTACTGCCTAGGTTTTCTTCTAGGATTTTTATGGTTTTAGGTCTAACATTTAAGTCTTTAATCCATCTTGAATTAATTTTTGTATAAGGTGTAAGGAAGGGATCCAGTTTCAGCTTTCTACATATGGCTAGCCGGTTTTCCCAGCACCAACAAAATAAAGTTTTTTGTATCATTAAAGTATTACAGTATTTTCTCTGTTCTTCAACACAAGTTGGATTTTTTCTTTTTCTTTTTTATTATTTTTCATCTCAGATAATTTATTGTAATCTATGTCTTTCTGAACTCATTCTTTTTCCCAGAGAGAATGAACCTTCGAAAATGTCTCTGAGAGTTTTCAGAACCTCAGATGTTGATAAAGCTTGTCAGTGTCTATTTCACTCAGTTATTTTCACACTTATTTTAGAAGCAGTGGTGAAGTGATGGGTAGAAAAATATGCTGAAGGAAGTATTTACTCAGAATAAAAGTCAGATTCCATTTTTACCTGCCACTCACCCCAGTGACGGGGTCTTATTTTATCTTTCCTAGGCAGATAATCTTCCTTTCTCAACTTGTGTGCCTTTTTATCCCTATATCATTTATTTACTTTTCAACTGAATTCGGTCCATTCCATTCCAATCCCATCAATGTTCCCAGAGCAACTAACAGTTTGCCACTAACCTAGCTCTCAAAAAGAAGGTTCAGATTTGTAGCTTTTGTTAATTTTCTTTGAGTGAATACCCCCGACATGGTCAATTTCAAGCTAACAATCTGACCTTCACTGAATGCAGAGTTGGGAAGTTATAGAATGTAGAATTGTAGAATTGGCCCTTGCTGGCAGGTGTAAACTAGCTCTGTACACCACTACACACATACATACACACACACTCACACACCATTTTTCTAGGTAGTAGAATTATTTTAAAAAGAAGTTTCTAGCTGATGTGTAATGAACATGTACAATGTGCTAAGACATGACAAGCATCACTTTCTTTAATCCTCATCATAACCTCTTGAGGTGATGATAATCGCATTATCCTCCTTCTATAGCTGAGTAATTTAGATAGTCTGATCCACAATTGACACACCTAACCACTTAACATATTTACTTCCTAGGTTGTTGCTAACTTTAAAAGACCACATTTTTTGCATCCAAACAACTTGCAGTTGCATACCCCTTGTTTCTTCCTTCTCCTCTCCATGGGTGCCCTGGGTTCTGTTAGGAATCGAATCTTCTCTTTCTAACCTCAGTGCCTTGCTTATATCATTTGCAGTAGCTGCAAGCCATTACCAACCATGTCTCCCCTATGCCTCTTTCTCCATCTGTTCACATTTATCTTCTGTATGCATCACTTTCTACAGAAAGTCTCCCTGATATTCTCAACCAGGTACAACCCTGTCTTCTCCTGAACCCTTCTAGCACATAATTTGGATCTCTCATGCACTTTAGCTCACTGGTTCTTAACTAGATCTACTGAATGAGCACATCAGCAGATTAAGTTAGGCATTGATATTTTTTAAAAGCTCTATGGGTGATTCCGATGGGCAGCCAGGCTCTAGGAATCTTTGCCTTCTCTACTGTTGCTCAAATGATGCCTTATCTGCTTGTCCTTACAAACCAGGGAGTTGTAGTGATACAAATATGGTCTTCTTTGTGTCTCATCCTGTTCTTTTATTTATTACTTCATCACATATTTATTTAGCTGCTACTATATGTCAGATGCTGAATGCTTGGTCTGAGTGTTCAGTAAAGAGCAAACAAAGAGTCCTTGTAGAGACAAAATCTAGTGGGGAAGAGAGGTATTTATGAAATAAGCACAGAACTACGCTTAACAGGATATGAATTGGGAATTCCCATCCACTTGGAATTTCAGCTGAAAACACAAAGCAGAGAATGATAGGCAACCAGTGCTCATACATGGACTTAGAACTTGTTAAAATCCAGCTGGATCTGGCAGTCACCATCAGCCATTTTCAGTCCACATAAGAGAAAACTAGAAACTCAGAAAGGATTAGTGTTTGAAGACAGGCATCAAGATAGAGTTGTGGAGAAGGGAAAGCAGTGCAGGGGCAGCTGTCAGAGAGGCAAGAATATATGCCCTCCCTAAGAGAGAGATGGTACTGAGGAAGGCAGCTGAGTTGGGCCATCTTGATGGGACTTCCTGGGCCAATGAGTCCTCCTAGTTGGGGGAGGCCACTGAGAAGTCACTGGGTGTATCACAGCGTACAGAAGCTGAGGCTGGCGTGGAAGCACTGCAAGCTATCAACCAAGGAACACCTTCACCCCGAAACAGCCAGCATTTGGCTACCTGGAGTGCACAGCAGCAGACATTGGAGCCAGTAGAGGATCATACAAATAGCACTTATTAAATACAAATAATTCAGTCGCTTTTTTCCTGATTCTTCTACTCTCTGACCTGACTCAAGAGGAGCTGAAAGTGAAAGGAGGTGGCAGGAGATGGGGGAAGAGTGAAAGGGTATAGCATATCCTGAACTACAGTCATGGAGATGGACAAGTATTGGATATAAAATAGAAAATTTGATTTAGATTTGTCTTTTTAATATCTGAAAATGAGTCACAATTGACTAATAAAATTGTTGATGTAACTGGAAGTTACCAGAAAGCCAAGAAATTTGCCTGAGATGTCATGAAAGGGCAAGGAAGAAAGATCCAACAGAATTTGGCAAGAACAAATGATGGAAGAAAAATGAGATTATTTGTTATTCATATCATATGAAGGACAGTTAATACTATTTGATAAATTCAATAAGTTTTGGAGAATGCTCTGAAGGAAAAAATAACGGATATTGTGGAGTGTTTAGCTGGACAACCCAGTTGAATCTTGCCTAAAGAGAGAATTTGCCTAAAGGAATGACATCTGACCTAAAAGGGGGAAAAACAGTAGGCATGAACCTGGCAGAAGCGCAGAAAAATACATCCAGGCTGAGAGAATGCCATATACAAAGGCCCTGAGGTGGAAGAGGATGATGCTGAGTGGAGGCCAGTGGGAAAGAGCAACGGCAGGCATGAGCCTGCAGGGAGGATGTGCCTGGGCCAGGCGGGGCTCTGTTGGCTATGGGAGGTTCTGATCCTTATCCAGGGGTCAGTAGGTTCCCCAGAAGGGCTGTGAGTGGGATTTCATGAACGAGGCTGTTGACCAGGTAGAGGTGGTACCTGCTGCCGCTTTCCTGGCTTTTCAAGCTGACTTCAACCAGCTGAAATGACTCAGTTTGGTTTCTAAACTGAATCTGCTGTCATTGCAGGAAAAGAGGTGGGTTCTTATGAGAAAAGGAGTTTGCATATTTAAAAAAGGCAATTCACTGACTCATGGAATGAACAAATGTCATTGACCCCTGTGTGTGCCAGGCACTGTGCTGGGCCCTGAACATACAGCTTTGAAAGCAGAAGACAGGATCTCAACTCACAGTTCTTACATTGCACTGGGAATTTCACACTGTTAGAGAAGAAGGGATCTCAGAGGTTTTATCTGCTTGAGTTCCCATTTTACAGATAAAAAGCCAGATTCAGTAAGAAGTGAATTGCCCAAATAACCTATTTATGCTAAACCAGAACTGGAACTCAGGTCCCTGCAGGATGGCCAAAAGAGTCTTTGCTCTACAACCTTCACTGATACCTGGTTCCTAACTTCACATGTAGAAGACAATCCAGTGTTTTAATCTACATAAATATCCATGATTGTCGATAAATGTGAATGAACAATATAGCATTATCCTGGATCATAATACTTTACCTTGCCCAAAATATCACTTCTCGTATTTTAAAACATAAAAAACTTAAAAACTTATAGAAAGTTGGCCAGATGTGGTGGCTCATGACTATAATCCCAGCATTTTGGGGGGCTATGGTGGGAAGATCGCTTGAGACCAGCCTGGGCAATATGGCAAAACCCCATCTCTCAAAAAAAAAAAAAAAAAAAAAAAAAAAAAGCCAGCCATTGCTGGAGTGCATATATAGGCCCATCTACTCAGAAGGCTGAGGTGGGAGGATGGCTTGAGCCCAGGATGTTGAAGCTGCAGTGAGCCATGTTTGCACCACTGCACTCCAGCCTAGGTGACAAAGCATGACCTTTTCTAAAAAAAAAAAATTATCAAAAGTTTTAAACATATTAAAAAAATAGAGATCAAGTAGATAATGAATTTCCATGTACCCACCGAGCTATTTGGAAATTTAGCATTGAATAGACAGGAAATAATATTAGATGAAATAATATTCGGTTAGGGTAGATATTAGATGAGAATGCATTTTCCCTGATCCTTTGGTCTTCAGGAGGAAGGATTTTTCCAAGTACGCTCTTTTCCTCCCTCACCTCTTGATTTATTCTGCCCCGGGGAAGGTAGGATGAATTATCGGATAGGCAAATATGAAAAGAACAACTAGGCGTGTTCAGGTCAATGAACTGGAGACAAAAAAATCTGCCAAATCCCAAGGAATCTGGATTAAGAAGCTCCTTTGCTGTCATATCTGAGCAATATCCTTTTTTTTTTTTTTAAAAAAAGCAGGTTTATTAGAGTATAATTATTAAAATATAAAATTTACCCTTTTGGTAAATTTTTGATTTTGGTAAAATTTGGTAAATATGATGATTTTTGGCCAATGTATGCAATTGTGTAGCCACCACTAAAAAAGAGATACAGAGCATTTCCATTCCCTCCAAAGTGTTCCCTTTTGTCCCTTTGTTGTCAATCTCCTCCACCCCAGCTGCCTGAAACCTCTGATCATATATCTGTCCTGTAATTTTGCCTTTTCCAGAGTGTCATATAAATAGAATCTTACAATATGTGGGTTTTTGAGGCTCTCTTCTTTCACTTAACATAATGTTTTTGAGAGTCATTTGTGTTGCATGTTTCTTTCATTGCTGAGTAGTATTCCATTGTATTGCTGTACCACAAATTTTAAATATCTATATTATATATTTATTAACCATCTACTATGTGCTACCTACAGTGAGTCCTGACCACTTAGTGAAGTAGGTATTGTTATCTCCTTATTACAGATGTGGGAACTGAAGTTTCTAAATGAGAGATCTGGCCCAAGGTCACACAGCTACTGAGTGATAGATTTGGCATTCAAACCCAGATTTGTCTGACCTTCAAACCAAGCTCTTGGTTTAAGATGAGGAGAGTGATAGTACTTGGCTCCTTGGATTGTTGTAAAGATTAATTGAAATAATCCACAGAAAATGAGTTCCTGTTGCCTAGCACTTCGTGGGTGCTCCATAAATATGAAGTGGGTGAATAGTGCTGACATAGCTGCCACTGCTCTTACCACTGAGCTTTGGCTACTGTTCTTTGACAAGTGCCATTGACTGTCCTGAGTTCTCTACACGCCCCTTGTTTGCACCTGAAAACCATCCGAAGGTCAGAGGCCTGGAAGCAAAGCCTCCACTCAATGATGCAAACCATTCCAGCCACAGAATTTTGAGAGTGTCTTTGTGACATTATGTAGGCATAAAAATAGTGGTGATCATAACAATACTGTGCTAATACCTTACATTTATTATTTAGTAGATAAAGCTCTTCAACTCTCTTTTTCTTTCAGGCATCTCAGGTCTATTTGAACATTTTGGTGTTTCTAAACGTTTATCTGGATAATGGGGGGTCCATGTTCTCTGCTTTGTTTATTGCTAAAAACATGTGAGGCATTCTGTGGGGAGGGTGCCTGAGGACGTGAGCCAAGTTCAGGGTCAAGAGCTACATTAGACCCAACAAAGGCAAAGATTTAGCGGCAGGTGGTGCCTCTTGCATACACATTCACTTCCAGCCAAAACGATGTCCTCAGCAGACTCCATCACATTGGAGAGAGAGCTGGGAAATCCAACAATGACTCATAGTGTGCTGGGGAGGAAAACTGAGCACTGAGGTTTGGGAAAAAAAAGACAAAGCAATGGAATGTTACCCTAGAGTCTAAACTAGCAGGAATCTTCATGTCTTCCCCCTTCCCACTGACATTTCTTTGTGGATTAAGACTGCTGGCTTTGAAGGACAAAGTCATCATTGTCCAGCCATGTGACCTTGAATAAATTGCCTTGGGCAAAAGACTCTGAGGATTACCCCTCTGAAACCTTAGTGTTCTCTTCTATAAATTGAAATTTAATAAATGTCCAAAGTAAGGTTGTTATAAAGTTTGATGAAGTAATGAACCTTGTTGACTGACACATTTGTGCTACTCAAAAAATGTTGATTTCTGTTGGTGCAGGGAGGAGCATATTTAAGTTACAGGCATTCCTTTTTCTTTTGATAGTGTTTACAGTTTACGTTCTTGTTGGGACTAGGAAATGCATGTCTTTGGAGGCACTTTAGATCTGTGTTTTCAGGATAATCTCATCTATGTGATCAGAAACACTCTCCTTAGGGATAGAACTTCTAAGCAATTTCTTGAAAACTGAAGGATGACTGAAAGGTGTCTGAGAAAATAAGTGCCAGAATGGAATAAGTATTTTCTTCAGGGAGAGCTAATGGTTCAGTAAAAGCCTGGCATTGAGAGAGAACAAGGCACCTTGGAGAGGGTGAGAAAGCTGGGGAGGCTGAAGAAGAGTGAGGAGGAAGAAGGGCGGGGGGTGGAGCCCGTTGCGGAGGCTGTGGATGTTGAGGCTAAGCTTTCTTGGGGGACTTAGACTTTATCTTCAGGGCATTAAGAAGCCAGTGAAGAGTTTGCGAGTGATGAGAACCATATATAATTCCTATTAATAGATAGATTTCTTGGACTGCTATCTGGAGAAAGGATGGGAGGCAGCAAAAATGAAGCAGACTTTGGCAAAGATAGGTAAGAAAACCACCCCACAACTGGCGAGGATTCTAACACAATGGTATTCTAGAAGATTAGGCAGAGGTTTGGTTTGTTTGGTTTTTGTTTGGCCGTGTGTGTGTATGTTTGTGCGTGTGTGTGTAGATGTATGTGATTTCCTTTTAGTATTTTTTCCTATTCATATACACTTTTTGATCAAAATACATATACTTTTTTTAAACCTCATGTATTTTCTATAATTGTCCTATGGAACTATTTGTATTTTGTTTTAAATATACAAACGAAATATCAGGAGGAAAAGGTAGAAAAACAAGAGTAAATAATTATTTATATAGTTCTATTTCTCAGAACTATACCACTGTTACCACTTTGGTTTCTTTCTTTCTGTTATTTTTGTTCTCTCTGTGTATTCATAGGTCTTCTGTTCAAAGATTTGTAATAGTACCTATGCACTGTTGCTGTGTGCTTTTTCTTTAACCTAATATTATATCATAAGTGTTTCCCCTGTTATGTTTTAGAGCAAATAATGGCCAAACAATATCCATTAAGCAATTGTACAATAATTTATTTAACCCCCTCCTCTCCTATTATGGTATAATTAAGCTGTTTCTATTTTTTCCTAGTATAAATGAGATTACATTGAAAGTTTTGTGCATAAGCCTTTATCCCTATTTAGGATTATTTCCTTAGGATAGATTCCCAGAAATGGAATTATTGGATCAAAAGGTCTGTATGTTTTATGTCTTTCTTGGTACATGCTGCCAAACTGCTTTCCAAAAGGTTGTGTGAATTTACACTGCCCCGTCCCTGTATAAAAACAAAATCCTGGGGAATGTAAGTTCCCCCACAGTCAGGCACCTTTTGTCCCTGGAACACAGAGCCACAGAATCTCAGATTTGGAAGTAGCTTTAAAGGTTAGTGAAGCTAACCTCTGCTGTGAAGAGAGCATCAAAACTTGTTCCACAATGGTATTGGCAATTGTACCATTTTTGAGTTGGGTGGCATCTCAGAGGTCATTTTGCATAAATGCCCCAAATTGCCTACACAATCTCAGCCAGGGGTTCTGGGTAGTCTCTGTGCTGAGGGCTCTGCATACACCAACTCAGTCTTTCTATAACCGCAGGAGAAGGATACTGTTATTGTTCTTTTCATTCTTCAGATGGAAAAACTGAAGCACAAGAGGTAAATAACTTGTCTCAGGCCATGTGGTCTTAGGACTCTTAACTACTATGTTTTGCTACCTCTTTTCAGTAAATACCTATATAAACTAAAGAGAGACAAGCACTACAAAAGAAAAGAGGGGTTGGTGAAAGAGATTAAAAAGAGTGCCTACTGTGGTTTGGGAGATCAGGGAAAGTCACTCTAAGGATGAGATACCTGGGGATACCTGAGGATGTCTTAGCCAGGTGAAGATGGGATAAAAGCCTCACAAGAAGGGAGAACAGCATGTGAGAGGGCCCTGGGGCAGGAGAGGACTTCAGGAATTGTAGTAACTGAAAGGACAATGGATTGGAGCTTATAAGACAAAATAGCCTATAAGAAAGGAGGTCAGAAAAATAGGGGTCAAGTCATTTCAGGGCCTGAAGAGGTTGGCTTTTATCTTAACAGCAATGGGGTTCCATGAGAGGGTTAGAGGAGACCATGATCTTTGTTGTGCATAAAACGATGATGGAGAAGGCATTAGAGAGGGCTTGGCCGGGGCGGGGAGGTGGGAGCAAGTTGGGAGGCTGATGCAGCTGAGTGGGCAAAGATGATCATATCTGGTCACTGTGGCTGCAAAGGATAAAGAGAGAAGCAGAGAGATTTTCAACAGACTTTTGTTTAAGTGCTGATGGGTGAGATGTAGCCTCTTGCCGGAAGCCTTTTGGGCGCTTGTCCATGCAGGCTCACCCTGACGAACCTTCTCTCTGCTCCCATGGTAATCCCCAGTGTTGGAGATGGGGCCTGGTGGGAGGTGTTTGGGTCATGGGGATGGATCCTTCATTAATGGCTTAATGTTGTCCTTGCAAGAGTGACTGAGTTCTTGAGAGATCTGGTTGTTTAAAAGTATATGGCACTTCTTCCCTTCCCTCTCCCACTCAATCCATGTGAGAGGCCTGTTTCCTCCTTTACTTCCTGAGGCTCTCACCAGAAGCAGAGGCTAGCACCATGCTTCTTGTATAGCTTGCAGAACTGTGAGCCAATTAAAACCTCTTTTCTTTCTTTTTTTCTTTTTTTTTTTTTTGAGACAGAGCCTTTCTTGATCATGGCTCACTACAGCCTTCAACTGTTGGGCTAAATCAATCCTCCTACCTCAGGAGGTAGCCTCTCAAGTATCTGCAATCACAGGTGTGTGCCACCATATTTGTAGAGACAGCTTCTCACTATGCTGCTCAGACTGTTCTCGAACCTTGGACTCAAGTGATCCTCTTGCCTTGGCCTTTCAAAGGGATAGAATTACAGGCATGAGCCATGGTGCCTGGTCTCAACCTCTTTTCTGTATAAATTATACAGCCTTGGGATCTCTTTATAGCAATGCAAGAATAGACTAACATAGTCACATGTTTCATGAGTCATTTTATATTAAATGCTCAGAATAGATAAATCCATAAAGACAGAAAGCAGATTGATAGTTGTCAAGGGCTCAGGGGAGTGAGAAATGGGGAATAGCTGCTTAGTAGTATGGGGTTCTCTACTGAAGTGATGAAAATGTTTTGGAACTTGATATAGTTGGTGGCTGCACAAGATTGTTAACGTTCTAAATGCTGCTGAATTGCATATTTTAAGGTGGTTCGTTCTACATTATGAGAGGTCATTTCAATAAAAAAATTTACAAAGAATACATGGGAATGAAATGCACTAGTTTCAGGTCCTCAGTGGTTAACTGAAGGACAGAGAAAGAATAAAAGGTGGATCTTTAGCTAAATTTATAATTTTTTAATTTCTTTATAACATAAAAGACCTGGAGGAAAACAAAAACTGTCACTACTTGGGCTATCCCTGAAAAATCTTTTGTATAGGGAAATGCAGCTAAGACTAGGGAGAATGCAGTAGACAAGCAAGAAAGCAGTGTTGGCTGCATTTCGGCTGATTTTTCTTTCCACTGAAGATTTTTCTTTCCTCTGACTTTTAACACAAGAGGAAGGACTTCGAGGTCATGAGACTCAATTTGGTGTGCTGCAGCCACAGTTCCTATATTAGAATCAATGCAATAATGCAATGCTAATCTGAGATATAACAAACTGCAGAAATTGGCTTCTTACAATTAGTCTGTCTTTCCTCAGATGGAAAAGGAGTTGTGTGAGACAGCAGAGCACTTCAGGGTCAAGAACTCAGTCCCTACAATCAAGGCAGGATCGAGTATCGTGGAGAGAACTGGTGCCTCTAGTGAGTGGCTGCCCAGGTTACAGGTAAGGGGAGCTAAGGAACCCACCCTACTGAGAGGCCCCTGTACCCTGCCTGGTCCAGGCACTGTGTACATGTCAGCATGGTCAACTTTCAGGATCACCGCTAAGTGGGGGTTGGTTTGCCGGCACTTTGTACTGGAGGAAATGGAATCTCAGGTGAGGAACATGCCTAAGGTCACAGAGGGAGTTGAACAGAGCTGGTATTCCGATCCTGTCTGCCCAGTGCCAGAGCCTATGTTCACGGTAGTGCCTCTAGTTCTAAAATAGAGCCTGGCATGTAGAAAGTGCTGGATATATATTTGTTCAATGAATTAATTAATAATAGCAAAATGAAATAATTTCTAATGGTGTTATTAGTTTGGTAAAGATGCAAAAAATTAAAACTAATTAAAGAGCAGGCACATTTACAGATTGTTCATGCAAATATAAAGTGGTATAAACTTTTAGGAGTGCAAAATTTATATTGGCAAATATATATAAAGAGTCTGAAAATTGTGCAAACCCTTTTTCCCAACACTTCCACCCTTAGGATGTAATTTAAAGACAACAATTTTTAAAAAGTACTCAAAGCTCTACAGCAGTGGTAATCACACTGTAACATTTTTTGATGTTATAAATGATTTGTTCTATAATTAAAGATTACTTAAATCAATGGCACATCAGCAAAAGGACTGTTTTGCAGTTCTTAAAAATCTATGTACTAAAAGAACATTTAATGACAAAGGCAAATCTTTTTTAACATATTGCTTAATGGAAAAAGGAGGCTACCAAATAGTGTCTCTAGTTTGTAACATTTATTCCAGTTTAAAAATAATATATACAGGCCGGGTGCTCATGCCTGTATTCCCAGAAATTTGGGAGGCTGAAGTGGGAAGATTGCTTGAGCTCGGAGTTTGAGACCAGCCTGGGCAACATAGTGAGACCCCATCTCTGATATCTCTCTCTCTCTCTCTCTCTCTCTCTCTCTCTCTATATATATATATATATATATATATACACACACACACACACACACACATATATATATATATGCATCAAATAAAAAGATGAGAAGGCCCAACACCAAAATATTAATGTAGCCACATTACTATACAGAGAGGTTATGGGCAATTTGTATTTTCTAATTTTATTTCTATTGTACTTTCCAACTATTTTTCAAGGGGAAATAAGCATATTCTTTTGGTCTTAGAAACAAGTCAATAAATGCTACACGAAAACAAAACTTGCTCTACTCATCTAACGAACAATATCTTGTGTGGATGAAAAGAAATGTCCTTTTTCTTAAAGAAATAAATAATTGATAATGTAAAAGAGTGTCATTGAATATTTCTCTTAGTGTATTTTCTCTTCTTCCTCCTCCTCTTTTCTTTCTTATTTTTTTTGGTTCCTCAATGTACAACTCTAGCTCCTTCTCTTCCTGGTGCCAATCTTAAACATCTGGTTAATGATCTGAATTCTCTCCTTCTCCTGTGCTTTCTCATTGAGGAATTTGAAAGCAAAGAGTCTTGGATTTTAGACATTTGGGAATAGCCAAGATTTTGGACTTGTTTTGTGAAAAGATGTATTTGTTCAGTTGAGCAAGTGTGAAGCAAATGCTTTCAGCATGTCTATTAATCTTAGCAGTCTGAGTGATGTAAGGGTATGCACACTCATGTTTTATGATGTTTGGTTTCATAAAAATATGTTTGGTTTCAAGGCATTGGCCTCTATTCTCTGTTGACTAAGAACAAATTTGGAGTAAGGAAGGCATCTTGAATTGTATCCCAAACCTAGTTTGTTTTTTAATCATCAACTGGAACTCTATGATGGCTATGACTAACACATTTTGTGAGTTCATGAAAACATTTACTTTAATAGAAAAAAAAAATAGAACAACTCTAGAATCAGAGTGACTGACGCTATGTTTTGCCAAAGGATTCTTGCTGGAAGGTTCTACTGAGAGTTTTGAGGGCTGTTACTGCTTATCACACTGAGGAGAAATGGAGAGATTCTAAATTTAGGTCACAGATTCTAAATAGAAAAGGAAGCAAAACAAAGGGATATTCTAGTCAGGTTGGGGAACTCAAGCCTGATTTATAACCACCAAGATGCAGGCAGAATTCTCTTTTCATCACACCAGAGTTAATAATGTGTTGAATGGAAGAAAATGTGTTTGTACCCCCAAAGCCCTATTACTGTGTTCTTTAACTTTAATCAAGCTGCAGAACTATGAGATGTCACTGGGCAATGCTTAGGTTATAATGTGTAGTGCAAAAGTCCTGATAGAAAATGTGTGCGTATGATTTTGTAAGGAGAAAAATAAAAAGAAAGCCTCTACATTTAAAAAGACCAGAAAGAAATATCATGAAATGTTACTTGTTTTATGTTATGATCACAGATTTGTTTGTTGTTCTCTCCCTTTCTGTATTTTCTGAAATTCTTAATGATCATGAATTTTTAAAATAATAAATGGTTTATTTATTCATTCAGCACATAGCTTCCAATCATTAAGTTTAGAGCTTCAAGGATGATTAAACTATTTATCTGCCCTGAAGAAGCATACAGAACTCTAGGAGAGACACCAAGTGACACAGAGTGAATAGCTGTCATGAGAGAGGAATGCTTGAGGTCCAAGTGTGTATCAAAAAGGTAGTGCCCATTATACCTGTGTGCAGAGTCAAAATTTAAAAACAATTAAATACACATTGCAATGACAATGTTCAATATGCATGAAAGAAAACATACTGTCTCCTTGACTCTAGGTTGCTCTCTCCAGTTACATTTGTGTTTGAGAAGACTGGAACTAAAAACTGAGATGACCCACTTTGTAGGGGCTGAGTAAGGATCACACAGTATTGTGGTTGTCAATTTGAGAAATCAGTCAGTCTCTCTGAATCCTTGTCTCCATCCACAGAGGCTGCAACTTTGCTGATGCATCTTTTGAATGCAGTTACCTTGTTTCTCTGTCTCATGTGTTTTAGAAAGTTAACCTTCCTTTTTTATTTTAACTACCATTGAAGCATATTCCTTTTAGCAAAAAGTACAGCAGTAAAGAGCTCAACAAATTGGTTAGAAATCAGTTTTTAAAGAGAGAATATGAGCTCTCAATTGGGTCTCACAGGATTTTCCAAAGAGATTGGGCATTAACTTGGACTCATTACTGTTTATTTTGGCTGTTGAGAAATCTTTTTGGAGTGTTTGCCAATTTTTAGCATACCATCCATGTTGCAAGTGATTGGGTTTATTCATATCGATTATCTCCGGGTCAAAGGAGTGTTATCCATTTGTTACACAAACATTTATTTAGTGCCTACTATGTGCCTGGCCTCTACTCAGAGCTAGTGCAATAGCAGTCAGCAACAGACAAGGTCCTTACCTTCTGGGGAGATGACAATAAAAACATAGACAGATAAGTAACCATGGAAATAGGTGGTAGAAGCACATGATATGAACACAGAGGATGGCTATGGAGGTTGTATGCAGGAGACTGCGTCTGTTATTATTGATCCCTGATGCTTGATGTCTTTAAAATGTGCTGTTCATTTTGCTCAAATTTAGTGTTGGTCATCTTGCTACAGTGGACAGTACCTGGGCTTTGAAGTCAGAGTCACCTGGGTGGTGCAACTCCCAGGAGAGTTCTATAACGGATCTGAACATCAGTTTTCTCATCTCTGTTTTGCAGAGAAGACTGCACGCTGCCAGTGTTGGTGTGACAGAGAAATGGGTTAGGCGAACAGTCTGTAGAACATATTAGGGGCTCAAAAACTGAGAGGGATTGATTCATGTTCTTTTTATGTGATCTGTGTCTCCTATTGCTCACTCGTTGAGATTGCTGGAATTCTAACAGTTTTGCCTTCTATAAAAATCTCCAGAAAAGTAGTTACACAGGTGCACTTGTGTCTTTTCAAGTTGTCTTTTAGTGTAATTTACTTGCCAGGTGTGGTGAGCTGCACAATAGCCTCCCAGAGATGTCTAGTTCTCATCCCAAGCACCTGTGAGTGTGTTTGCCATACGTGGCGAAACGGGATTTGCAGATGTGATTAAATGAAGAGTCTTCAGATGGGCCGGTTATTCTGGATCATCTAAGTGGGCCCTGTGCTGTAATCACAAAAATCCTTTTAAGAGGGAGGCAGAAGTTCAGAATTATAGAAGGAAGGTGATGGTGTGGATGGAAGGAGAGGGAAACAATGAGAGAAGATGCTACCCTGAGGACTTTGAAGATGGAGGAAGAAGCCCTGTGCCAGAAAATGTGGGAAGTCTAGAACAGTGCTCCCCAAACGTTTTGGCACCAGGAACTGGTTTCATGGAAGAAATTTTCCCACAGACTGGTGGGAGTGGGAGTGGGAGATGGTTTAGGATGATTCAAGTGCATTATGTTTTTATTGTGCACTTTATTCTATTATTATTATACTGTAATGTATAATGAAATAATTATACAATTCATGATAAGGTGGAATCAATGGGAGCCCTGAACTTATTTTCCTGCAACTAGACCATCCCCTCTGGGGTGATCAGAGCCAGGACAGATCATCAGGCATTAGATGCTCATAAGGAGTGTGTAACCTAGATCCCTTGCATACATAGTTCACAATGGAGTTCGCACTCCTGTGAGAATCTAATGTTCCTGATCTGACAGGAGGTGAAGCTCATGTGGTAATGTGAGCAATGGGGAGCAGCTGTAAATACAGATGAAGCTTCACTGACTCACCTGCCACCCACCTCCTGCTGTGCTACCCCGTTCCTAATGGGCCTTGCACCAGTACTGGTCTGTGGTTCAGGGATTGGGGACTCCTGCTCTAGAAGATAGAAAAGGCAAGGAAACGGCATTTCCCCCAGAGCATCCAAGAGGAATGTAGCCTTGGGAGCCCATCTGAGACTTCTGACTTTCAGAACCATAAGATGGTAACTGCTCCACCAGATTTGTGATCATTTGTTACAGCAGTTATAGAAAATTAATATACCAGGGGAAGCCAGGAGACCCTGCCAGGGCTGTAGGCAACGAAAAGAATAAGGGGTGTCTGGGTTGGTTTGGACAGTGATTTCTGAAGCCAGCATACCTGGGTTTAAAGCCCAGCTCCACCTCCTACTAACCACTTTCACACTGGGTGGGCAGAGCACGTTCAGACCCTGGGCTGTCGGACTCCACAACTCACTGTCTCCTCTAGGAATGCAGGCTGACTAGGCTGCCGGAGACCCTCCTGGTGATTCGGCACAATGGTCTGTTTTTAAGAGATCCAACAGCATCTCTCTAGGTTCATAGTTTCTGCCATGTCTGTGCATGGGCACCGTGGTTTTTTAAAAAAACATTTCATAATGAAAAGCATGAATAGCGAAAATAAATCTTTCTTCCACATTCATCTTTCATCTCGTTTGTCTTTCCTGTGAAAATCATGGTCATCTTCAGAAAACGATATTCTCTCTATGCCTCAGTGTGCCTTCGGGGACAAAGTTAGTATATGTCCCATGTACTAAATGGGACAAATGTTAGTATATGTTTAGGATATTTAAGAACACTGGCACATTGTAAGTGCTCAATAAATGTAAATGGTTATTAAAATAATGAGTTCTTATTGGAATGAATTTGCTGACTCCCTGGAATAATGGAAGTTAATATACAAGTACATTTCCACAGTGAAAGTCTCTTTCAATAGGGGGCCAGTAGGAGTTTCTTTTGCTTCCTGTTCCCCTGTGGAAGGGAGATGCAATTGGGATGACAGGCACTGCTGCTTTTCAAAACTCTTGTTTTGTTTCTGGGTTGTAACTCAAAGTCGATGCTGACATTGTAGCAGCCAAATAAAGTGGTGCCCTTTGACCTTGTTGCAATTCTGTATGTCTCTGGTAGATTACAGGCTGCCTTCTTGCTGCTTTGCAAAAGATTTATTCCCCTAATAGTTCCGAAAACCAGAGAGAAAGCATATTCACGTGAAATCCTGGTGATTTTTCTAAGTTTACCTAGTTAGTTTAATACCATAATCTAGTGTAATTTATATCTCTAAAGCTGAAGGCTAGCCAATTGTGTGAATCTAGCCTAAGAAAAATAATTATGAATTCAGTAAAAATGTTCACATACAAAGACGTTTATATTGCAGCACTATGAAAAACAGAAAAAACCGGAATAAACCAAAATGTCATGCAATAGTAGAGTTATTAAATATATTTTGGGTTAGTCACTCAGTGGAATATTATGCAGTTAGTTGAAAAGCTGATTATAATGCCTTTTCCATAATAAGGAAAATATTCACAATATACTGTTAAGAGAAACATTGAGAGTCAAAATTGTGTTCAGTACAATTATAATGCTTGTAATGATACAGCTCACACATTAACAGCCTGGCAGAAAATATACCAAAATGCTGGTATCCATTGTGAAGGTGGTGGAATTATGAACTGTTTTTTTCCTACTTTCTATTTCCCATATATTTAGTAATATAATTATTTACATCTCTAAGAAAAAAAATAAATGAAAACATAAAGCAATAAGCCAAAGCTCCAAAATAGTGTGGAAGATGTCCAAGAAAATTATGACTGCACACATTTATAATTCTAAATTAAAATGCCTCAGGAGTTCTAGTTTCCTGGATTAGTGCTGATGGCAGGAAGGCTGGGGTGAGAAATTTTGGCCATTAGCACTTCACGGGATATATAGAAACTGTTTTAGCACATACACTTTCTGGCTTTAAGTCAACTGATTTGGTTTTATGAGACAAAGAAGAGTTTTGCTTCCCCAGATAATTTAATTGTGATCATTTCAATAACATTCATTCCAGCACAAGGACAATGGAGAAAAAAAGGAGTCATCATATGTATGATTTACTGAGGGCTTGCTATGTGCCAAACTGTGTGTGGAATGCTTTATATGTATTGTCCTATTTCAGCCTAACAACTCTGGTAAGTCGGTCCTGTTATACAGATTTCATAGACGAGCTGCTCAGAAAAGTGAGCACACCAAGCCCAGGGTGTCTCACTGGGTGGGCAGAGCACGTTCAGACCCTGGGCTGTCGGACTCCACAGTTCACTGTCTCCTCCAGGAGCTCAGGCTGACTAGGCTGCCCGAGACCCTCCCAGCAATTCTGCACAATGCTCTGTTTTTAAGAGATCCAACAGCATCTCACTAGATTCATAGGTTCTGACCATGGCTGTGCATATACACAATGGTTTTTAAAAATTTCATAATGAAAAGCATGAATAGTGAAAATAAGTCTTTCTTCCACATTCATCTTTCATCCCCAGTTTGTCTTTCCTGAGAAAACCATTGTAAATAAGGAGCACTAAATAAATATAGATAGATACAGAGGCCCATTTCCAAGTTGCAGTCACTTAGAGTCTTGTAGGCCTTGAAAACCTCTGGATTTTTAACAAGCTTCCCAGATAATTTGGATGAAAGGCCTGAGGCTGAGGACCATCACTACCATGATACAGTGATGTCCAGTTGAATACAAATAATAGCAATTTCACCCTTTTTATGTCAATAATATATCAGCTGCAGGCAGCCTTTTATGAAGATAGACATTTGATAAAGCAAGTTAATTTTTCTTAGTTTTACAAAAATATAAAAATTTTAGAGAGTGGTTATTTTAGTTGGAGATGTTTCTGAGCAGAAGTGGAATTGAAAATTGATCTGAAAATCCCATCTGTCCTTGGGTGTCAACTGGGGTGCTGGAAGGAACATTGGACTTGGTGAGACTGGGGATCTTGGTCAGCTCAGGATGCCCTACCAAGATACTATTAACTGGTGGCTTAAATAACAGACATTTATTTCCCACAGTTCTGGAAGCTGGGAATTCTAAGATCAAGGTACTGGCTGGGGTTAGGGCTTCAACACATGAATTTTGGTGGTGGAAGGTGGACACACACATTCAGTTCATAACACAGGGAGTCCATAACACAGGGCTTCTAATCCTCTCCACCAATGAGCAGCTGAGTGCTCTTGGGAAAGTTACTCCTGTTTTCAGACTGTAAGATTGATTGGACCAGTTCAGGGATATCCAAAGTGCTCCCCAGAGGAGCTTAGAGCCTTCTTCAGGGCTGAGATGGAGGGTGTTACCACCGCAGCTTCCAGCTTTCTAAGTCAATAGGTTAGCCCCTTTCCATCCTCATCATTCCACCAGAGCAGCTTCTTCTTATCTGTACATACATACTTATCCATATGTACATACATACATTCTTATCTGTATATATACACACATATATACTTATCTGTATCTGGATATACGTACATACTTATCTGCATATACATACATACGTTCTTATCTGTATATACATATATCCTTATCTGTATCTGTATATACATACATACTTATCTGTATATACATGCATGCATTCTTATTTGTATATACACACATACATACATTCTTTTTTTTTTTTTTTTTTTTTTTTTTTGAGACAGAGTTTTGCTCTTGTCACCCAGGCTGGAGTGCAATGGCACAACCACGGATCACTGCAACCTCCGCCTTCTGGGTTCAAGTGATTCTCTTGCCTTAGCCTCCTGAATAGCTGGGATTACAGGCGCCCACCACCACGCCCGGCTAACATGTATATATATAACATGAAGGAGCTGCTCTTCTGGAATGATTGTATAAAATATTAGTTAAGTCCAGGCTGTGCAAATTTCACCAGTTTTTGTGTTTGCTTTTTTTTTTTTTTTTTTAAACTAATGCTCTTTGTCTTTCCCAGGATCCAATTCAGTAGACCACATTGCATTTTGTGACTTATTTGATTTTGCCACTGATTAAGATTTTAGCCAGAGCCATGGTTCAGGAACAACAATGAAAGGAAATGTGTGATATCCACTGGATGAGCCTCTGGCCAGGTGTTCTCCACTTGATTAGGCTCGTGGCTGATGTCAGTGCATGTAAACAAGCCAGGTCTTTGGAGTTGGGCAGAGCTGATCTAAATTTTACTCTCTGGAGGATATTGGACAAGTCTCTGAGCCTCCCTAAATTTTAGGACTCTCATCTCTAAAGTGGGAGAATAATAACTACTTTGCAAGTTCTGTGGATAAAGTGAGTTTGGCACAGAATACAACTTAATGTGACATTTTTGCTATGGTGTCTATTTCCTAGGTCCATAGGGTGCTATTGACCTCAAGTTAAGGGCTGTCTGGGCTGTGCCACCAATGGGGCTGTACCGTTGGTGTTACCATCCTGACACTCTTGTTCCATGCCCAGCAGAACCTCTTAAACATTTACATGTACTTGAAATAATTAAAGACGCTTTGTCTCCTGCTCCAAGGAATGACACTCTGCTATCTAGTGTTTTAATCATACTGTTGAGATGGGATTTAAAACATGCACTTGAATCAGTTGTTCCAAAATGGAAAAATATTACACAATTAATACATGTTAATCATAGAAAAATTAGAGTGTATGAATAAACAAAAGGAAGAAAATAGAAATCAGCTGTAATCAGACCACCCAGCAATAACCCTGTTATCATTTTGGGATCTACATCTGGAAAGATATGTATTCTCTCCCTGTCTCTTTCCCCTTTAAAGATTTAACAAAATTGAACTATTCTATGCATTTCATTTTGTGTATCCTATTACCTCTTTCTATATATGATCAATTTTTAAATAGTAAAATATAATTCTACAGAGTAATTTTTAAATTATAGTATATGGATGTGTTAAAATTGTCTTCGCTAATTCACTATTGTTGGATGGTACGGTTGTTTTTAATTTTTGTTTTTGCCAGTAACATTGTAATAGGCATCCCTCTAGTGAAATCTTTGTGCATCATTTTCCAATTAGGAAGTTTGAAGCTGGCAGCATACTCAGCCCCCACCCTGTTTTCCTCTTACTTCCCTTTACAGAGTCCTCTGTGTTGTTTGTGTATGTGTGTCTTCCTAGGTAGACTATAAGCTCCTTTGAGAGCAGCGAGCACACATAGTTCAGCTTCATTTTTCCTCTCTAATACTTAGCACTATGGGGTGTCCTCAGTGTGCTTCTACCCTTAGCCTGTTATCCCGAATTTGCATCCCTATTGCTGGTTCTGCTTGGATATTTGATGTCTGGCTTCTTAGCTCTGGTCTATACTCTCACTCATCCAACAGAGAGCTATTGAACATGTATTATGTGCAAAGGGTGGATCCTGGCGAGGAAACTGTGGCAAATAAGACAGAAAAAGTCCTGCCTTTAGGGAGTGGTGTTGTAGAGTAGAAGGCAGACATCGAGCCAGCAAGCAAACGCAGTGATTATTCAAACAGTGTAAGTGCTACAAAGACCAGAAAGCATTTAAGAGAATGGTAAATCTTGGAGAAGGGGTGGGTAGCTAGTTTAGGTTTAAGGAGCAGGTCAGAGGTTTCTTTGAGGAAGCAGCCTTTGAGTAGAGATCTAAATGATGCCAAGTTGTAACCCCTGAGTCTGGGGGGACGAGCTCTTCCTACAGAGACTAACAGCTGAAGGGCACTGCAGCAGGGCAATTGCCACAGGAAGGAGAGTGAGATGGCAGAGGACAGAGCAAGCGGGGGTACCAGAGGTGAAGCCAGAGGGGTTGGACAAAGGCTGGGTTATGCAGGGTCTTGAAGGCCCTGTGGAGGAGTTTAACTTTTATTTGAAGGTCAATAGGAAGGTCTTGAAGGAAGCAGCAGAGGGACATGACCTCGTTTCCATTTTTAAGAGATCACTTTGCTCAAATTCGATCTTCAACTAAATTATCCAGGTTATAAATACTCAGCAGGGAGAATGATAACTCTTTAGCTGGTATTGGCTAGGAGGAAGCAACAGGTTTTGTGAACTTGAGTTCTCCGAGCCTTTCAGGTCTCTTTCTGTGGCAGATACTGTTAATAAATTGATATCCATTTCCACCTCTGCTTCTGCTACCAGAGTCCTGATTCTACTGGGTGGCAATGTATGCTCACCTGTATCCTCACTTCCCAGTCGCCTCTGTGGGAGGGCTTGGGAGGTATCTGACAGGAATCTTGCTGTTAAGGCATGAGCAGGCACCTTATGGGAAATTCTGTAAAGGCTTTTGCTTTCCTGATGAAAGGACACAGATCCAATCAGCACATCCCTGTGTCCTACTCTGCTTGCCTCTGACACAGACACAATGTCAAGTGCAGAGCCCGCCTGCTGTCATTTGACACAAGCATGAGGATGAAAGACAACATATTCAGGATGAAACAGTGGAACGAGGGAAGCAGCTTCATTCCCTAATGGCTTTAATGAGCACTTGAACCACTGCCAGGGACCCCCTGACTTCTTGTTATAGGAAGAAATAAAAATTTTTACTTGTTTAAGCCATGGTTGTGTGTATTTTCTGTTGCTTGCAGCTAAAGCATTCCTAACTGTTACACTTATGATTGAGAAAAAGTGAGAACTGACTCTGTTATTAATTCCATAGAATGTTATGCAAATCATTGAAGTTCCGAATATCTAAATGTACATTAAAATTGAAGCAATTACTGAACCCAACTTATGAATTGTTTGTTCTGGAATAAGGGCTTGTGATCACAGATGCTTTGGGGATGTGCTATTAAATTGCCACTTAATATAAGAATGAGTTCTATTGTGCTGTGCAGACATCCCTTACTCGAGAAGCGATTGGTCTTGCTTTCTCTCTCAGACTGTTTGGTTCCCATGAGCTTGGTTCCCATTAAGAATAAAATGACAACCCAACCCCAGTCAACCTGCTCTGACTATGCTGCTGTAAAGTCACAAATGCTTAGCCAAGATCAGAGAACATACTAAGTGATCCTAGTCATTGACTCATGCAAATACCTTTGGGTTTGACCCTTTCCCTGTTCCACAGTGAAATTACTGAGGTGGATCTTCCTGGAATAGTCTCTCTGAAGTATAAGTTATAATACTAGCATAAAAAACACTTGATGTATTCTAGATGCTTTGTAAGTGTTAACTCTAATCATCATTTAACTTTCACCATGATTTACAGACAAGAGATTATTTTCCTGGTGAAAATCAGGATTCAGAAAGATTAAGTGATTTTCCTAAAGACATACAGCTAAATAAGAACTAGTACTCAGATATATCTGGTTCCAAAACTGCTTGTGCCTTCAGGGATCCTTAGGTCCCATGTATTGTGAGAAACTCTCTTCTAGCAAGCTGCTTGCTGCTTCCATGAACTGCATAGAAGCAGCAGCTCATGGTTTTGGTCTTTTAAAAAATATATCTAAAAACATCTATATCTATATGGATATTTATTGTAGCCAGCTTGTGGTATAACAAACAATGGGAAAAATTTAATTGTCAAGTTAAAAAAACTACTTAAATAAACTAAGGTGAATCCATTTGACTAAATACCTAAAATAGATTCATTGTAAAGAGTTGTAAAACAGTAAGTACATTATTAGTACACGATATGTTTGTATTTGCATAGAAAAGTACTCTAGGAGGATAATGAACTAATATATTGATAGTAGTACTTTTATGAATGTTAAAAAAGAGGACGTTTTTGTTTTTAAAATTTAGGTATTTTATATCATTTCATAATACAGAAAAAAACCTGTTTGAACAAAACATTAAGAATACAACTATTTTATGGGAGTTGGGCAATTCTTGGAGCACAGCTATCTTGTAAGCAGTTTTAGTTGTGACACCATTCAGAAATCACACCATTTATAGTGGGCTGAATAGTAGCCCCCTCGAAGATGTGTCTACTCCAAAACTGTGAATGCAACCTTAATTTGAAATAGGGTTTATGCAGATGTAATTAAGGATCTTGAGATGAGATCATCCTGGATTAGGGTGCACCCTAAATCCAATGTATCCTGATAAGAGAAGGGAACAAGAGAGAAGAAGGTGAGGTGATGACAGAGGCAGAGATGGGAGTGTTGTGCCTATGATACCAGAAACCCCAAGGATTGCCTGCAGCCACCAGAAGCCAGGAGAGAGGCAGGGGATGAATGACTTTGCAGAGCCTCCAGAGGGAACAAACCCTGTCAAAACCTTGATTTTGGATTTCTGATCTCTGGACCTGCAAGAGAATAAATTTTGATGTAAACCACCCAGGTTGTGATAATTTGCTAAAGCAGTCCTGGGAAACTAATACAGCATTACTAGAGTGAGAGGATGAGACAGAATGAGACCAACATTGAACATCCAAAATGAATAACACAGAGCGAAATTGATTGCTGATTCCAAGAGGGAAGGGCTGCGCTGCCTGGGCACATTCTTCTGAGCAGAGTCGACTGCTGGGCTTGCAGTATTTTGGGGAATAGTATTTTGGGGAAGCATGGAACTCAGAGACAGGCAGATTTTCAGGCACCTAAGTAGCTGACATGATTTGTAGAAGAGTGATTATTTGCGGGAGATTGTGGTGATTTTGTGAAAATGTAACTGCTTATTACAAAAATGTCAAGGAATTTTATTAAAAAGAAAAAACAGGAAAAAGCAAAGCAAAACAAACTTTTACCTCTCAGAAATCATTTTGCCAACATTTGATGATGAACATCATTCCAGATTCTCTGAGGCACAGGTTTAGCCAGAAGCCTTGCTGGATATAATTTTATGAAAATAAAAGTTCATACTATGCATGTTATTTTTATAAAAAATGATTGAATGTAAGGTTACTTGAAGGTATCAGAATAAAAATAAACTAGAATCCAACTGAAGGAATTGCTGAACTTCAGATATTTCTAAGGTTAGATGACAATGATGAAAAAAATTCCAGAATTTGGTGTCATTTTGCTTTTTAAAACTTTGTATGTTTTAACTTTATACAATATTTATTTACCTTCTGCCGTGAAAGAGGAGGGTTTTGTTTATTTCATTTTCTCTTCCACCCCTAGCCTCCTGATTTTTGCCAGTTACATTATTATTTTTGGTTTGCCTGGAATTATAACATTTACATTCTTTTCTGTCAAATAATTCCCACTGTTGCTTAGTCTTGATTCGGTTTGTAAAAGATCTAACACTTGCTCATGTCCTTATTTGGTGGATTCTCCATTGCTGGGTGTTTAATTTTGATGTCTTGCTATGCTAGATTTCATCATCAAATACTTTTCAAGAAGGGCTTTATTAGTACAGTCCTTGTATTCTTACATGTTTAGTAATGCCTGCCTGTTTCTTTTATAGTTATAGCATAGCTTGGCTGAGTGAAAAAAAAATTATCTTGGGTCACCTTTTCCCCTTAGAACTTGGTAGAGATTGCTCTGCTATTTTCTGGTGTTGAGGATTGTGGTGGAGACTAAAGGAACCTGCCAGGCTCCGCTTGTGATATCTGTTCTCTAAACAACACATACAAGACATTTTCCTTGAATTTTCACAGTCCATATCTTGATGTTACCAGTCTTGCTTATTTTTCCTGGGATATAGTGTGCCCTTTAAACTTAGAGATAACTAATTTCTTTTTTAAATTCAAAAAGCTTTTTTGAATTGGCTTTTAAGTTTTTTCCTGTTCCTTTCTTTCTGTTCAAAATACCAATTTGGGTATGTCAGCCTCCCTTTTGCTTCAGTTTGTGTTGTCTTGTCTGTAATCATTTTTTATCACATTGTTTCTTTCTCATTTCGTGCAATATCTGGAGCTTTCCTGTGCTTTCAATAGCATTTATCTATTTTCTGTTGCTTTGAAGTTGACTTTCACGTCTACAATTGTTTTATTTTTATCTTCCATTGATTTCCTGAGCTCTGCTACTTTTCAGCTTGTCTTCATCTTATTTATTTTCTGATCATTTCTATTTCATTTTTAAACTTTCTTTTCTGAGAAACGACGATGTTGATTCATTTAAGGCTGAAGAGAACTGATCTCTGTGTTCTCTGGTGGTGGATCATTTATGATGTATGTAATTTTGTGTCTGCCTTTTGTTTTTGATTTTTCTTCCTGTCTCCCCACTCTTACAATACCCATGCTGGGGCCCTTGCCTGGCTTTGGTATTGGTGTTATTCAAATGTGATTAGATGCATCCAGCTATTTGGCCAACAACAGTGCAGAGGGGGCTTGAAGCATTCAGTTAACCAGGCCCCAGCAGGTTTGTGGTTTCTGTTCTTCCTACTCAGCTGGCCTTGATGAAACATCCCCCTCAGGTTTTGGTGTCCAGGAGGCCAGTGTGGCTCAGGTTGAAGCACTTAAAGATGCAGATTGTGTTGTGGCTGCAAGGTCGCTCCTCCCCACACGCTCCTCATTCCTTTCCACCCCAGACCTGGTCTCCTCATCAGAGACTATTCCTGCACAACAAAAATGATCTGTTTTCCCAGTCCTCCTCATTTATTTGCCACTCCCTTCCCCTGGCTATTGTGCAACATGGAAATAGCTCTCTAAAGGGACTATTCTGACTCCTTCTCTGTGTGGTATGCAGCACTGGGGTGCGCCCACTAGGATTTCCGGTTCTGTCCTCTTCTAAGACACTTGGCAGGATCACCCTTCCTCATCTCTAAAATTAGGCCTGGCTAGATGAATTGTGTGGGCAGTAAACATGAGTTACCTGCATGTCCCCTTTCCCCTCCGTGGTGAAATCTGAAGCCTCATGCTGTGATGGGGGTATCAGGAAATGGTGATGGTGGCTGGTTCCTGAGTGCCCACAGTGAACAGAGACCCCGATTGCTCCATAGTGAGCATGGAACATAAAGGCTTATGTATTTACGCATCAGTACATAAACCTTTTTGCTGTTTGAAGCCGCTGAGATTTGGGATTTGTTGGTTAGTGCCGCCTAACTTAGCCTCTTTGATTAATACAGGCAAGAAAAACCAATGATTTCTATAACAAACATTAGGAAGCCGGGGAATTCAGAAGGTCATGAGGTCTGGCTGGAAGGTGTGGATCAGAGCAGACCATTCATCATCCAGCCAGGACACTGACCAGCTTCAATGGTCTCCTTGAATGTTGGAGGGAAAATATTGTAGAATTTCCAAAGTTAGGGTTTCTTGTTGCAGAAGGTTTCAGATTTCTTGTGTTCACCAGAAAACAAAACAATGGAACTTAATCCTTTTCAGTTTCTCTCCACTCCCTTTCATATAAATATGTCTTCTCGTGCATCAAATTTAATGCTGTTGACAGCATTATTTACTGCTGCTTAACATACTTGGCTGATTCATGATAGATTACACCGATCATCTATATCCCTCAAAGAGCTATGGGAGCTGCTGCCTTTAGATCTTTTTGCAATATACAGACTGTAAATGTTATCTTTTTTATTTTTTCAGTCAAGTTATTTATTCTCTCAACAATTAAAAAAAATGTGTGTACAATCCAAGACATTTTTGAAGAATAAAACCTTGCATCTCTGAATTCCTCTTGGGCCTAGCAACAATGGACAATGTCTTAGTTGCAGTCTTATTTCCCTAAAATCTAGCTTGTGTGTTACAATCACATTGATGTCTCTTCCCCAGAACCAGAGAAGCCAGGCTTAAATCTCTGTCCTGGCATTCACTAATGTCATGGTCTCAGAAAAATTGGACAGACTTTCTGAATTTGTTTTCTGACCCACAAAAATGTGATAATGGCAGTAGTCTTTTTAATCCCACAGGAATATTGGGAAGAACAGATGATCTCATATATGGGAAAGGCCCTGGAGCAATGCCTGGCTTCAAGTGGGCACTCAGTATATGCTACTTGAAAGCACCTTCCAAATTTTGTAAGTGGCATCTCAGTTCATTCATTTACTTACTTAATACCTATATACCAGGCATGCTGTGGGACAGTTGGACTTATACAAGACATAGGTAAGGAGGTGATAGTCAAATTAAGCTAACAGTTAAAATGAAGTGTACACAATAGCTAATGTTTGAGGGCTTACTACGTGTTCAAACATTGGGCTAAGTCTTTAAATGGGTCATCACATTTATTCCATATAACAATGCTACGTACATGATTATTATTATCCCCATTCTAAAGGGAGGAAATCAAGGCTTAGAGATACGAAGAACCTGGTGAAGTCACAGATCATCGATTGAAATGGGTCCTGTAGTCAGTATGACTTGGGTGCATGTCCTTAACTACTATCTGCAGAGCCTACAGAGATATTCAGAGCTGCTGGAAGTGTTACAGTAGGTGGCTCATCAGGCACTGGCAGAGCAGGAGAGGGCTTCCTTCCCAACACACCCACCCACAAGGAATGTCAGGTGACCATCAGCTGATGGTCAGGAAGTTAAGTCTCTCTAAAATAATAATTGGTCGCAGTCGGCACCAGGAAAGGACAGTTTCCAAATAGATAGAAAACACCTGAAACTGATGATCAGCAGCTTCCTGATAAGATCTCAGGAGCTGGGAGAGTGGTCTCAAGCATGCGCATTAAGAGGCAAAATGGCAGCGTTTTACTGGTACATGACCTTCCTATAGGAGTGCTAGACCCGGTGGGGGAAGAACACCTCAGGTGAGCATGCATACGACTCCAGTAAACACACTGCACATGCTCACCTCCCAACCACCAGCAGGTCACTGTGCATATGGACAGCCCATCCGGAGGGAAGAATCAGTGGGGAGGCAATGCGAGACCCCAGAAGCACACCAGCTTATAAAGCCCCAAGTCAAAAGGTGGAGTTATGCACTTGATTTCTCACATTGCCTGCTTGGCCCTCTTCCAAGCATACTTTACTTCCTTTCATTTCGGCTCTAATGCTTTTTAATAAACTTTCACTCCGGCTCTAAAACTTGCCTCAGTCTCTCCTTCTGCTTTATGCCCCTCGGTTGAATTCTTTCTTCTGAGCAGGCAAGAATTGAGGTTGCTGCAGACCCTACGGATTTGCCACAGGTAACAGAAGCAGACTGCTGCCTCAGGGAAATGTTCACAAAAGGCACTTCTGCAAAAGGGATGCCTGAGCTCAGCTTTGAGATTTGAGTAGGGCTTGTCTACTCAGACAGAGGAGTCCTAAGCCTGGACCCAGGTGGTCCCACAAGAGATATGCTGAAGTGTTCATTGTGGAACAGAGAGTTTGTGAAGGTAGATATTGGAGGACAAGGTTTAAATAGTAGCTGGGAATCCGGTCAAGATGCTTAACTGTCAATAAAGGGACTTGGACATCAATGCGGGGGGCAATGATAGATATTAAGCATAAGTCTGATATAATTAGCTTTGCCTTTAGTGTTTGGGAAATGGTTTTTAGCTATGATTCATTAGATCTCTTGGTAACTCCAGGTGCTTTTAAAATTACCAGTTGGGTGTGGAAGAATAAAATTGCTGTCATCGCTGTGGCCTATAAGCTTCTTTTGACCTAGGGCCATATCTCACTCATGATTACATTGCTGGAGCCAAACACAGCAACTGATTCATGAGTGGCACTGAAGAAATTGTTGGCTGAGTGAATGAAAAAAAATGAATGAAAAACTAGATTAATGGTAGTAAAGTTGAGAAAAGAAACAAGAAAGACTGAAATTGTGTCTGTGTTCCTTTGTGGGTCTAGTTTAGGAAGGACTCTGCAGGGGGAGGTGAGGTGAGGGTGGTGGGCCTTAATTCCACTGGGTCTCTTGCAGCTTCAAAATCAGTTGGGATGATTTGGGAATTCTTGGAAATAGAACTGTGTAGTTGCCAGCATCTGCTGAGAGATTTCAATTTGATTTGTTAATGAAACTCCCTGGGTGCGGCTTTGGTAGGTGGGCTGTTGGGGGTCCTATGACTAATTTAGGATCTACAGTGGAGCTGAGTGCATAGAAATGTTGCTCTTTTTTATTTCTCAGAAAGCATATTTCTAAGTGAAGCCTTAAGAACTCTTGGGAATGCTCACAGCCTAGAGAGAGTTGTGATCTTCTTGTTTCTGAGACTTTAAGTCCCTTGAAGATAAGGGCCATGACTTACTATCTTCAAGCCCAGTGTGACACGGAGCACCTGGAAGCTCAGGCCTGTAACCACTATCCAGGTGCCTCTAGAGATAACCAGAGGTGCGGGAGGCACACTCCTGCCTCAGGTTGCATGGTCACAAAGGGTATTTTGGAGAAAGGGTTGCCTGTGCTCACTCCTGAATTTGAGTAGGGGGTGACACTCAGACAGAGGAGCCCTGAGCTTAGGCCCAGGAGGTTGCAGAGCAGGTGAGTAGCTATAGAGTCCACTGTGGGAGAACAGTCTCCGAGGGGTCTTAGGGGATCAGAAACTGCTGTTTCCCTGCTCCATGGCCCTCCGCCTCTGAGCTCACTTAAAGCTGCAGTGAGAAGTTTCCATCTGATATGGTTTGGCTGTGTCCCCACTCAGATCTCATCTTGAATTGTACTCCCATAATTCCCACGTGTTGTGGGAGGGACCTGGTGGGAGATAATTGAATCACGGGGGTGGTTTCCCTCATATTGTTCTCGTGGTAGTGAATAAGTCTTACAAGATCTGATGGTTTATCAGAGGTTTCTGCTTTTGCGTCTTCCTCATTCTCTCTTTGCCTGCTGCCATCCATGTAAGACGGGACTTGCTCCTCCTCGCCTTCTGCCATGATTGTGAAGCTTCCCCAGGCACGAGGAACAGTATTAAACCTTTTTCTTTTGTAAATTGCCAGGTCTCAGGTATGTGTTTATTAGCAGCATGAAAACAGACTAATACACCATCACACTGACAGCTGCCCCCTGAGTTGCCTATGTCCCTTTGCTGTGTCCCTTTCTCTGGAACTATAGGAAAGTTTATTCAGTGTGTGGGCTGCCAAGAAGGGCTGGTGATGGAAAGCCACCCAGGCAACGCTCAGTCAATGAAGACACAGCCTCTCCTCTGCTGATGGGACAACTCTGAGGGGTGCTCTGAGGAACTCTCAGGGTCCCCAGGGGGACCGAGCCTCAGTTGCCCGCAGTGCCAATCACTCAATAACGTACCCTTTTTTAGCTTTATTACCCTTTTTCTGTCCCTACTTCCCTCTTTATGTATATAAATAATGTGCCCCCTAAGTCTTTGTCTTAGGGTTTTGGGAAACTAAAATATGATGAGCTGCTTGGTGCTCAATAAATACTTGCTGAATACATGAGATCTGCTCAGCTGCCCCCAGATCATGATTAACTCTGGAAGCACCCAGAAAAGGTAGTGCACAACTGCACTACTTCGCCTGACCTCCAGATGGGGCTCTCCTGCTCTGCTAGATACATTTCACGGTCCTCTGTGTCAGTGCTGTCTGCCCCCTGCCCCTCCCATTTGAAGGCACAGCCAGACCCTCTCAATCTCAATCATCTCCAACCTGTTGGAGGTTGGCTCAGGCCCACCTTGGTGGGAATTTGGAGCAGTGAGGCCCAGGATGCAGTACAAGTGGCTGAATCTTCACATTTGGGTGCTGTCAGGCTGCAGCCCTCATCCATTGCTGGTGCCCTGGCCAAGTTGGAATGACATCCGCCCTGAGGTCCTTGTGAAGGTCTCAGCCACACCCACTTGCTTGTTTGGAAGCTCTACTTGGAATTGTGCAGCTTTGCTCTGACCTGGAACTCCCACTGCTTAGAGCCCTCTTCATTGCCCCCCACTTACTAAAACTGATTTCTTTGGAGATGAGCATCTGCACAGGTTCAAGTCCAGATTTCAGAGAAATTAGACTCTAAAGTTAAAACAGTGTCTTTGGAGTCAAAAAGACAGGTCTACTTCCACCACTGAGTGGCCAGTTGACCACAGGGGCAGGATACTTACCCTCCCGGCCTCATTTATCTCATCTGTAAAATGGTGATACTAATATGTGTTTGAAAGGGTTTGATTGTTAGAGACAATATATGTAAGGTGCACTGTATTTTCTCAGCACAGAGTAGGTCTTACACTTTTCTGCTTGTTTTTTTTTTTTTTTTTTTTTTTTTTGGTGTCATT